>NC_133621.1:281338008-281685008 GCF_048593235.1 Sminthopsis crassicaudata
TGAACTGGACTTTAAGCAATTCTTACAGGTTATTTTATTTATCACTTTTGTGCTTTAAAAATATATCCATGTAAATGAAGGGTTTTTTTTTTCTCTATTCTAAATCTAAATTCTAAAAGATTTTTTTTCTCTGTCTTCTTTACTATAAGCCTCCATAAGCTTAGTATCATTATTTAAAAAAAAAAAAAGCTTTTGTTGTGAATTCTAGAAACCAACTTATGCTCTTCCCTTGTCAGGAAATGTTTAAGTGTTCATTGTGGAACTTTCTTTCCCAGGCTGTCTTATGCCATCTTATTTGCCCTCCTCCCTAACATGGTATGAATCCCCTTACTAGGGGAGGGGAGATGTTGCTTCTCTAAAAGATGTGCTTATGAAAAAGATTTTCAGGACTATGAGTTACTCTCCATCTCACAGCATCTTCCCTGCAATAGCTCCTCGTTATTTGTGAGTTCCAATATGGATTTCATCTTATCCCTTGTTAATTGATGTAATACAATGCATATCTTTGTAAACTGTGATGTTTATCTTATCATGGTTCATCCATGTCAAGAACAGAATTCTTATTTTGAAATTTTCATGTAAAATTAATTTTAGAAAATTTTGCATCGCTGAATGTATTTCTAATTACCACCTTATCATCTTTGAAATCATAAATGGGGGGCAACTAGGTGGTGCAGTGCATAGATCACCAGCCCTGAATTCAGGAGGATCCGAGTTCAAATCTGGTCTCAGACACTTAACACTTCCTAGCTGTGTGACCCTGGGCAAGTCACTTAACCCCAGCCTCAGGGGGAAAAAAAAGATCATAAATGAAAATAACCATATATACTATCAAATTTTTTCATTAAAATGCTCAATTTTAAAAATTGAAAGGTGAATTGAGAAGCTTCTCAGGCAGTATGGTATTAAGCAGATAAGATTGTAATGCTGTTACTCCCCTTTAGCAGGCTTTGAAAATCTGCTTTTCAGAGAAAACTTTCCCTGTCTTCTTAGGGAAAAAATAGTAAACATTTAAGACATTGGGGTCTTTCTCCAAGCAGAGTATGGACACTTCCTCAAGTCGGCCCTTCTTTTCAGCTCCTTGGCAATGACTACTCTGCTTCAAAAGAGTGCTGAAACTGTTCAAGAAATCTTTGAGGGTTCCTCCAACAACACCTAGGACAACACACTACAAAAAAAGAAAAAAAAAAAAAAAAAAAAAAGAAAAACCTTGGGGCAGGGAGTTCTTACACATCCAGGACATTCCTTTGGGGCCAAGACTCTTGTCTAATCTTAAAATGGTTTGTAGATGTCTGGGTGAAGGGCTCTGGCATGTCCCCCTTTTTTCATTTGTAAGGTGACAGGCCTGTCTTAGGCTATGTGACCTGCCTCCGGTTGTGGGGAGTGAGCGTTCGATCTATATCAATAGCATGCCACCAAATGCTGTCTTAGGTCATCGGGGTCAACCACACCAACTCAGGGATACGTTATACCAGATTCTATCTTAAGTGGGTGGGAAACAGACCTCTCGAGGTTGCCCGTCATGGCAATTGCATGGTCTTACTGCCATGGTTCTGGAAATAATAAGTCAAACCTCAAATCATCCACCACCCGGGGTCACACTAATCCCGTCATGGGCTCAGTCACAGCTTACATAAGAAATGGGGTAGGACATGATTGAGACCAAGTCTTGGAAAGACACCAGGGAAAAATGGGGGAGGTGTCAGTAATAGATATTTTATCTAATAGTGAGCCTTCAATACCGCTATCAAGATTTTACATGCACAGTTCATCAGTTGCTTTTCAATGTCTGTCTCAGTTTGTTCTCTGCATTCAGTTGGGAAGTCCACACTCTCGGAGTCCACCAGTCCTTTAATTCTGGTATGTTGAGTCCACTCTCTTTCCTGTGTAGCACTGCTGTATCTGATGTCAAGAGGATCTGGAACAGTCCTTTCCATCTCAGGGTCAGCTTGTCCTCCTTTCATGTCTGAACCAGGACCCCATCTCCAAGCTAGAACTCATGCACTGTTGAAATCCTAAGGGAGGAGTCTGAGCAATAAGCCTGTTTAGTTGCAAAGTTTTCAGATGTTACAGTAAAGACATAACATATTTCCTTAAAAACAAATCCTTGGTTTCAAATATTGGATACAAGGAAGAATTTTGAATCCCTTTTGGATAAGGGTGACCATACAATAATTCATAAGGTGACAATTCCACATCTCTTCAGGGGTTTTGTTTTAATTCTTAATAAGGCAAGGGGAAGGCACTTGGTCCAGGGCAATTGTGTCTCTAATGCCAATTCAGTCAATTGTTGTTTAATTTCCTTATCCACCCTTTCCACTTTACATGATGAGGGAGGATGCTATAGCTTGGGCCACAGATTGGAGGATCTTAGCTGTGAAACAGGTGCTTTGGCCTAAATCTGCCTGCTCCACCATCTCCTCTGTACTTACAGATTCCTCTTCTCCAGGCCGCTTTGCTTCCTCATCTGCAAAGCAGTTTCTCCTTATCTCAAATGAATTTCCTCTTTGGTGCCCCTGCACATGAATCACTGCAGCATTCTTAGGTAACATAAGATTAGTCAAAATTTCAGTGACCAATGCCCTGTGTGCCAATCCCTTTCCTTTACTGTTTACCATTCCCCTTTCTTCCCATATTTCCCAAATATATGAACAATTCCCCAAGCATATTTTGAATCAGTCCTTCAAGCAATTTTAGGGCTTGATTTATTGCATATAATTCACAAATTTTGAGCTGACCATTCTTTTGGCAAGAATCCAGCTTGAACCAGAGTCAAATCTTCCCATTAACAATAGCATAACCATTTTTCCTTTTCCCGTTAACTATTTGTGAAGAACCATCTATGAACTATTCAGTGCCTTTCAACAAAGGGACTTCCTACAAATCTTCCCTAACCTTAGTTTGGTAATCAATCACATTTGGACAATCATGTTCAAGGTACACATGTTTCCCAGGGGAAGCAGATAAGAACATGGCTGGATTAAAGTTATGATCTGGTGAGAGTGCCAAATCATCTCTTTCCAATAGTATTGTTTCATATTTTAAAATCCTTGAATCAGTTAGCCACCTCCTGGCCTCTTTGATTCAGAATTGATTGAACCTGGTGCAGGACATTCACTATTAAACTATTCCCAAAGGTTAATTTCTGACTTTTCTTGTACCAAAAGTACTGTGGCTGATAACACTCCTAAAGCCACATTGTTTACTGTATTTATATTTTACCTCATGTTTCACAAATTGAAATTTGTTTTAAGAAATTCTCAATCCCTGTGCTCCTAAATAATTTAACAAACTGATAGTGACTTGGACAAGGTCACTTTTTTTTTTTTTTTTTTTTTTTTTTTTTTGTCACAAAAAGATCATCTACATTTTGTAAGACTTTTAACAATAAGAAATTTATCCCAGAATGTTCACACAATTCTTATATACCCAAGTAGATGTTTTATAAGTTGAACATTGTACCAATTATTTTGTTTTTAAAATACCCAATACACAGAAAAATCCCAAATTACATATTGCCATAACAAAAACATTTTCAAAAGGACAAAGGCAAGAACTATTATACTTGGAGTCCCTGTAAATAATTGGCATCAATACAATTAATTAAAACTTCTATTTTCACATAAAGGAATCTGAAAATTCTTAAAAACATCAATTAAACATTTTTTTTTTATATATAACCCTTTCAGACTATATATCACATTTCTGATCATATTCTTTAAACACAAAAACCATTATGTATTTTAGAAACAAATGTTCACTCAATTAACATCTTGTAAGAGTGGCTTGACCCTTTATCAGTTTGCTTTCTTCAACCAAAAACAGCTGCAGCTTCCTACTGCTGTTCTCCCCCTGTAAAAACACATCCTGTCTCACAGTCATCTCTCCGTGACTCCCCTTTCCAACTAGTTCCTTCTTTTCCCCACTGATTTCTTCTTGAAATCTTTTTGCTCCCACTAATCAATCCTTCTTAAATCACCTTCATTTTCCTGTCCCATCTCTCTGTCTTTCTCTTCCCAATGCCTACTTGCTCAAACTTTCTCTGACATACTTTAAACATTTCCAAACCAATAACTCTTCTGACTAGATGCTTCATTTTTCTCTCTTCCCAATGCCTACTTGCTCAAACTTTCTCTGACATACTTTAAACACTTCCAAACCAATAACTCTTCTGACTAGATGCTTCATTTAAACTATTAATTAATTTTGCAAATCAATCTCTCTTGTCCCTTTTCTTTAATCACCCCTCCTTTTTTTTTTTTTTAACTTTAAACTTTAAGATTCATAACCCATAATGATAACAAATTACCCAATGTTTCAGAAGCAAACCAAATAGTTTTTCTTTTTTTTTTTTTTTTTTTTCTGCCTGAGTGCTTCAAGGCCACTAGTAGAAGCTTCTCAGGCGGTATGGTATTAAGCAGATAAGATTGTAATGCTGTTACTCCCCTTTAGCAGGCTTTGAAAATCTGCTTTTCAGAGAAAACTTTCCCACCAGTTTAAAATAGTCAAGTTTTTTCTTTTGTTTTACTTACAAATTGGTACAACAGGTTAAAAAGTTTAAAATCACAAACACTTTTATATTAAGTAACATTAAAATAATCAATTCCCAAATTTCTTAATCATTGTTTTTAAAACTTAACAAAGCTCTTAAATCACTAAAGCAAACTAGAGGCTTTTCCTAGGACTCCCGCTGCCAGAGAGAAGTTTGTTTCACCTTGAACATTCTTCCCTCCCGGAATCCAAACAGAGCTTCTCTAAACTTCAAAGCCCATTTTAATGCACTTCTCTGCCTTCACAGGGAATGCCTAGATATTCCATGATTTAAGACCACTCTGAAAGAATTACTATTCTGAATGAATTCCAATTTCCACAATTCAGCCTGTTATTTTTCTAAGCCTGTAACACAGAGGCTGAATTCTTATCTCTTATGAGCTTGCTAACTTTTAACACAGAACAGAAGCAATGCAAAGCAGACAAACATACACAGACAGACACAGAGCTCTATTTTTCTTAACTTTTAAGCCTCTTTTTTCTAAAGCTTTCTTTTAAGATCTTTCCTTTTAACCTTAATTCCTCGTTCCCTAAAACTCTCTTTAAGATCTTTAACGAAAATCTGTTCTTTAGAAAGGTGGGAGCCCATGATTTCGACGGATTGGTTCACTTACACTGTATGTGAAGATTCTCTTCGGGGTCCTTAGACGGGGGCCTGGCCAGGCGGTTCATCTCTCCTTCTCTTCGTCAATCCGTCGGGCTGATATGGATCTTCATGTCCCTGTTCGGGCGCCAATTTGACCCGGCCTGCGGGTCTCGAACTAGGGACGGCTGAAGTCACACATCAGTCTGTAAGCCGGAGGCTGGGGAAGGCGTTTGCCTGGGAATGGGCTGAAAAGAAAGAAAGAATGGAAACCACTCTGTGTAGTGACAGAATAGCTCGTTTATTGAGACAAAGCAAAGGGTTTTTATATGTTGTGGAGCGAATGCCACGTAGCAAAGTAAATTTCCATAGAACAAAAGATATAACATTTGTTGACCATATATCAGAAAGTCAAGGCAATATGTGACGGTTTGCGGTTGGAACATTCGTCATGTTTTTGACAGTTAATGCTTGGGTCAGAAAAACCTTGGGGCAGGGAGTTCTTACACATCCAGGACATTCCTTTGGGGCCAAGACTCTTGTCTAATCTTAAAATGGTTTGTAGATGTCTGGGTGAAGGGCTCTGGCAGAATTGTTATTTTATTTACCAAATATTTTAATTGTAAAAATATGCTCCAGAAGTTTCTGGAATCATTTTTTTTTTAGAATTGTACCTCTTGGTTTTTTGTTTATCCCTGAGAAAATTAGGACCACACAGCTGGTAAGTGTTAAAGTGTCTGAGATCAGATTTGAACTCAAGTCATTCTGACTTCAGGGCTAGTGCTCCATCCACTACACCACCTAAGGGCCCCTATCTATGGTTTTTATAATCTAAAATAATAGCACTAGGATAAGAACTAGTGAACTAACATCTAATAGAAATACAGTTGTCTTTTTTTTTAAGTTCAAGTTTAATTCACCTTAACTTGATCATGATTTTTTTCAAAGTTAAAACCTATTTTTAGGAATTCAGCCTAGTTCTTTGAGTCACTGACTGAAATTAAAATAAAATCAGGGGTGGAGCCAAGATGGCAGAGAAGATACACGCAAATCTGTAGGCTCCCTTCTTCCCTCATTACCAATTAGTTAAATCAGCTTCAAAAATAACACTGGACTGATAGAAACCACAAGGATTGGAAGGACAACATACCAGCTGAAGAGAATCTGGAGTTTCAACAGAAAAGGTCAGTTCCAAGGGGAGGAAAAAAAAGGCCAGCACAGACGGTTAGGTGCTAGCACACTGTGCCGATCAGGCTGGGGAGAACTCTGGGATCAGAGAAGCCACTGAGATAGAAGAATCTGGCACAGACTGTTAGCTCTTCTCTGCTTATAAAACAGCAGTGCATAAGAGAAATCAAGCCACTTTAAAATACCAAGCCAGATCCTAGAACCACCCCAATCTAGAAGTGACCTAACAGATCTCGGCACGGCTTTGCAGCCGCTTTCTGCTGTCCAGGCTTCACCTTGGGGTAGTTAAGAGCCTGAACAGTGGGGACACAGCCTGAGGCAATATCTAATCTACATTGTGCTGGACTTGGCCAGAGGCTGTGGAAGTCCCAGAGAAGCAGAACCTTTAAAATATGGACCTTAGTTTCCAGGCAGACACTTCCAGTTTGAGCGCAGGGGCTTTTCACTTCAGCTGCTGACATCCACGCCCCAGGGGACACATTGGCTGGGCTTTGTGTCGCCTTTGCTGTTCAGTCTTAAACCTCAGGGAAGTCGCTAGGACACACAGCGCCCTCAAAGCACAGTCCTGCTAATCACCTGTTAGGCACTTCCAGGGAGGGGGTGGGGAACTCTCTCCCAGAGCTATCTCTTAGCTTAGACACAAGAGACGCTGCATCCAGTCTGGGAGGAATCTGGTAAAGAAATAAATAAATAAATTGCTTACCCCAAGGACAGACACCAAAAGATTTTTAACCATGAGTAAAAAGCTGAAGAGCACTACTGATTCCCTCTACACAGAGAAAGAGCGGGTATCCAACCCCGAGGAAGTTAACAGCAGAGAGTCAGCAGATAACATTCTAAAGGGGAATGATACTTGCCCCCCATCACATAACTCTCTCCTAGAAGTTAAGAGAGTTTGAAGAAAAATGGGGAAAGGAAAGAGAAGCTATGATAGAGAATAACAACATTTTGAAATTTGAGTTGGAAAAAATAAGGAATTCACAGGAGATGCAGGGAAACAAAAATTTGTAAATTAGAAAATGTTAAAAAATCACAGGGAAGTAGGATTTCTGAATTGGAAAAGTTAAAAAATTCTCAAGAAAGTAGGATTTCTGAATTGGAAAAGATAAAAAAGTCTCAAGAAAGTAGTTTTTCTGAATTGGAAAAAGAAAATAACTCTCTTAAAATATTAGGGAAATAGAAAAAAATTCAATAGAGCAAAATAATTCATTTAAAAACTCAATTGGGCATATACAAAAAGAACTACAAAATGTGAATGAAGAAAATAACTCATTAAAATCAGGAGGGAACAAATAGAAATGAATGATTCATTGAGAACCCAAGAATCAGTCAAAGAAAACAAAAACAAACAAACAAAAAAATAATGAAAAGCTGGAGAATAACGTCAAATACTTACTGGAAAAATCTATAGACCGGGAAAATAGATATAGGAGAGATACTCTGAGGATCAGTGGACTTCCCTAAAACTATGACCAAAAAAAGAGCCTAGATTCTATTTTACAGGAAAACATCAAAGAGAACTGTCCAGAGATAATAGAAATAGATAATAGAAGGGAAAATAGGTGTTGAAAGAATTCATCGAACACCTTCTGAAAAAGACCCTAAAAAAAAGAACTCCACAGAATATTGTGGCTAAGTTGCAGAACTGGCAAACAAAGGAAAAAATATTGCAAGCAGCTAGAAAACAGTAATTCAAATATCACGGTGCCACAATAAGGGTCACTCAAGATCTGGCTGCCTCCACATTAAAAGATCGAAGGGCCTGGAACCTGATATTCTGAAAGGCAAAAGATCAAGGATTGCAACCAAGAATAAACTACCCAGCTAAGTTTCACATTTTCTTCCATGGAAGAAGATGGCCATTTAATGAAACAGAGGAATTCTATTTGTTTCTAAGAAAAAAGCCAGACATAAACAAAAAATTTTATCTACATCCACAAGACTGAAGAGAAACAGAAAAAGGTAAAAAGAACTTGAAAACTGTATATCAGTTGTGGATATATAGAAAGTCCGCATGAATAATTTGATTTTACTAATATATAAAAAAGGGGGGGTGTAGTAAAGGGAAGGGGGTAGTATCAAAAAAAAAAATGGGAAGGAGTGATAAAAAGAGGGAAACTACATCCCAGGAAGAAACATAGAATAATATACCACATCTGAGGGAATTTAGAGAGGGGGTGAAACATTGTGTGAATCTTACTCTCATCAGAGTAGGCTCAAAGAGTAAATAATTGACATATTTGTTTTTCAGAGAATTCTCTCTCACCTCATGAAAAGGGGGGAGAGGAAAAGGAAAAAGGAAAAGGGGAATAAGGGAAGAGTACAAGAAAAGGGAAGGGATATGGAAGGAGGGGAGGGATACTAAAAAGGGAGGGCTGCATGACACAAGTGGGGTCTATAAATTTAATATTGGGGAAGGGGTTCAGTGGTGTCAAGGGAAAAAAGCATAATCTGGGTATAATATGATGGCAGGAAATACACAATTAGTAATTTTAACTGTAAATGTGAATGGGATGAACTCTCCTATCAAACGGAGACAGATAGCATATTGGATCAAAATTCAGAATCCTACAATATGTTGTTTACAGGAAAGACACTTAAAGCAGAGAGATGCATACAGAGTAAAGGTAAAAGGTTGGAGCAGAATCTATTATGCTTCAGGTAAAGCCAAAAAAGCAGGAGTATCCATCCTTCTCTCAGATCAAGCAAAAGCATAAGTTGATCTAATTAAAGGAGATAAGGAAGGAAACTATATCCTGCTAAAAGGTAGCATAAACAATGAAGCCATATCAATACTAAACATATATGCACCAAGTGGTATAGCATTTAACTTTGTAAAGGAAATGTTAAGAGAGTTGCAACAAGAAATAGACAGTAAAACTATAATAGTGGGAGATCTCAACCTTGCACTCTCAGATTTAGACAAATCAAGCCACAAAACAAATACAAGGAAGACATTTTAAAAAGTAAATAGAACATTAGAAAAACTAGATATGATAGACCTTTGGAGAACACTGAGTGGTGATAGAAAGGAATATACTTTCTTCTCAGCAGTTCATGGAACCTATACAAAAATTGACCATATATTAGGTCATAAAGATCTCAAAATTAAATGCAGGAAGGCAGAAATAATAAATGCCTTCTTCTCAGACCACAATGCAATAAAAACTACATTCAATAAGAAGGTAGGGTTAACTAGACCAAAAAGTAATTGGAAACTGAATAATCTCATCTTAAAGAATGACTGAGTAAAACAGCAAATGATAGAAACAATTAATAATTTCACCCAAGATAATGACAATGATGAGACATCATATCAAAATCTGTGGCATGCAGTTAAAGCGGTAATAAGGGGAAATTTTATATCTTTAGAGGCTTATTTGAACAAAATAGAGAAAGAGAAGATTAATGAATTGGGCCTGCAACTTAAAAAGCTAGAAAAAGACTAAATTAAAAACCCCGAACCAAAAATCAAATTTGAAATACAAAAATTAAAAGGAGAAATACATAATATTGAAAGTAAAAAAAAAAAAAAAACTATTGAATTAATAAATAAAACTAAGAGTTGGTTTTATGAAAAAGCCAATAAAATAGATAAACTTTTGGTAAATCTGATCAGACAAAGGAAAGAGGAAAATCAAATTGTTAGTCTTACAAATGAAAAGGGGGATCTTTCCACCAAGGAAGAGGAAATTAGAGAAATAATAAGGAATTACTTTGTCCAACTTTATGCCAATAAATTTGATAACTTACGTGAAATGGATGACTTCCTCCAAAAACATAGGCTTCCTAGATTAACAGAGGAGGAGATAAATTGCTTAAATGGTCCTATTTCAGGAAACAAAAATAGAACAAGCTATTAATCAACTCCCCAGGAAAAAATCCCCAGGACCAGATGGATTTACATGTGAATTCTACCAAACATTGAAAGAATAATTAGCCCCAATGCTATATAAACTATTTGAAAACATAGGGGATGAAGGAGTCCTACCAAACTCCTGTTATGACACAGACATGATACTGATACCTAAACCAAGTAGATCAAAAACTGAGAAAGAAAACTATAGACCAATTTCCTTAGTGAATATTGATGATAAAATCTTACATAAGATATTAGCAAAAAGAATACAGAAAATCATCCCCAGGATAATACACTATGACCAAGTAAGATTTACACCAGGAACGCAGGGCTGGTTTAGTATTATGAAAACTATTAGTATAATTGACTAAATCCAACATTCATTCCTACTAAAAACGCTTGAGAGTATAGGAATAAATGGACTATTCCTTAGAATAATCAGGAGCATATATTTAAGATCGTCAGTAAGCATAATATGTAATGGCGATAAAATGGAACCTATCCCAGTAAGATCAGGAGTGAAACAAGGTTGCCCACTATCACCATTACTATTCAAAATACTACTAGAAACGCTAGCCTTGGCAATAAGAGCCGAGAAAGAGATTCAAGGAATTAGAGTAGGCAATGAGGAAATCAAACTATCACTCTTTGCAGATGACATGATGGTATACTTAGAGAACCCCAAAGACTCTGCTAAAAAGCTATTAGAAATAATTCAGAATTTTAGCAAAGTTGTAGGATACAAAATAAATCCACATAAATCCTCGGCACTTTTATATATCACTAACAAAATGCAACAGCAAGAGATACAAAGAGAAATTCCATTCCAAACAAATGTTGAGAGTATAAAATATTTGGGAATCCATCTACCAAAGAAAAGTCAGGAATGATATGAGAAAAATTACAAAACACTTGCCACAAAAATAAAATCAGATTTAAATAATTGGAAAGAAATTCAGTGCTCTTGGATAGGCCGAGCGAATATAATAAAGATGACAATACTCCCCAAACTAATCTATTTATTTAGTGCTATACCAATCAGACTCCCAAGAAACTATTTCAATGACCTAGAAAAAATAACAACAAAATTCATATGGAAGAATAAAAGGTCGAGAATTGCAAGGGAACTAATGAAAAAAAACTCAGAGGAAGGTGGTCTAAGTGTACCTGATCTAAAGCTATATTATATAGCAGCAGTCACCAAAACCATTTGGTATTGGCTAAGAAATAGACCGGTAGATCAGTGGAACAGATTAGATACAAAGGACAAAAAAGGGTACATCTATAGCAATCTAATCTTTGACAAACCCAAAGATTCCAACATTAGGGATAAAAATTCATTATTCGGAAAAAACTGTTGGGAAAACTGGAAATTAGTATGGCAGAAATTAGATATGGATCCACACTTAACACCATATACCAAGATAAGATCAAAATGGATCCATGATTTAGGCATAAAGAGGGAGATAATAAATAGATTAGAGGAACAGAGGATAATCTACCTCTCAGACTTGTGGAGGAGGAAGGAATTTATGACCAGAGGAGAACTAGAGATCATTATTGATCACAAAATAGAAGATTTTGATTACATCAAACTAAAAAGTTTCTGTACAAATAATACTAATGCAAACAAGATTAGAAGGGAAGTAACAAATTGGGAAAATATTTTTAAAAACAAAGGTTCTGACAAAGGTCTCATTTCCAAAATATATAGAGAACTGACCATAATTTATAAGCAACCGAACCATTCTCCAATTGATAAATGGTCAAAGGATATGAACAGACAATTCTCAGAGGGAGAAATTGAAACTATATCCACTCACATGAAAGAGTGTTCCAAATCACTACTGATCAGAGAAATGCTAATTAAGACCACTCTGAGATACCACTACACACCTGTCAGATTGGCTAAGATGACAGGAACAAATAATGATAAATGTTGGAGGGGATGTGGGGAAATTGGGACTCTAATACATTGCTGGTGGAGTTGCGAAAGAATCCAGCCATTCTGGAGAGCAATCTGGAATTATGCCCAAAAAGTTATCAAACTGTGCATACCCTTTGACCCAGCAGCGCTACTACTGGGATTATATCCCAAACAATTAATAATTTCACCCAAGATAATGACAATGATGAGACATCATATCAAAATCTGTGGCATGCAGTTAAAGCGGTAATAAGGGAAAATTTTATATCTTTAGAGGCTTATTTGAATAAAATAGAGAAAGAGAAGATTAATGAATTGGGCCTGCAACTTAAAAAGCTAGAAAAAGACTAAATTAAAAACTCCGAACCAAAAATCAAATTTGAAATACAAAAATTAAAAGGAGAAATACATAATATTGAAAGTAAAAAAAAAAAAAAAACTATTGAATTAATAAATAAAACTAAGAGTTGGTTTTATGAAAAAGCCAATAAAATAGATAAACTTTTGGTAAATCTGATCAGACAAAGGAAAGAGGAAAATCAAATTGTTAGTCTTACAAATGAAAAGGGGGATCTTTCCACCAAGGAAGAGGAAATTAGAGAAATAATAAGGAATTACTTTGTCCAACTTTATGCCAATAAATTTGATAACTTACGTGAAATGGATGACTTCCTCCAAAAACATAGGCTTCCTAGATTAACAGAGGAGGAGATAAATTGCTTAAATGGTCCTATTTCAGGAAACAAAAATAGAACAAGCTATTAATCAACTCCCCAGGAAAAAATCCCCAGGACCAGATGGATTTACATGTGAATTCTACCAAACATTGAAAGAATAATTAGCCCCAATGCTATATAAACTATTTGAAAACATAGGGGATGAAGGAGTCCTACCAAACTCCTGTTATGACACAGACATGATATTGATACCTAAACCAAGTAGATCAAAAACTGAGAAAGAAAACTATAGACCAATTTCTTAGTGAATATTGATGATAAAATCTTACATAAGATATTAGCAAAAAGAATACAGAAAATCATCCCCAGGATAATACACTATGACCAAGTAAGATTTACACCAGGAACGCAGGGCTGGTTTAGTATTATGAAAACTATTAGTATAATTGACCAAATCCAACATTCATTCCTACTAAAAACGCTTGAGAGTATAGGAATAAATGGACTATTCCTTAGAATAATCAGGAGCATATATTTAAGATCGTCAGTAAGCATAATATGTAATGGCGATAAAATGGAACCTATCCCAGTAAGATCAGGAGTGAAACAAGGTTGCCCACTATCACCATTACTATTCAAAATACTACTAGCCTTGGCAATAAGAGCCGAGAAAGAGATTCAAGGAATTAGAGTAGGCAATGAGGAAATCAAACTATCACTCTTTGCAGATGACATGATGGTATACTTAGAGAACCCCAAAGACTCTGCTAAAAAGCTATTAGAAATAATTCAGAATTTTAGCAAAGTTGTAGGATACAAAATAAATCCACATAAATCCTCAGCATTTTTATATATCACCAACAAAATGCAACAGCAAGAGATACAAAGAAATTCCATTCCAAACAAATGTTGAGAGCATAAAATATTTGGGAATCCATCTACCAAAGAAAAGTCAGGAATGATATGAGCAAAATTACAAAACACTTGCCACAAAAATAAAGTCAGATTTAAATAATTGGAAAGATATTCAGTGCTCTTGGATAGGCCGAGCGAATATAATAAAGATGACAATACTCCCCAAACTAATCTAGTTATTTAGACTATACCAATCAGACTCCCAAGAAACTATTTCAATGACCTAGAAAAAATAACAACAAAATTCATATGGAAGAAAAATAACAACAAAATTCATATGGTCGAGAATTGCAAGGGAACGAATGAAAAAAAAGTCAGATGAAGGTGGTTTAGATATACATGATCTAAAGCTATATTATATAGCAGCAGTCACCAAAAACATTTGGTATTGGCAAAGAAATACACCGGTCGATCAGTGGAACAGATTAGGTACAAAGGATAAAAAAGGGTACATCTATAGCAATCTAGTCTTTGACAAACCCAAAGATACCAACATTAGGGATAAAAATTCATTATTTGAAAAAAACTGTTGGGAAAACTGTAAATTAGTATGGCAGAAATTAGATAGGGCTCAACACTAAACACCATATACCAAGACAAGATCAAAATGGGACCATGATTTAGGCATAAAGAATGAGATCATAAATAGATTAGAGGAACAGAGGATAATCTACCTCTCAGACTTGTGGAGGAGGAAGGAATTTATGACCAGATGAGAACTGGAGATCATTATTGATCACAAAATAGAAGATTTTGACTACATCAAACTAAAAAGTTTCTGTACAAACCATACTAATTAATGCAAACAAGATTAGAAGGGAAGTAACATATTGGGAAAACATTTTTACAGTTAAAGGTTCTGATAAAGGTCTCATTTCCAAAATATATAGAGTACTGACCCTAATTTATAAGAAATCAAACCATTCTCCAATTGATAATTGGTCAAAGGATATGAACAGACAATTCTCAGATAATGAAATTTAAATTATATCCACTCATATGAAAGAGTGTTCCAAATCACTACTGATCAGAGAAATGCAAATTAAGACAATTCTGAGATACCACTACACACCTGTCAGATTGGCTAAGATGACAGGAACAAATAATGATGAATGTTGGAGGGGATGTAGGAAACTGGGACACTAATACATTGTTGGTGGAGTTGTGAAAGAATCCAACCATTCTGGAGAGCAATTTGGAACTATGCCCAAAAAATTATCAAACTGTGTATACCCTTTGATCCAGCATTGCTGCTATTGGGCTTATATCCCAAACAAATAGTAAAGAGGGGAAAGGGACCTGTATGTGCCAAAATATTTGTGACAGCTCTTTTCGTAGTGGCTAGAAACTGGAAGATGAATGGATGTCCATCAATTGGAGAATGGTTGGGTAAATTGTGGTATATGAAGGTTATGGAATATTATTGCTCTGTAAGAAATGACCAGCAGGAGGAATACAGAGAGGCTTGGAGAGACGTACATCAACTGATGTTGAGTGAAATGAATAGAACCAGAAGATCGCTGTACACTTCAATGCTGTATGAAGATGTTACATCTTGCTAAAGGGTACCATAGATAATGAAATAATATTAAACATATATTCACCAAGTGTTGTGACATCTATATTCCTAGAGATGTTAAGAGTGTTGCAAGATGAATTAGACAACAAAACTATACTAGTGGAGGATCTCAAATTTGTTCTTCAGAATTTAATAGAACCATAAAATAAATTTAAAAAAATTAATGGGGTAAATAGAATTATAGAAAACTTAGGTATGATAGAACTTTGAAGAAAACTGAATGGAGACAGAAAGGAAAATACTCAGCAGCACATGAAATCTATACGAAAATTGAGCATGGATTAGGGTACACAATGATAAAATCAAATGCAGAAAGGCAGAAATACTAAGTGCATCTTTTTCTGATCATGATGCAATAAAAGGCCAGGGGAAAATAAATCATAAATTCATTAGAAACCAAATAATCTAATCCTACACAATGAGTGAGTGAAATATAGTAAAGAGAAGAATCAATGAATTTGACGTACAATTAAAAAACCTAGGAAAAGAACAATTTAAAAACCCCCAAATAATACCAAATATCAAATTCTGAAAATAAAAGGAGATTAATAAAATTGCAGTTAAGAAAACTATTGAATTAAAAATGAATAATGAAAAACAGAACACAATAAATTAACCTTTAGTTAATTTGATTAGAAAAAGGAAAGAAAATCAAATTGATAGTATCAGAAATGAAAAGGGAGAAGTTTCCACCAATGAGGAGGAGATTAGAGATGTTGCCCAACTATATGACAATAAATCTGATAATCTAATTGGAATTGAGGAATACTTACAGTATATGAGTGCCCAGATTAAAAGAAGAAGAAATAAATTACTTAAATAGTCCCATGTTAGAAAAAAGAAATTGAGCAAGCTATTAATCAACTCCCTAAAAAAATTAATAGAGCAAGATGGTTTTACATGTGACTTGTAACAAACATTTGAAGAACTATTGAAATACAAGGCAAACTATTTGGAAAAAAATGAGAAAGGAGGAGTCCTACCAAATTCCTTTTATGACACAAATGACCAAGTAGGATCAAAACAGAGAAAATTATAGACAAATTTCTCTAATGATATTGATGCAAAAATCTTAAATAAAATATTAGCAAAAAGATTACAACAAGTTACGCCCAGAATAATAACCATGACCAAGTAGAATTTAATAATAGAAATGCAAGGCTAGTTCAACATCAGAAAAACTATTAGCATAAGTGACGATCAATAACCAAACTAATACAAATCATATAATTATCTCAAGAGATGCAGAAAAGGCATTTGATAACAGTCTAACACAAATTCCTATTAAACTAGAGTATCTAGGAATAAATGGAGTCTTCCTTAAAATGATCACTAGCATCGATTTAAAACCATCAGTAAGAGTCATATGTAATTGGGATAAACTAGAACTATTTACAATAATTATTATGGTAGAACGCAGACATTGACCCACACCTTACACCCAGTCCCAAGATAAGGTCAAAATGGGTTCAAGATTTAGACATAAATAATACAAGCAAATTAGAAGAACAAAAGATAGTTTACCTCTCAGATCTGTGGAAAAGGAATTTTCGGCCAAAGTAGAACTGGAGTACATTATTGAATACAAAATAGATCATTTTGATTATATTAAGTTAAAAAATTTTATGCAAACAAAACCAATGCAGATAAAATTAGAAGGAAAGCAACAAACTTGAGGTGGGGGATTTACATTCAAGGGTTCTGATAAAGGACTCATTTCTAAAATTTATAAGAATTCAAGCATTCTCCCATTAATAAGTGGTCAAATATTTAAACAAACAATTTTCAGGTGAAGAAACGGAAACCATTCCTAGTCACATGAAAAAGTGCTCTAAATCGCTATTAATCAGAGAAATGCAAATTAAGAAAACTCTGAGGTACCACTAACCACCTCCAGATGATGATGGCTTAAGATGACAGAAAAAGATGATGATGTATGTTAGAGATATGGGGAAACAGGGACACTCATACATTGTTGTTGAAGTTTTGATCTGATCCATTCTGGAGAGGAATTTGGATCTGTGACCAAAAGGCTATCAAACTGCATACTTTTGATCTAGCAATATATCTACTGTGTCTATTTCCCACAGAGCTGACCCCTATATGCAAAAATATTTGTGGCAGCCCTTTTTATAGTGGCAAGAAACTAGAAACTGAATGGAAGCCCATCAGTTGGAGAAGGCTGAATAAGTTATGGCATATGCATGTTAGGGAATATTATTGTTCTGTAAAACAATAAGCAGGATAATTTCAGAGTGGCCTGGAGTGACTTACATGAACTGATGCTAAGTGCAGTGAGTAGAACAAAGGGGACATTGTACACAGCAAGAATATTAATGTATAATTCTGATGAACATGACTTTTTTCAACAATGAGATGATTCAGGCCAGTTCCAATTTTCTTGGCATGAAGAGTCATCTGTACCCAGAGAGACAACTGTGGAAACCGAAGGTGGATCACAACAAAATTTCATTCTTTTGTGTCTTTTGATTGCATTTTTCTTATTTTTTATCTGAATTTTCTTTTGCAGCACAAGAAGTGTGGGAAAATGTATAGAACAATTACATATGTTTAAAGTATATTGGATTATTTGCCATCTAAGGGAAGAGGTAGAGGGAAGGGAGGGAAAAAATTAGAATACAGAGTTTTGCAAGGGGAAATGTTGAAAATTATCCATGCCTATGTTTCTTTAAAAAAATAAAAAGTTACACATATCTTCCCATGTAGTGATGTAAACATTTCTTCTTCCCTCTTTCCCTTCTTATTCTTCACATTTTCTGCTTAGCTCTGGTCATTTCATCAAAAATAATTAAGAACCCCCCCCCATATCATTGAAGTATCTATCTTATCCCCTGAAAGAAAACGCTTAGCTTTGTTTTGTTGGCTACTTGATCATTAGCCATGGTCCAGACTCCTTTGCCCTACATATCTTATTCCAGGCCTGGAAAGTTAATACTTGAAAGATCTTTCCTGAAGTTTTCCCAAAATATCTTCTGCTGGAAATTTGTTACACTCCAAATGTTTGTGGTTTCTATCACACTAAAACTCATTCAGAAACTTGATCTGGTGTTGATTCTGAGGAAAACCAGAAAGAGCTCAGCCAAAGACCAGTCTACTCTCCTCCGTCCGGGCTCCACCCCCAATATTAATTTTTTATTTCAGAGCTTAATACTAGAACATAGCTGAGCTTCTTATAAAATACAGGCATAAGATTTGAGCTTTATAATCTAAATCTTAGTCATTTCTAAAATTAATGTGAGGATAACTAAGTCTTCATGGACAGCTTATGGATCAAATTGAGGTTCTATTTAGCAGAAAGAGTTTGGTTAAGTAAATTATAGGCTATCTTGTGTTACCTAACCTAATGTTTCACATGTCTTGAAAGGCAGACATTTTATTTTAACTTATTCTCTGTGCACGGTTTTGCAATTGACTATTCAGTGTGTTTATACATCCCGTCCCAGAAGTTTTTCTTACAATTGCAATTATTTTGACAATTTTAAAATTAATTCATTTGGGTCATCTTTTAAAAATGTTTTAAAATATTTAAAATTTTTTAAAAATATTTTTCTAGCAAAATCTCATCCTCCTAGAGGATCAACATTTAAATGAAAATAGCTAGAAAGGAAAGTAGAGTGATTTTTCCCTTTGGTTTTAGTAAAAAGTTAGGTAAACAAAATTAGGTAGTTGCACATGCCATATATAAAATTTGGGTGGAGAATTTTTTTTTTAATTTTCAGTTGTCATTTGAATATGTCAGCCTACAATGTAAATCATCTAGTTTAGTGATGTTGACATTATTGCTACTGATGTTTGAGCTAGCTCTCACTATCTGTTCACTAATTAGGAATTACTTAGTAATGGCAAAAGAAAGTATAATTAGATCTATTGCATCAGAGAACCTCTGGACATGAATTGAACTGGAAAAACAATGCAACAAAAGCTTCTGTCATTCCACTCATTACAATTTTGCTATGAGGAGAAAAGGGAACAAGAAGAGTACTATCTCACCATCTCACTTGTGATAGCTTATATCATTTCCTCCTGCCCAAGGAGAAGCTTGCTCCTCCATCTTCTGTGGGGATTTACTTCATCCAACTGATGACTGTGCTGCTATATCTTTCTAAGGAAAGACCTCTGAGTGGTTTGTCATTTCCCTCTGTAGTGGATTAAGGCATATGTCACTTATTCTGAGTCATATAATAAGTACCTGAAGTTGGATTTAAATCTAGTTGCTTTAAGAGTATGTTCTCGTTGGTCAGAATTAGATAGGCTTAAAATATTCACATCCAACTGCTAAACCAATTGGAATTGCTTAAAAAGATGAGGAGCTTACTTTGAGATTTTCCACTTCAGTTTTGTGTTTTTTAAAGAAGAGTGGCTAACACCTATGGGTACCTGCTACTTTTTGCTACCATCTTAATCCATTAATAGAGGTGAGCAAGGAAGGAGAGAATGCAGCTAAACTGGATTAAAAGCAGAGTTTTAAGGAATTAGTATATGGTTGAACCATAGGAGAAACTGGCTCACTTTCATACCAAGGAGGTATAATCAAAGGAACAGTTGTCCCCTATAGGGTATTTGCTCATCAATTGCATAAACACAGGCTAAAAATAAAGGTGGATTCTTCAACTCAGCAGGTATTGGAGAAAGGGAACACTATCTACATTTTGATTTATTAGAGAATGTAATATCTCGGCTAGTTTTCTGGAGGTCTTCCAGAAGGTCCTTGGTCTCAACAGGATAGACACCATGAGAATGGACAAGAATGAGTCCAAAGTCTTTATTTCTTACACAGTCTGCGTCTGTCATAGTTCTGACCCAGTCTCCTCCAGCAGTCTTACAGTCTGCCAGTCTCAACTAGTCTTCCTCCCCTGAGTCTTTGTCTCCAGTTTAAATACCCCAGTATAGTTACATCATTACACTACTGAATATGTGTGAACTAGAGAACCATTTCATCATCATACTAAGTACTAAGTATATATGTGAACTAGAGAACCATTATCAGTTCCACTGAGTTAGCACCTTGTTTCAAGTATTCTTCTCCAGAGTTCCAGCTCTCTACAAGAGAAGGTTTCATATGCAAGACAAAAGACAAAACAAAAATGAAAAATGAAAAGAAAGTCCTGAGAAGGCAGAGAAAAGTGGTTACTAAGAGTCTCTGAAACTGGTGAAAGAAAGATGTCATGAGAAAGTGTAAAAACATGCCCAAAGCTAGAGCTGTAGAATCTGTATCCCATAAATGTAAATAAAATAGTAGCATCTCCTACTCTATAGTTTACAGAACTTTAGCCAGGTTAGCAGGCATATTTTGGAAGACAGCATATCTCGATGATGCCTTCTAAAAGCTCCATGACCTTATAGAAAACATGCTTATCAAATATGATGTCAGAGTCCTGTGACTAAACCTTTCCATATCTATCCCATCATAGGTTGTGGAATGACTTTAATGTAATTTAATAATTCTTTAATTATTTTCCTATTTTGTCTCATTACTTTCATTACCTTCAATAAGGTTTAGAGTGGGTATTAATCTGAAAGGAAAAATTTCAACACATTAAGACATGCAGGTTTGCTCAGTGAACCAACCTCATTGGCTATATATTGAAATAATGTTGTCTGAACCTGGTAGTCCTTTGAGGTGGTGCATCTTTTCTTTATTCAGCCTTATAGTTTCGCCAACTTATTTTCTCAGTCCACTTTGGAGTGATCGGGGATTGCAGAACTAGTACCCATCAAACAATACTTAGGAACTGACCTATTATATAAAGCAAAGATCAACTGCTTCAAATCCTATCTCTGTCCTATGTATTGTCCTAGGCAAGTCACTTATATGTGTCTCTGTCCTAGGGGATTCTTTGTGAGTGTAAGTGATAAAAGAAGAGGCTGACATGCATTGGAAGAGGGAGCAATTCAAGAGAAATCCAAATCAATTCAGGAAATTAATCAACTGCTTGATGAAAAAAGAATTATATCAGAGAAAATAATGTTGTACATTATAAATATGCTTTATATTATAAATCCCATTTCTATTAAACTATGAATTTATATCAAAGTTTATAATCCTATTTTAATGATATCTTAAGACTTTTCCATTGGACAGGAACAGGTAAAAGTGTTGGTAGGCCTTCAACAGCAGCTCTGCCTAAAAAAACCAAAGTGTTCATTTTTAATCCTAATTGTTGTAAAATGTCTCTTCTCCACAGATTGATGGGGATTTTTTCAATTGTAAAAGGAGTAATAACTCCTGTTTCAAAATTCAAAAAAAAAATTCAAAATTCAAAAAAAAATTCAAAAATTCCTGTCCCAGCCCCCATTCTAATGATCTGCTCAGGTTTCCCAACCCCCACCTAGCAAATTCTAGCCCCCGATGAAATCCAGCAAGGAACCAACCTGGGACTGCACCCATAGGCCCCTTTAGCTAAATCTCTCCTTATAAAAGAGACCAGCTGGAATCATCTCTTTGCAGAGGGTCAAAACATGCTAGCACCATGCTTTGTACCACAGACTCTCTGTCCACTGGAACTTCTGGTGTATTTCTCTCTTTACCTAACACCTTTTATTAACTAGACTTTAACTTCCAAACCCCATAATGAGCCTCTTTTATCAATCTAGGTCTTCAGGCCTGTAAATTCCTTTACAGGGGACTCTGTGCCGCCACTAGAACTCATTTAACTCCATATCCTTGTGCCAAATCCAAAGGGGTTGCAGGGGAGCTCCATTTGACTCCCTGTGCCCCGAGCCTGACACTAGACCTCAATTAACCCTAATTTCATTTCGTTACCCCTAATCTAGATCTCATTAATTTCAATTTCATCATCTGAAAATTGTCTGTTCATATTTTTTAACCATTTATCATTTGCGAAATTATTTGTATTCTTATAAATTTGACATGGTTCTTTCAGAACCATTTTAGAAATGAGCCTTTTATCAGAAACAGTGGCTATGAAATTTTCCTAGCTTTATACTTTTCTTTAATCTTGGCTCCTCCTTCTCAAATGCCAACTCTTCCTTTTGTTTCAGCCTGTTACTTCAGTAAATACCACAGCCACAACTTTAGTGGTCTTCTGGGGCCTCATGACCTTCTGAAATTTGTAAGATCAACTGGGCTCATCCATCTTGAGTTTTGACTTAGTCACCAAGTGACTTTGAAAAAGATAAATCTTCCACAATTCCCTTACTCTACTTTCCTATGAATCTTTGTAAAGATTTCTTATGATAAGAAACCATAAAGGAAAAAGAACATTTGAGGAGGGGGACAGGGGTTTGAAACTTCTCATTGGTTCTTTAGCCAACAGTGTGGGCATACAGATAACTCTTGATTAGTACAAACGATGACTTCTCTGAAGTTGGCCCTCATATTCACAAGATTTAAAGTTATACTTATATAAAATATGGCCATTGGTTGTAGCCCAATTAAACCCGGTAGTGCAAACCCAAATGATATATGTGACTAAGACATATTTCCATTAATTGAAACCAAACTAAGTTCTGCCTCAAGAAGCAATCATATAGACTCAATCAGATAGACATCATCTATACTCAAAAACAGCTGGGAAAAGGGCACGCAATATTCATGTATCCTATAAGTTGGAAAACCAAGGAGAAACTTCAAAAGAATGGCTTTATTAAATTTGCCATCCAAAGAACTGGGGTCAAATATAGCCTCTTTCATTTATCAGTTGCATTCCTAGCACTTAAAATGTCTATTTGTTAGACAACTCTGAGATACCACTACACACCTGTCAGATTGGCTAAGATGACAGGAACAAATAATGATGAATGTTGGAGGGGATGTGGGAAAACTGGGACACTGATACATTGTTGGTGGAGTTGTGATAGAATCCAGCCATTCTGGAAAGCAATTTGGAACTATGCCCAAAAAGTTATCAAACTGTGCATACCCTTTGACCCAGCATTGCTGTTATTGGGATTATATCCCAAAGAAATACTAAAAAGCAGAAAGGGACCTGTATGTGCCAAAATGTTTGTGGCAGCTCTTTTTGTTGTAGCTAGAAACTGGAAGTTGAATAGATGTACATCAGTTGGAGAATGGTTGGGTAAATTGTGGTATATGAAGGTTATGGAATATTATTATTGCTCTGTAAGAAATGACCAGCAGGAGGAATACAGAGAGGCTTGGAGAGACTTAAATCAACTGTTGCTGAGTGAAATGAGCAGAACCAGAAGATCACTGTACACTTCAACAACAATACTGTATGAGGATGTATTCTGATGGAAGTAGAGATCTTCAACATAAAGAAGATCCAACTCACTTCCAGTTGATCAATGATGGACACAGATAACTACACCCAGAGAAAGAACACTGGGAAGTGAATGTAAATTGTTAGCACTACTGTCTATCTATCCAGGTTACTTATACCTTCAGAAGCTAATAATTAATGTACAACAAGAAAATGGTATTTACACACATAGATTGTATCTAGGTTATATTGTAACACATGTAAAATGTATGGGATTGACTGTCATCGGGGTGAGGGAGTGGAGGGAGGGAGGGGATAATTTGGAAAAATGAATAAAATAAAAAAAGAAATTAAAAAAAAGAATATACCACATAAATATGATAAAAAATGTCTGTTTGTTGTAAATTTGCAGTAAAAATAAAGTACATAAGTATTGTGTAAACCACCAGATACTAAGTATGTGGGAGCTATTAATAGCAATGATAACTGTAAGAGGAATTATTTGTCCATTTTCATCTAGTCTGTGTTCATCTGTATTCAAGAAAATGATTTTCAGACTCCACACATTTCATACTAGTTTTCAGCCAAATATCTGTAAGTCATCAAATTGTAATTATTTGCCTCTATATTTGAGTTTTAACAAACTAGATTTACGTGTTTATTCTTCATGTACACTGGCCTTCTCCCCAATAAGAAGCATAAGTATTTTCAAATAATTATATAATTCATGACCAATTTTTTTTGTCCACAACATATACACAGTACAATACATTTACCATAATGGAGTCTGTTACTTGTTCAATAGGGCTTCCAACTATCCAAGCCATTGTCCAAATCTATTCAAAGTATAGCATAGTGCTAAATGCTAGAAAATGTTATAGAACATCTTATGCAATTTCTAAATGGAAGTATTGAAGTTCTACTGGATATCATCAAGTAGGCACAAACCCTAGAATAAGTCTATCCCTTGAATAGATACTGACCAGCCATTTCACAAGTAAAATCAACAACTTGACTACAGGATTTACAAACTGGATCACAAATAATCCCTACTGAGACCAAAAGAGCTACAGGATGAGCTAATATTTTGGTTTTTGGAAAGGAGGAGAGGGGAAAAGGGAGAGGAAGGGAAGAGGGGCAAAGGAGAGGGAACGGGGCTCTAGGAGTAGGAAAAAGAGAAGAAAGGAGGGGGAAGAGAAAGGGGAGAGGAAAAGGGGAAAGAAAGGGAAAAAGAAAAGGGAGGGGGAAGGGACCAGGGGACAAAGGATTCGAGATGAGGAGGAACTAAAGGGGAAGACCAGAAGTAAAATGAGAACAATCAAGGGGAGCAGTGGGGACGGGGTGGGGGAGGTCATTAGGATGGGTATGCATAATTTCCGTATTCTCAGATTCAGTGATCCTGGAGCTGAAAGAACAAATCAATGTGGGTGGTGGTGCAGAAGATACATTTCACATAGTGAATGGAACCTAAAGAGGCGGCAGGGAAAAGCAGCAAGGGGGAAAGGCCAAGACTAGTTAAATAATAAACTGCATTGTTTCCCTTTGCAGAAATGTCTTTATGGTTTGGGGGTTGAATGTAAATCAGTAAAACAACATACTGCTAGCTTCTACTCCACACTATATGCGACTTAAAAACAAAGAAGGCTTTGAAGATCTGTCCTAATGGAAGCTTGCAACAGTATGATATAAACTAATATAAAGTGACCCGTGCCTGATATTTGAAAATAGTCATATCTTCCCTTACTCTTCTCTTTCTTATCCGTATCTCTTGTTCCTTCCTGAATGAATTCATCATTGTCTCTCCTAGAATGAAACATACTTAAAAACACAAAAATCTTTCAACTAAAAGTGTTATATATTTTGTCAATAAACCACTGAATCCCTCCTCCTGCCCCCTCCATTAATAACAGCATCAATAAAGTAATTAGAATTCTGTAGAGAGTGGGCTTGAACCCAGGACTGCCAGGTTGAGACCGGCTGTCGGGCTGGCTGTCCCTTACAAATTCTTCCCTAACACATTTGAAGATGGGAAAGTAACGGGAAAGGAAGAGTCAGAAGAGCATTTACACTTCATTTGTCCATCCCGGCCCCTAGGGTCCCTTCCAGGCTGGGCTGTAAGCTGTTCAGCTTCACAGAACTGTTAAACGGCTGTAAGAGACTTGAGAAATTATCGAGTAGAATCTCTTCATTTTACAGAAGTAACCCAATCTCGGAGAGGAAGGCCATCATTAAGAAAATAAGCAACAGAGCGGGTCCCGAGATTCTAACGGGAGACCTGGAGCTCACCCATCCTCGTGATCTGGAGCTTTGCACTCCTCGCGCTGAGAGCCAACGGACCCGGCCCCCGTGCCCTCACCACTGCGTGACTTGACAGTTTATCCTCGCATCCGCGTGAGCAGAGAACCTGATAAAAGCCGGTGCAGAAAGCCCGCACAGTTCACTTTCCCTCCTGCCGTTGACAGGGTTGCAGTCGGCTCTGAATCGATGATTAATGCTATGGGGCTCACAGGTTTCTAAACCTCTGGCCTCGGATTATTGACATTTCCCCTTTAATTCTCCCTTTAATTTCCCCTTTAATTCTTCCTTTAATTTATCCCTTTAATTTTTCCCTTTAATTCCCCCTTTAATTTCTCCCTTTAATAATCCCTTTAATTTCTCCCTTTAATTCTCCCTTTAATTTCTCCCTTAATTTATCCCTTTAATTTCTCCCTTTAATTCTCCCTTTAATTTCTCCCTTTAATTTTTCCCTTTAACTCCCCCTTTAATTTCTCCCTTTAATTCTCCCTTTAATTTCTCCCTTTAATTCTCCCTTTAATTTATCCCTTTAATTTATCCCTTTAATTTTTCCCTTTAATTCTCCCTTTAATTTCTCCCTTTAATTTCTCCCTTTAATTCTCCCTTTAATTTCTCCCTTTAATTTCTCCCTTTAATATCTCCCTTTAATTCTCCCTTTAATTCCCCCTTTAATTTCTCCCTTTAATATCTCCCTTTAATTTCCCCTTAATTCTCCCTTTAATTTCCCCTTTAAGTCCCCCTCCGAGCAGGCTGAAGGGCCCGAGAGAGGACTCCCCCATGAGTTCTACCTCCCTGCCCTGAAGCCTGCCTCCAGGATGAAGAAGATTTTCAATTTCGGCAAGAAGGGGCAATCTTCATCTAGCCGCTTCAACCTGCCGAGTTTCTTTGGCTCCCAACCGGTTTACCGCACCCAAGGATACCTGATCCAGAGCAAGGACCTCGGAAAGATCCATAAAGCTGCCTTGCGCGGGGATGTGGTGAAGGTGCAGCAGCTGTTGCTGCTCGGAAAAAACACCGTAAATGAACTGGATAAAATGAAGCGGTAAGTGCAAAGGGTGGGGGCGGGGGAGAGAACAGGCTGACATTCCCTCCCCCCATCCGTCCACTTGAGCCCGTGTCCCCCTCCCCCCATTAACCCTGGAGAAATCAAACCCCCTCCGCACCTGGGGCAGGGGCAGGGTCAGTCTTTGCCTTGTAGAGATTGGATTGGAAGTCCCAAAACCTGGCTTCACATCCTAGCCTGTCCATTTTTAATGACTTGGAAACTCCTTCCTTTTACTTTTAACCAGGGTTCAACTAATTATTTCTTAATCAACAGCTATGTGAGAGTAAATACTATTCCCTCCTGCTGAATTGCTGACATTTCAAAAACGACTGTGTGAGACTATCCATGAGGATATTTGGGGGATTTTCTTGGGAAAGTTAGTGGAATGGTTTGCCTTTTCCTTCTTCAGCTCATTTTGACAGATGAGGAAATTGAGGCAAACATGGTTAAGTAACCTGACCAGGATCACACAATGGTAAGTATGTGATATCAGATTTGAACTCAGGCACCCATTGTACCACTTAGCTGTCCCAGCTGTTGTAATATGGATATGTGAAGAGTAAAAGTTTCAAGGCAGAAAATTAATCGCTGCTCTTAAGAACTAATATGTATACACACACACACACACACACACACACACACACACATACACACAAGACTCCTGTTTTGTAAAATAGTTTTAGATTTGGCAATTTGGCACAAGTAGGCCATCTTCATTTGTTTTTTGTTTTTTGTTTTTTGTTTTTTTTCATTAATTTCTGTGAAATTCTTGACCTTTTATTTTTCCAGATGAACTTTATTATTTTTTCTTGATCAGTGAAATAATTTCTTGGGAATTTGATTGGTATAGCACTACATAAGTAGATTAATTTAGGTAATATTGTCATTTTATTATATTTGCTCAGCCTTCCCAAGAGCACTTGCTATTTTTTCCAGTTGTTATTTATTGACTTTATTTCTGTAGAAAGTGTTTTGCAACTGTGTTCATATAGTTCCTGACTTACCTTGGCAGGTAGATTCCCAAATAGTTTATATTGTCAACATGTATTTTAAATGGAACTTCTCTTTATATCTCTTCCTACTGGACTTTGTTGGTAATATATAAAAATACTGATGATTTATGTGGATTTATTTTGTATCCTGCAACTTGGATAAAATTATGCATGGTTTCTAGAAGTCTTTTAATTGATTCTCTGTAGTGTTCTCTTAAGTATTCCATCATATTTTTTTAGTTTTTTAGTTGATTCTCTATAGACTTCTCTTAAATATTCTATCATATATTTCAGTATGTCAAATTCCACAACCTTCAATCCTTTAAAATGGAAGCTGCTAGATCCTGGGTAATTCTAATTGTGACTCCTTTGTATTTAAATTGTTTCTTTCTGACTGCTGGCAATATTTTTCCTTGGTCTAATAATTCTAAATTTTAGCCACATTATTCTTTGGTTTTCATTTTGGGGTCTCTTTCAGGAAGTGCTCAGTAAAATTTTAAATGGCTATTTTTACTTTCTGATTCTAGGTCATCAGGGAAGTTTGCCTTGATGACTTCCTGAAGGATGATGTCGAGGCTCTTTTTTTTTCGTAGTTTTCAGGAAGTACAATAATCCTTAAATTGTCCCTCCTAGATCTATTTTCCAGGTCATGTTTTTCCAAGGAGGTATTTTACATTTTCTAACTTTTTTGTTTTCGTTTCACTGGACTGATTCTTGTTGGCATTTATTTCCATTTGCTCAGTTCTGATTTTTAGTTACCTTTTAAAATTCTTTTTGTATTTGTCCACTTTAATTTTAAATGAGTTGTTTGGTTCTATGGGTTTTTTCCATTTCACAAATTTTGTTTTTTCAGGAGTTATTTCCTTTTTCCACTTGCTATTTAGCTCTTACCATTTCACAAATTTTGTTTTTTCAGGAGTTATTTCCTTTTTCCACTTGCTATTTAGCTCTTTTTTCTGCCAAATCTTTCCCAGGAATATCATCCTTTTACCCTGTCTCCTTTAATTTTGCTTATCCCTTTTCTGAACAAAAATGTGGACCTTTACATTGGATAAGCAAGGGGGACACCTAGATTGAGAGATAAAATTAGGAGTGTAAACTGAATTAACCAATCTCAAATGTTTTTAAGGTTACCTTGATAATGTCAATAATAAAAGGCTTCATCTCATCTCCACCTTTTCTAATTTAACTTTTAAAATTAACAGTTTATTTTTAAGAGATGCAAAAGCCTTGTTTTATTGTTTTTGTTTTATTTAATTACTAATTTAACTAGTCATTAGAACCAAATACTCAGAATGACTTGAATTCATATTCAGTCGCATATACTTTCTAATTAATGGGACCTGAGAAAATTTGTTTCTCAGTTTCCTCAAGTATGAAATGAGAATAATACCCACTTCCCAGGGTTCTTACAAAGATCAAATGAAGTAATATTTCTAAAGTGCTGAGCACAGTGTCTTGGACATAATAGATGCTAGTTTTTCTCCTTATCAAACTACATCTAAGCATGTCAACCATTGCAGTTGAGAGGATAGGGGAGACAGAAATATCTTCCACTTTACCTATCTTAGACACTCTGGAAGAAGGCATAAGGAAAAGGAAAAAGGAGTCCTCAAAAACAAGAAAAATTACAACATACATGTATGAATATTTATATACACATTCATTACTTCTGAAATATATGATTTTGTTGTGAATATTTCCTCTACCAATACATAACATAACCTCTTTACAACTTGATGTTATCAGCTATGGCAGCAAGGTTTTCATTGAATAGAATGCTGGGTTTGGAATCGAGAAGACTCCATCTTTGTGAATGTGAATTCAAGTCTAGCCTCAGATACTAGCTGTGAGGCTCTTTGCAAGTCACTCAATCTTGTTTACCAGTTTCCTCATCTGTTAAATGAGCTGGAGAAGGAAATGGCAAACTGCTCCAATATCTTTATCAAGAAAACTCAACATGAGGTGACAGTCAAACAGGACTGAAATAACTACACCACAAAGATAGACCTTGAAATACACTATGAATAAAAAATTCATCCTTCGTTGACCAAACTGATGATATCTTTATGACATTAGTTAGGTTGGTCAATGGGCAGCAGATATACCAAGTGCTCACTGTAAACCTTCCCAGCATGGTAGAACTTCCAAAACTTTTACTGTTCTGGAATAGCCTGTAGCAATACAGAGCCACTTCAACTGTACACTGCTGCATTTCAGTAAGCATTAGTTGAGAATGCACACATATGTGCCCATGTGATTGTAGAAAGATACAATATGCAAATGTGTAAGGGCCTTTTTCTGAGGCAGTTGCTTTACTAAAAAATGTGTAGTTGTAGATGGATATTCTTATTGGGAAAAGTAATTAGTTATTAAAAGTTATTAGACTTGACCACCAGGCAGGGTGAAGCCCATCTGTAATCTGTTACAGGGAGGCTAAGGCTGGCAGATGTCTTGACTCATGAGTTCTGGGTTGCAGTGGGCCATGCCATAAGAACTCCATTTGACATCAGCATGGTTAATCCCAACAAGGGACCAGCAAATTTCTTCAGGAGAGGTGAAGCAGCTAAGGTCAGAAATTGAGCAAAGTTCCCATGCTAATCTCTGGTGAAATCTAAATTTACCTACTGGATATATTCTACTCCCACCTGCCAGCGATTTTGTCTATCATATCAACAATGAGAGTTAATTCATATTTTGTATTTAGGTGACAAGAGTGGTCATTTATTTTGGAGGTGATTTACAGTTTAGGCATAATAACAGTGCATGTTATATTAAAATATAAATATATATATATATTTATATAAAACAATGGTAAAATTTTTATTGTTGTAGTATATTAACAAACATTACTCTCTCATTTCTGTAGAACACCTCTTCACCTGGCTTGTGCTAATGGATATCCAGATGTTGTATCTCTCTTAATAGAGAGAAAATGTGAACTCGACTTGTTAGATAATGACAACAAAACACCTTTAATGAAGGTATGCATTAGTTAAACATGCTTTTCCATGAAATGCATTTTGATTTCTTTGATTAAGAAAATTAATAGTAAATAAGTTACTAAGTTTGCTAACAATTAAATATCACTAATGATGCTTGAATATATTAAATTTTATATCATATTATTATTTCTTTATACATATTATACTGACAGGCAATAGAGTGTCAAAGGGAAGAATGTGCAACAATCCTGCTGGAACATGGTGCAGACCCTAATCTTAGGGATAGCCACAGCAACACTCTACTTCACTATATTGCCTCTGGTGGGAACAAATTCATGGCAGAAAAACTGATTGAACACAAAATTGATATTGATGCAAAAAACAAGGTAGAAGCAAACCTCTTGTATAATAAAGTAAATTATCAGCTAAAAAATCAAATAATGTCCATTTCACATATTTTATAATTCATTTATTCATGAAAGCATTTCTTTAATGGAAATAAATTAAAATCATTCTGTAGTCAAAATCCATCAGCCTTCAGAATTTTCTGATGCAGGATGGAGGGATGACGAAGGGGAGGAGTGGGCATGACACTGGAAGAGATTTCTTAAAACATTCATTCACATTCACATTCATTCCTAAGAAGGAAATACCCTCTACTACTGATTTAGACCAGCAATTGCTCTGTATTTTAAGCATGGATTCTTCAGCTGGGGTCCATTAATTTTAAAAGGACTATAATAAGTTTATAGTTATTTCAATGTAATTGTTTTGTTTTAGTTTTCTACATATTTTAGGCATTATTCTGGAAAAGGGGTCCATGACACAAAAAAGTTAAGAAACCCTGCGTTACTTACTGCAGTACTGCAGGTCACCCAGTCAATATATACTTGCCAGCATCAGGCCCTGAATCTAGGTCTTATTGACTTTAAAGCTTGCTAGCTAGCTATTTAATCACATCTGTCTCTCCAGAATCTTCTTTGCACAAAATATTAGGTCTGCTCTCCAGAATTCAATAGTTCCATCAGATATTGTGGAATTATACATTTAATTTTTTACTATTCTACATTTTATTTTTCTATTCTATTCTACATTTAAATTTTTACAATATGAATTTCACATGAAGAAATGTCACAATTTTTAGGAAAACTTTTTGAAATTTGTTCCTATTAGGTATAAAACTAGAGACAGAATTTTCACAGGAACAAATTTTTTTTAAGTACATGCTTCTTTATCCTAATTATTACACATTTAAATAATTTTCTCTCTAGAATTACTGAATGACTCCTGATTTTTTGGAGCAAAGGCTTAATTTGTAGTCATTACCACTTGAGAGAAAAAAAAACAAAAAAAACAAAGAACATATTAGGAAGGTTGGTAAGAAATGGAAAAGTCTAGATGAATGACTTTCTCCTGGGTTTAACCCTCTCAAGACAATATTTTTTTTAGTTTGTTTTGATGGTGGTTGTGGACATGGTGGTTGTTTTGAGAAGAATGGGTAAAGATAACTAGTCACCTTTAAACTCAGCCAGGATATAGCTTTATTTTAGTAGAGTTCTGAGGGGAAAAGTTTGGCTGCATTTGGACAATTGATTATGAAATGAAAATGGCAAGAAAGGAAGACACCCATGGAATAATACAAAATGGTCTCTAACAAATTCTGGATTTCTGTCTTATTACATAATTACTAGCTAGAAGGAATCCCAGAGACACCTAGTTTCATTATGTCATTTTTAATATAAGTAAACTTAGGGCCCAGAGAGGTGATATAAATTGCTTAATGATCACATAGGAATTAACTAATAGACAACAGGATTAATGCTGTGGTCTTTTAACTCCAATGTTCCATTGTGCCATACTTCCTTTCCATATCATCATCACATTTACAAGATGTTCACAAAATATCATAAAGTGCATTAAAGTAAATATAAAATGCTTGCTTATTATAATGGTATCTTTATTTTGACTTTGCAGGAAGGTCGTACACCACTTATGCTGGCAATTTCAGCAAGAAACATTGAGTTGGCAGATTTTCTCTTAAAGAATGGAGCAAATGTGAATGCCATGGATGACTCTAAAAGGTACAGCTTAAATTAATTATGTTAAATTAAACCTTAAATTTTTTAATAAAGCAACCTTTCTAGAGGAGTAAGATTAAATCATGGAATTTATATCATGGAACACTTAGTGAATGAGATTGAATATCATTAGAAAGGGGTGAAAAATGTCAACAAACATCAGCTATAAAAATAAAAATGCTTATTTATTCTGCAAGAAAGAAACCTCTTCACGTGAGCATATAAACTACTGTTTATTGGTAATTACTATTTGCAGTTTTCTTTATTGATTTGAAATTATTTAAGATTATTCCATAGAAGTTTTGAACTCTCGTGATTTAGTTGATTCTCTTGATGAAATAATCTTAATGTCACCCATGAGGATTGTAGCATTTAATTTCTGCTCCTTCTTCTTTCAATTTCTCTTAAGAATATTCACATTGACAAATGTAAATAAATAAAAGCATGATATGGTGAAATACTTTGATGGACCCCTTGATCTTATTGTCAATACTCATGATGCTGTTTCTTATTTTGATCCTTCCATCCAATCTCCTCTCACAGGACTTTTGTTATTCTTCATAAAAAATCCAGGAAAAACACTGATTCATTCCCTTGGTTCTTTTAATACTTGAGTACCAGTGCAAGCTTTTATTTTATTTTCAATACAATCTTAGCACACCTTTTTTCTGTTCATTTATGTCTTGACAATACTTACTATACATCAAAGTCATTATTGCCTGCACCTACTTATATTCACTGTACATATATGTCCATGGCTCTTTGGGATTATCTACAATTTTGATTCTTCTGAGATCATGTATTTGGGTTTGGAACTTTGAAACATTTACTGTGGCCAAAAATCATTCCTGAAAGAATATTGATGTTTATAAAATTAGTTTTTGAGACAGCATAATCATTAAAAGTACTGTGTAATTTTTTTTAAATGAGATCCGATTAGCTCTTTTCTTTTGAAGCCACTGCATTGTTGTTCTTCAATGGCCATGCAGGCTTTGTTGTATGCATGTATTTCTATACATACAAATAAACCAACTAGATAGAGTGACCCATTAAACTACACAGAATCTAGTTTGATCAGTTCTGACAGACATGACTGTTTTCAATAGTAAGGTGATTCAGGCCAGTTCCAATGGTTTTGTGATGGAGAGAATTATATACACCCAGTGAGAGGACTATGGGAACTGGGTATCGATCACAACATGGTATTTTCCTTTTTGTTGTTGTTTGCTTGCTTTTTTCCTTCTTTTTCATTTTTTTTCTTTTTGATCTGATTTTTTGTACAGCATGATAATTGTGGAAATATGTATAGAAGAATTGCACATGTTTGATATATATTGGATTACTTACTGACTGGGGAGGGGGTGAGGAGAAGGGAGAGAGAAAAAAAATTTAGAACACAAGGTTTTGCAAGGGGAAAACTATGCATATGTTTTGTAAGTAAAAAACTTAAAAATAAAATAAATTTAATTAAAAACAAAAAGTTTTGAGTCCCTACTCACAGTTCGCATTAAAAAAAGCATATGTGACATTATGCAAAATAAAAGGATTGTGGACAAAGAAATTCCATCATTAAAAAAAAAAAAAAAAACAGCAGCAGCAGCAACCTTTCAAAAGAGAAGTAGGATTGGAGGAAAGGAGAAAGAAAGGAGCAGAGAAGAAAATGAGAAAGAGAGGAGAGAATACTTCATTCTTTACTCAGATATAATCAAATCAGTTTCTTTTAAGTCCTTCAGAATAGACATTGATCATCGTACTACTGAGAATAGCAAAATAATGCACATACCACAATTGAAATAGCCATCTCCCAATTGATGGGCATCTTGATTTCCAATATCTTGCCCTGAGAAGAGAGTTCCTACCAATATTTTTGTGCATATACATCCTTTTACTTTTTAAAAAATCTCTTTTAGTATTCATAATTAGTAGTCAAATTATTAAGTCAAATGATATGCACTGATTTATTGCTCTTTGTATACAGATTTTATCTTCTGATCATTTATCATTTGGAGCATAACTTTTTAATAAATTTGACTCAGTTTTTTCTGTTTGAGAAATAAGGTGTTATCAGGTGAAACTTACTTCAAAATTCTATTTACAATTACTGTTGCTAACTATATTTTCTCAGATTCTATTCCCTCTCTCCTTTCACACTGACCCTCCACAAAAGTGTTTTGCTACTGACCATATCTTCACCAAATATGCCCTCTAATTTTATCACCATCTCCCTTTCCTGTTTACTATTCCCCTCCTAATTTTTCTGAGTTAGATTTCTGTACTTCTATTGAGTATGCATGTTTTTTCTTCTTTGAGCCAATTCTAATAAAATGAAAGTTGACTCTCATCCTTTCCTCCCCTACTTCCCATTCACTGTAAAAGCTCATTCTTGCCTCTTTTTTGACAGATAATTTACATTATTTCCTCTTCTCCCTTTCTCTTTTTCTCAATACATTCCCCCCTTAACCACCTAATTTCATTAATTTTTTAAAAAATATCATCCCTTTATATTCAATTTATAGCTGGGCCCTCTGTCTATATATGCTCCTTCTGTCATAATGAGAAAATTCTAATGAGTTATAAGTGTCATCCTCTATGTAAACAGATAAACCCTTATGATATCACTTTCCTGATTACCTCCTTATGCTTCTCCAGAGTCTGGTATTGAAAATCTGATTTTCCATTCAGCTATGATCATATCATCATAAGTGTCTGAAAATCCTCTATTTCATTTGATGCCTGTCTTTTCCTCTGAAGGATTATACTCAGTTTTCTGCATAAGTGATTCTTATTTGTAATGCTATCTCCATAGTTTTCCAGAATACCATAGTTCTAGCCCTTATCTTTCAAATAAAGAATCTGCTAAATCTTGTGTTATCTTTTCTTTTTTTAAATGGACTCTTTGTTTTAATTCACTCATTTAGGCACCTGCCATTACTAGCAAAAATTTCCAACATACACTATTCTTACTAACTTAGGGGAAACAACTTTCTGCTGTGCTTTATATATTTTTTTTCATTCAAATTGGTTTACAAAATATGCTGTATTTTTGTACTGTCCAATAAAAGGTAGATGATTTAAAACAGATCCTATAGAAATGACATGTTATCAGTAATTTACAATTTAAAAAAATCCAGCCACAAAAATAAAGTCAAAGCTAAAAACAAGATTTTGCTACGAATCAGTGCTTCTATCACCCTTCTGAAAGAAAAGTTATTTTTAATGTGATGTAAAGGCAACATTGAAGATTTTTCTTTAAATTAACCACCTAATTTATCCCTAAAATTACAAAGAATCAAAGTCCCTTTACAGATCAAGTGCAGTAAACTAGATGTTCTTTCAGCACAAAGCAGCACTGGAAGTAACAGTTGTAGATGGAGTGGATTAGTTTTTCAGGGGCTGCTCCAAGATTAACATACATATATCAGATGTTATTCATCCAAGATCACAGACACAAATACAAATTGGATGTGAAGGAAACATGTTTCACACTTAGAGCTGACAATGTCCACTGTCTTTGCATCTTTCTGTATTGGATGACTTTTTAAAAACAATTTTTAAGTCAGGTCATGTCAAGCAGGCTGCTTTTGCCAGTTGCCAATGGTAATCTTGTGTTATCTTAACTGTAATTTCACTATAACTGAATTGTTTCTTCCTGTATGCTTGTAATATTTTCTCCTTGACCTGGGAGTTGCAGAATTTGACTATAATAATACATGAGTTTTCATTTGGGGATCTCTTTCAGAAGGTGATTGGCCAATTCTTTCAATTTGTATTTTATACTCTGGTTCTAGAATATCAGTTCAGTTTTCCTTGATCATTTCTTGAAATAAGATGTCTAGGCTTTATTTCAATTATAACTTCATATACTGTAATAATTCTTAAATTTTCTCTCGTGGACTGATTTTCCAGGTCAGTTTTTTTTTTCATTTTTTTTGTTTTGATTTATTGTATCTGGATTTCTCATAATGCTTCCATTTACTGAATTACAATTTTTAAGGAAATATTTCCTAAAGTGAAATTTTGTACCTTTTTTCTCAATTGGAAAATATTCCTTTTTAAGTTATTCTCATTAGCTTTTCGATTTTCCTTTTGCACCATTCTCAATTCTTTTGCTAATTTTTTTCTTCTCTTTCTGTTATTTAATTTTTAAAAATTCCTTTTGAGCTCTTCCATGACCTGGGATCTATTTCATTTTTTCTTGGAGGCTTGTAATATAGGTTCTTGTAATCTTCTTCTGAGTATGTGTTTTGATGTTCCCTATCACCATATTATCTTTTATGGGTCAGAAACTTTTTTGCTATCTGCCCATTTTCCTAGCTTATTATTTGGCTTTTAAGTCTTTGTTAAAATAGAATTCTTTTTTCCCAGGGTAAAGGGTGCACTGTCCCAGGTTTCACTATTTGCCTTCCATGGTTGTGTTGGAGGTTTCACAGCTAACTTGCTGATCCTTTGGCTTTAGAACCAGGATAGAGTAGCCAACACTACTGTATTTTGGATAAGAGCCTCCCACAATATTCCCTGTGCATGGGGCCTCTCCATCCTGGAGCTCCGTGCATGGCATTGGTGCTGATTCACACACACACTCCCTATATCCCTCTGCTAATTAAGTCCTTCCAAAATATCTTCTGCTGGAAATGGGTTGTACTCCAAATATTTGTGGGTTCTGTCACTCCTAAACCTGTTCAGAGCCTTAATCTGATGTTGATTCCAAGGAAAGCCAGGAAGAGCTCAGGCACAGATCTGTCTACTGTCTGCCACCTTGTCTCCATCTTCTATAATTTCCTTTGTCTTCTCTTTTGATTAGATCTAGTTTTGCTTCTGCTTGATTTGAGATCAGGATATCTATGAATGCGTTTTTTCCCCTTTCAACTGGAATACATTATATTCTGTTCCAGCTTTTTCCCTTTACTATGTATTTATTTCTCTGCTTCAAAGGTGTTTCTTGTTAACAACATATTGTAAGATTCTGGTTATGAGCTTTAATTGTGTAGGGGAGTTCATTGAATTCACATTCACAGTGAAGGTTACTAACTTTTTTTCTGCCGTTCTATTTTTCCAGGTTTTATTTTTTTCTCTTTTCATCCTTTTCCTCCTCAAAAGTGTTTTGCTTCTAATCTTCAAACTGCCCTCCCTTTTGTCAACTTCCTCCCCTTTTCTTATCCCTTTCTCTTATTTCTTTCTGCCCTCCCTTCTATAACCCTTCTGCTTTCCTCCTACTTCTCAGTAGAATAAGAAAAACTTCTATACCACACTAAATAGGTATGTTATTCCCTCTTCAAGCCAAATCCTGTGAGTTTAAAGATGCTTGTCTCCCTCCCTGCTTTTTTTTCTTTTTCATGTGATGTGTTTTATCCTATTTTTACTCTTTCCTCTTTCCCCAGTACAATTTCTTTTTCACTTCCAATTATTTTTTATATCATGACATTAAGGTTAACTTAATCTACTTAAGTATGCCTCTTCTAACTATCTTGAGAAAGAATTATATGCATCATCTCCCATATAAAGATTCAAACATTTAACCTTTAAAATGTAGGTGTTTTTCTCTTCAATTTACCTTTTTATGCTTGTCTTGAATCTTTTATTTGAAGATAGAATTTTCTGTCCAGTTCTGGTGGTTTTTTCAGAAATTATTGAAATTGGATTTTTTATTGGATTTTCATCTTTTCCCAAAAAAATGATAATGCTTAATTTTGTGGGGTTGTTTCTTGGTGTAGTCCATAATTCTTTACCTTCCAGAATACAATACTCCAGACACTCCAGTGCTTTAATGTGGCGTGGAATAGACCATGCTTTCTTTCTGGTACTTTTTGCAGTATTTTCTATTTGATCTGATAATTCTGGAAATTACCTATAATATTCCTTTCAGTTTTCATTTTGTGGGTCTCTTTTTGGAGATAATCAGTGGATTTTTTTAATGAATATCTTACTCTCTGGTTCTAGGATGTAAGAGCAGTTTTCCTCAATGAGAATTTAAAAAGTATGTTGAAATGAAAAATTGAAAGTAGTATCCAGATTCTTTTTTTCAGCATAGCTTTCAGGTAGTCCAATAAATTTTACATTGACTCTTCTGGATCTTTTTTTTTTTCAATGAGCATTTTTACATTTTCTTCTATTTTTATTTTTTGAACTTTGTTTGATTCTTAGTATCCCATTGATTCAATCAATTCCATTTGAACAATTCTAATTTTAGTGACTTATTTTCTTCACTTAGCTTTGTTACCTGCCTTTGCATTTGACTAGTTGTACTTTTAAAGAAATTGTTCAATGAATTTTTTTTCCATTTCAACCAAATTTATTGTTTAAAGAATTTTATTTTTTAAATTATCTTCTTCAGTAGCTTTTTTTCCATTTCTCCAATCTTATTGTTTAAGAAGTTATTTTCTTCAGTCAGATTTTGTGCTTTTCCAACCTTTTGAAGTTCCTCCCCCCCCAAAAAACGAAAAAACGATTATTCTCCTGCATAGCTTTACCCTATTTTTTCTTTTATCTCTCTTTCAAGATCCTTTTCAAACTCTTTCTAGAGAGCTTTTTTGATGTTGAGATCATGAGATCCATTCAAATCCCACTTTGAGGTTTCCCCTGAAGTCATGTTGCCTTTGCTGTCTGCTTGCGATTCTCTATTCTGATCTTCCCTATCTCCAAAGTAGCTTTTTATGGTCAGAGCTCTTTTTGCCTATTTGCTTCTTTAAAAAAATTTGACCTCTGCTTATAGGGCATAGGGGGAAATTGTCCCAATCTTCTTTGGCAGGGCACGAGAACCTCTTACTGATAGTTCAGGGGCCAGAGTTGCTGCAAGTTTTCCCACTTACTGGGTGGCCTGACTAAGTTCCACCTGTTATACTGATTTTTGGGGGCTTACAAATTTTTTTATACTTGTACTGAAGGTTTCACATCTGTTCTGCTGATCACTGGTCTTCTGAACCCAGAATAAGTAGCCAACACTGCTATATTTTTGCTAAGAGCCTCCCTTTATATTCCTTGCCTATAGTGGGCCATTTTCCCTCCACCCAACTGAGCCAGACCTTTCCTAAAATCCTTCCAAGATGGCTTGAGTTGGAAAATTATTACTGTGAATGTTTCTGGGTTCTGTTACTCCAGATTCCATTCAGAAGCTTGATTTAGCATTGATTCTGAGGATTTGTTCTTATACTTTAGGATTAGATTCTTTAGTTTTCAATTAATTTTCATTTCTTTTTTTTTCCCACTGCCCTTTGTTGAATTTAATCATATGTCATTAAGAGAATGAAAAGAATAGATGTAATATTTTGAATGACTTCTAGGAATTGAGCTAGAGGAATAAGCAGCAAATCAGTGTAGCTACCATATTCACCTCCAAACAAATATAAAATCATTTCCAAAACAAATTTGGGCACAGTAGAATCATGAAAAAGACAGAGAGAAATAATCTGTGACCCCAAGGAACTTGAAAAGTTAGTAGAAAATTAGCAGGTAAAAGGGGAGGAAGCCACCAACAAACTCCACCTCTGTAGCCCTTGGTAAAAACTGAGCACTAGTATGGTGGAGTAGGCAAATACCAACAGTTGTATGGTCAGAATGGTCAGGGGAACAGGGAGACTAGTTCTGAGAATTGTCACATCCTTCACTCTAGCCCCTAACAAACTGGTAATCTCCAGAGGCCCCAGGAAAATAAGTAGAGCCTGAACCTTCATGTACCTATGCAAACAGGCAGCTGCCAGTGACTGGATCACCATGTCCTTCAGTGTATTCAGGGTGAATGCAGAAACATTCAGTACACACCAGATGCCACCACTAATCATCTAACTCAGTAGCAAGTAAGCTGCTAGACCCTGAGGGCCTCCAGCAGTTCCAAAGGATAAGCAAAAAAAAAAAAAAAAAATTAAAGATAATTATGTAAAACAATTAGATTAAGTAGATGAAGACACAAAGTCATAAGAAGGCAACAATGTCAAAACATCTATGGGCAAAAAAAACCCCAACGAAAAGTTCTTTTTCTTTTCCCAATTTTTCTTTTATGATTTTTGTAAGCTCCTTTCAGAACTCTCCTAAAAGTTCTTTCTGGGCCTGCAAACACTCCTTTTTCTTTATGGATGGGGTGGGGTGGCTGACACTAAGGAGGCTTGTTACAGGTAACTTGCTACTGAACCAATGTCCTAATGTTTGTGCCTGCCCTCTTTTAAGGCTGTTTCTGCATTTTTCCATAGATATACTGAAGCAGTGTTAGTCTGACTATAGTGGCTGCTTGTTTGCTTAGGTACCTATATTCTGGGGTCTGCTTATTTGCCCAGAGTTACAGAAGTCTGTCCTCTGGAGGTTACCTGTTTATTTGGGGCTATGATAAAGCATGTGGCAGTTCTCAGAGCCGAAGTTTGTCTATTCCCCTGACTATGCTGAAGTACATGGGTGATGCTGGTGTTGGCTTTTGCTTCCTTCTCTGAGCCGACACTCAGAATCTACTGCTGGTTTTCTGAGATGCTTCCTGTCTGGACTGCATGTCCCTTTTATTAAAATGAGACCTTTCCTTCCAATCTTCAAGGTTCTTAAGGCTCATAGATTGTTTCATTCCATCTTTTCATGGTTCTGCTTTTACAGCACTTTTATTGGGTAGCTATTTTATGTTGTTTGGAGGTAAATGTGAAAGAGTTAAAGTGATTTACTATTTAGTCCACAATTTTGAATGCTGAACTGAATAGTTAACAAAAAAAAAAAAAAAAAAAAAAAAAAACAACAACAACAACAAAAAAAAAAAAAACCCTAACCTTTTTAGACATGTGATATTAACTACTGATACCAGAGTTTAGGATTCCATCAATATATTTCAATAAATGCGTTTTTAAAATCTATGACTTTTCCAGTGAAGATTCGCCTTACATGAATTGAACCTTTAATAGAATTGGCAGTTTATCACTTATCACTAAATAGTCAAGGGATAGCAAATCTTCCCATTATATCATTTCAATACTAGCTTAGGTAAAAAGCCCATGCATCAGTATGCAATATGCTCAGTATTTCAGAATATTTATATTTTTATCAATATGGATATTCCTTCCACTTGTTCAGCTTTTAAACACTCTTTAATCTTTTTTTTTTTTTTTTTTTTTTTTTTTTTTGGCAATTGGGTCTAAATGACTTGCCCAGGGTCATGCAGCAAAGAAATGTTAAGTGTTAAGATTTGAACTTAGGTCCTCCTGACTTCAGGGTTGGTTCACTGCACCATGTAGCTGCCCCTTATCACTGTTAATCCTAATAAAATGCCTTTGTGACTTCATAGTCTTTCTCAAATCAACTATCTTCTGGTGATTAATTCTTCTTAATTTACAAAAGTTTGTCCTAAAACATGAAAGTTCATTGCTGTATTCGTGCTCAAAAAGTTTCAGAAAGACATAAAATAGCTTATTCTGGTTTTGCTTTAGACAAGCAGTGGTCACCTCTACATTATGATGGAACACTGGAGTAAGAATTCATTGGAGTGGCTAAGATTATTTCTAATTATTTTCAAAGGGCTTCCACTTTACTTTTAAGGCTAGTAAACAAGCTGAATTAGCTTAATGGTTTCATACAAGGAATACTGTGGGGTTTTTTCTCTTTTTTTTTTTAACATTATGATTAATTTCACAATCCCCACTAAAATTGAAAGAAGACAAAAAAAAGTTGTCTTTTCCATCTTTTTTTGTCTGGTTTTTATTAATATTTGTAATTCTGCATTCGAACCATCATAGTACTGCTCTCCCAACATACATGTGCTCATGATGCACATATATATATATATATATATATATATATATATATATATATATATATATATATATATATATATATATATATATATATGTATGTATGTCTGTATTGAGTAAAGAAAATATGAGATATCCTCTTATTGAAGGATGTCCAGAAAAATATGATAAATGTGACTAGTTAAAAATTTTAAAAACAAATTGCTTCTTTGGTATTCTAGAACGGCCCTTATGATTGCTGTCAGTGTCGGTATGGAAGCTTTAGGCTTGGTCACTCTTCTTCTTCAACATAATGCTGATCACACTCTCCAAGATAATGATGGATGGATAGCTGAGAAGTATGCTAAGCTCTATGGTTATCCTGTGTAAGTGCTAACATAATTCATGTCTTTATATCATTACATCTAAAAGAATATTTCCTCCATAAAATTGAGAGTGAATGTGGCTTTCATAGTTTCATATTATAATAATTGCCTGGCAAGCATCCTGGCAAACTACAGCTCTGAAAACTGCCACGTGCTTCAGCATAGCACCAGGCAAACAGGCAACTTCTTGAGGATAGACCTCTATCTGTTTTGTATTTAAGGTTACTAAAAAGGAATTGAGCAAATGGAAAATTTAGGCTATCAAAGTTCAGTATGATATAAACAAAAGGGATATAAGAGAGTCAGTCTGAGATCAGAATTTTCAGAAATAATAATAGCCGCCATTTTAATTTTTTAAGGTTTTCAAATGTTTACAAACATTTTTGTATTTGATCTTCAAGGAGTTATATAATTTAATAATAATAATAATAATGTACATTTAGAAGTGGTTTTTGTCTTTGTTTCTATTTTAATGTTTTACTGATATCTCTCAACTATAAGAGACCTAAAGTTTTAATTTTAGGGAAAAATCACATATCTTGGATGCCTTCATATGAGTGATAACAAAAAAGAATCATAAATATTAATAGTCAACATTGGAATTCACAGAGAAGCAGTTTTCAGGGGTAAGGATGTTCACCTTGGAGTGCTGTGGTGAGATCATGCCCCTCATGCTATGTGTGACCTTGGACAACTGTAACCTTTCTGGGATTTAGTTCTTCATTGATAAAATAAAGAGATGATTGTTGATCCCCCAAATAAGCTTTATCAGTTCTAAGCCTAGAATTCTATAATATTGTGACTCTGAAGACAAGTGTATTACATCTAAATTGATTAGTATTGTTCTCCAGACTTTAGTTTTTACTAAAACAATAAAAAAAATCTAATATTTGAGATACACAAAGACTTGTTACATGCAATTTTTATCTTGGTTGATGTACTCTTATTATGTTTTACTTTTTATTTTAGAAATATTTATCACAAACAAATTGAAGACCAGAAGAAACAAATTGAAAAAGAGAAGGAAAAAATTGAAAAACCAAAGGTAAAGATTGAAAAACAGAAGGAACAAATTGAAAAGCAGAAGCCCTGTACGCCCCAAATCAGCTGTTCAGACAAGACTTCTGATATTGCACCATCCCTGGACAAAAAAGGTAGAACTGACAAACCCAAATAATAGTTAATTTTAAAAAAATGAAGAGCAATCTTAAAATTCATATATTCTGGGGTTTTTTCTATTTTCGTTTTATATTTTAAAATAATAACTGGTTTATCTTTGGTTAATGATTTAATTACCTCTGTACTGTACTATCTGAAACTACAAAAAACGTATTTGTGTTATTATCTGCTTTATTAGGAAAAAGAATCAAGCTACACTATGAATTTTCTGATTTCCAAATTATTTTAAACATGTTTAAGCAAATCATATGAAAATTCTTTAACACAAAATAGTAAATATTGTATTTGGCAATATGATGTTTTTATTCTTAAATGTGAAATAAATAATGAATATTACTTATGATTGAATATAGATTGATTGATAGAATGATCAAACAGCAGAAGAGCAGAGTCTTCTCTTTTGGAACTCAGTAAATCACTTATTCAAGTGGAAACACCTTTAAATGTTTTCAAATTTTTATAGTGTTCATAAAGCTTTCCCTTAATACAAACTAAAGAAAAATAAAAAATCAAAAGAATTAGGGCAACCAGCGAACAGAGGAGCAGATTTGAAAGGTAATGCATATGATCCTTCATTTTCTGCAAATATTTTTCATACACGCCCACTTCCAACTTGACCCTCGGAATACTTTACATCCTTCTGATTCAGATAGTTAAATGATAGAGCATTTTCTGGTTGAGTTTCTAACACTATAGCTTGCTAGCTGGCCCATTTGAAAAGTTAATGACCTAGATTTGCAATAATAAATTCATCTTAAATGATTATTTTTAAAATAATTTATCCATTACCACATGAGAAAGATAATATGGTTATTCTGGTGATTCCTACTTGAATGCTGATGAAAGCAGAAAGCTTAGATGACTTCCTTATAGGAAAGCATAGAGGAAAACATTTTAAGAATTGGGCATTACATTGTCAGAAGGAGATGAGTGATGTAAAGCTTATGGAAGAATAGAGGAATTACAATGGCAGAAAAAGCAGTATATAATTTTAGTTATATTTTATTGCTGCCTAAAAAAATCCTTTTCCAATAAAACACTTTCAATCCTATTGTTTGTGAGTTGAAAATTGATCATCATTTTTCCTTATTTATTAATTTGTAAAATGGTTGATCTCTGGCTACTTTTATAAAATTGTTGTGACATTTAAGGAAGGAAAGTGAAATTCTATTCATCAAAAATCTAACATTATTTTTTATCATGCTAATTACATATAAAATTTTTTAAAACTCCTAATCCAATTTTAATAAAAATTATTACATTAATGATCTCATGATGAAATCAAAGAAAAAGTTATAGTCTGTAACAGAATTTAATATAAGTACAATTAAAGAGTATGGCTTATTGGTGATAGAACTGTACCCAGATATGTTCAAGGAAGGTATCAGAATATAGACATACAAGGTCAAATTCCAGCTTATGGATAAATGTATTAATGTTGGTTTAAAATGGCTAAAATAATTAGGAGTTAATGTTGGTTTAAAATGTCTAAAATAATTAGGAGTATAAATAAGTTAATTATATGATTGCTATTATAAAATGCATTTGCTTTCTCCCAAATATTCATCTTCTACCATAAGACATTTATTTGGTCCACCTTATTTTCTGTTCATCAAAAAATTGATAAAATTCATTATTTGATAGGTTTGTATAGTAATAATAGAATTGCTTAATTACACATTACGTTGTTTTGAACTTAAGTATTTTTCCCTTTGAGTTTTACTAATAGAAAACCCTATGCATATAAGTTTTCCTATAGATTACATTTTCAAAATGAACCAGACTCATTATCATGAACAATGAGTGTGCTAGAGCCCTGGTCCTGTTCCCTAGAAGTCCTTTTTTTTTTAACATTCCTGGAACCAACATCTTGTTTTCTATATTAAGTATAATAATAAAATAATAATATATAATAATATAATAATAACTATAAAATAACTAGTTATTTTTATTGGTGACTTTGATATGTTAATTCAGGGTTATGGTGGAAAAAAACACAGTTTATCCATAACATTTAATAGATAGTAAATTCTTTTAGCACATGATTCAAATAGTTTGAAATTTTTAAATGAACTGAATGTAAGTATTTTAGTTATTTAATTCTTAATTCTTTTGTATTTTATTCTCTTCTGATTAGTAACAGCCGTAACTCACATTAAAATAGTGTTCTAATGTCTTCAAATTGTTTTCTTCACATTATTTTTGCCCTTATAATTTTTGAAATGTATGCTTTAGGGGAAATGTCTAGAAACTTTATTTTTAAGTAATATTTTCCCTTTTAAAAAAACGATTAGAAGATGGACTTAAAAACTTGGAATTGGACATTAGAGGTAATCTGATGTAACTCCATTTGGGAAAATTCACCATTAATGGTATTTACCTTCTGTCTTGGGAAAGAGATAACATGCTCTGTCAGTGTGAAGCAGTTAATGTAACCAGATCATTGACAGATATCCAATACTTTAAGACCCACCTCGTTCTACTAAAAGATAATAATACTACATTTATCTTATTTGACGCAATTCCATTTAAATCATATTGTTATTGCTCAAAAAGTACACTATACAATGGCTTTAGAATTATGCTTTTCATATTACGCTTTATAGAATTTTTTTAAAAGTATGCTTTTCATATTCTATTTATGTATCAAATTTTAATTGTATTTTAATTTTTTCTATAATAGCAGAAGATGGTATTGTAGAAGACTCTATAAGCAGGTATGGTTCATAGCAGTTTTACATTTCTTTTAATTAATCCTCTTGAACTAGTCTTCCATGAGCTTTTCAATCAAGAGCAAAGCAGACTCTTATGACTCCAAAAGCTATATCTTTTATTTCACCAATTTCCACTATCACGTTAATCCATGTTTCTCTTTCAAAAAATTAGGTTTACTTAACTCTAATTGGTACGAGTGTATATGCATTTATCTATATATGTACATTATTATGTGTATGTATGTATATATGTGTATATACGCATAATATACAAATAATATGCCAATATATAAACACATACATATATGTATTTATGCACACTGTATGTGTAAGCATGTATGCTTATTTATGAGATTGGCAACTGCTCTGTGTTGAGTGTTGCCTGGGAATGCAGAAGGATTAAGTGACTTGTTTGGGCTACAAAATCAGTATGTGACAAAGGAAGAATTTGAATCCACAATATTTTTACCCACTTCTTACTTCTTATCCACAATGCCCTTATATAACTATTAGCAAATAGTTAATAAATGAATGAAAAAATGAACCGCTATGTTCCATATGGCCACACCACATAGTAGCCACCTGGAATGAATTCCTAGCAAGCCTTTTGAGGCACATCTGCAATGCAAAGATGTATCATATTATACTTGTGGAAATTTATCTAAGTGCTCAGTTGAAGGAATTATCAAGATGGAGTGGGAATTAGTCACTGGGAGCAGGATCCTAAGTTAAGACAAGAAATGGTATTGGAAAATTCTCAGCAAGGAGAGAAGCAATAGAAAAGAAGAAAGTGTCTGGTGAGTACTTTCTGCTTGAAACTCTTGTGAACAACTATGGTACAAAGCTACTTTTCACTTTGAGACTTTAGCAGGAATATTTTTTCCCAGTTAAGAGACATGTGGGCAAACTGGCATTGTATCATAAGAAGTGGTAAACCTTTTTTAAAAAACAATTTCTCTAGAGATGCTATAAAAGCAAACAGATGTAGCAGAGCATTAACTGTAAAAGCCATTAGCAGTAATGATCAAAGACTAAGTATCTCACTTCTAGTGAGCTTATTTTCCCACTTCACAGAATGTTTATTTTTCAGTGACCTATAGATTCTGCGCTCTTTATTGCTGTCAATGACTTAGTCTTACTACAAAAAGGGATGAAAAGTCTAGGGGAAAAAACCCTTTCCACTTTCTAGATGATCAAGTAGAATCAAGTATTAGTAGAAATGATTTTTTTAAATTAAAAATAAATAGAGAACCTAAAAGAGGGAAAACAGGGAGTGATTGTGTCAGGAAGTTGGTGGGAAGAATCCTGTGATACCAAGAAGCTGAACATTTCGTACCTTTCTAACTATTTTTATCCAAAGAATGAAGAGAAGTACCACATATATAAAGCACCAAGGTACCAGGCTGGGAGAGCAGTTCCTAATGTGACAAATTCACCCGAAATATTTATCACAATCACAAACAATGGCATTTGTTAATGTGAAACAGCGTATGGGCTAAATCATATAAATCATAAAGCAAGATACTTCAAGTAACATGGCTTTTTAAAATCAGAGGGAAGAGCGAGAGGGAAATAAGGACTTGACCTAGGGAGTAAAGACACCATTAGCAAGGAGTTAGGGAGTGGGTAGGAAAGGGGCTGGGTAAGAACAAATTCTCCTGTAAATTGCCTTGATGATTGAGTCAGTCTTAGATATTCTAACAAGACAGTCCCAGGAAACTGATCTCCTTTTGCATGGGATTATGGCTGATGGACATATTGCAAAATTTACATTATTCCTATTAATGGGGACAGAATGACCTCTTTTAGATCTGAATTTAAGGAAAAGCAAATGCGAATATGATTTTTGAAGCCTTAAGAACTTGGAAAATAGAGATTGAAAGTTAATAAAATTCAGGAGTCTTGAATTTCAGGAGAAATTGAAGTGACTTGAAGGAGAAAGATTCCAGCTAAAGGAAAAAAAGGAGCTGAGTCCAAGGAGGATTTGAAAAGATGGAGGACGACATAACAAAGACAAAATGAAGACTATAAGAAAAAAAGAGAAGGAATACAACTGAGAAGAGAAGAAAAAGAAAAAAAACAAGACAAAACAAGAAAAATCTGTGGGCACTTTTAAGGAGAAGGAAAAGGAAATCAGGGATGCTAGCAAGGAAATAGAGCTTTAAAAAAAAAAGGGGGGGAAGATGTCTTGATGCTAATAGATCCTAAAGAGCTGGGAAGAGAACCTTAGGGTCAGTGGACAAGGAGTGGGAATGGGAATAAAGATAGAATGGATTCATCCTTTGTCATTTTCAGCAAGTGTCCCCCAGCAACTCAGACACAACAGTTGTCCATCTACATTATTTCCTGTCTGGAAGTTCCCTGTACCAGTCCATCATAAGTGATATACCCCATCCTCCTTGAATTCTGGACCCAACTACCCTCCCCTTCCACCCCAAGTGAGTTGCAATTCTTTGAAGGCAGATTACCACAGCAGGTGTAAAATTTGTATCTAGCAAGGAAGATAAATGCTCAAAACTTTTCTGAGTCATACATTTTGGAAAGTATGACCTACTCGCATATCTGAAGGGCAGTTAGGAAAAGTAGTGGGTGCTATCCTGGGCTTGGAATCAAGAAGACTCATATTTATGAATTATAATCTGGATCACATACTTATTATCTTGTGACTCCAGGCAAGTCTCACTTAATCCTATTTGCCTCAGTTTCCTCATCTGTGAAATGAACTGGGGAAAGAAATGGCAAGTCATTTTGGTACCTTTGGCAAAAAAAACCAAATGGGATCACAAAGTCAGATGCTGAAACCAGTTGGGGGGGTAAGAAAAAATAAGTCAGTGAAAGTTTCTCAGAACCAAGTAGGGAAGGCTTGGAGAAGTGACATGTTACAATTTCCAGGGTTTTGTTGGTTCTGTGTTTTATAATGTCCCATTGTGTTCATTTGTCAACTTTAGAAGAGTGTAAAAATTAAAAATAATCTTGTTCTGGAGGACAGACTGACTGATAGTTTCTACATTATTTTCTTCTTAGTCAAAATAAATCTTGGAATAGGAATCATTGATAATACCCTGATCAATTAACACGTCCTTTGTAATGTATCATTTGGTGGCAAAGCAACAACTGAACAGCAATTGTTGATGACTGATTTCTGGAAATGTACTAATTTTGGGTTATTTTTCTTTGAAAGATTCTCTGACAATACAGGATCTGATAAGGCTTGGCTAAGCACAGATGATGAACTGGATTTTGATACAAAGGTAAAGTTTCTTTATTAATTTTTTCTGTTTGGAGGATGTTTTGCTTTATTTTAAAAAATTGCAAACAATAGTATACAATTTCTCTAGTATTTAACACTAAAGATCCACATGGAGTTAAATGAACCCAAATGATTCTAAAGCATATAAGTTTTTATTCTGTTTCAAGTTTTCTTTCAAGTTCCCCACTTCTAGCTTATTTTTTTTTGTTTGTTGTTTTTTTTTTTTTTCTGAAAAACTAAATGAAATAAACTTTTATAAAATTTACCTTCTGCTAATATTTCTATGTCTCTCCATATTTCCTTGTACCTTTGTGTTTATCAATGCACTGAAAAGAATCTTAGATTTGGAGTAGAGGACTAGGCTTCATATCTTATGACTGCCACTCTAAAATGAATGACATTTTAAAAATCTTTGTTTCCTAGATGATATTCAAGGTGCTTTCTAGATCCAAATCTGTGATTTGTTCCATAATGTTCCCTTAATGTTGATTACACAGGTGACTTCCATATTTTTGTCAATATAGATCCTATTTTCCTTCTTTTGCTCTTTTGAGGATGAATTCTCAGTAATGCAATCAGATTTATGAGTGTTGTATGTGGTTTTCTAAAACACCTGGATCAATGTGCAGTCCGCTTAGTGGTATACAGGATTTCCCATTATTTGAAGTTATTTTTGTTTGTTTGTTTGTTTTTCTATGGCATTTTATTTTTTAAATTTTATTTAATTTTAAAATTTAAATCGTAAAAAATGGAGTAAGAAAAAACAAAAGGAATACAAAACAAAATAAAGCAAAACAAAAGAGAACATTGTCATGGACCTTGAAAAACCTCCGAGGATTCAAAATATGTAACAACGAATTAATAGATCAAGAAAGTATAGATAGATAGATAGATATAGATAGATAGTTATAGATATAGATATTTGTATATATATATACATATATCTATATACATAGAAATATGTATATATATATATATATATATATCGTTATTAGTAGAAGAAATTATATTTCATGAATTTCCATTATTTTTACTTCTTTGTATTTTGTTCTTTGGTTGTCTGCTGTATAACTTATTTACTTTCCGTGTTTTTTCCCCTTGAATCCCCTCCCCTACCCTAAAGTAAACTACAGTTAAAAAAACATATATTTATGTAGATACACCACACATACACACACACCACATACATACAACTATTCCTGTTGACTCTTTAATATTCTACTCTATAACTTGCCTTGCTAATACTTAACCTCCCCCTCCCCATTCAAGGATTTCTCCTTTGTCTTATTCCTTACCCTTTGTTTCTTCATTTGCTCATCCTTCTGCCCTTATTTCTTTATAGATTTTGGAAGGTGCTATACTCTTCATAGTGTATATGTAGTGTTTGCCTATTGAACCCATTCCCAATGTGAGTAGGTTTTCAGAACTATGAGCCCTCTTCCCTTTGGTCTAATGCCTGTTCCTATTTTTATTCTACACCTCATTTGTATAACATGATTTACCTTGTCCTTCACTTTAACTCTGCCTATCTTTCTTTTGAGCTACCCTAGTGTTGATGTGAATCTTAGACGTATAGTTTATGTTTCCCATGTAAAAAAAATAATTTTTTGATGATTCAACAGTTTGTCTATGTTGAGTTTCTTAAAAGTGATCTTTGATATTGGCTCTTATATATTAAATTTTCTGTTAAATTCAGGTTTGGCTGATAGAAAGTCCTGAAAATTTGCAAGTTCATTTAATATCCATATTTCTCATTCAAAATTATAGGTAATTTGTCTGGATATGATATTTTTCACCCCAGGCCTAGGTTTTTTTTTTTTTTTTTTTTTTTTTTTTTTTTTTTGGTGAAGAGATTGATTCCAGAATGTACAATCCTTTATTTTACCTGTTACTAAGTCTTATACAATTCTAATTATAACTCCAGCATATTTGAATCATTTGTTCTTCCTTCTTGAAACATTTTCATTTTAATTTGGAGATTACAAAATTTGGTAGAAATATTTCCATGTGTTTTCTATAAATGATCTCTTTGAGGTGGTGTTCAGTGGATTTTTCCTATTTTTCCTTTCCCCTCATGTTCTATCACCCCAGGATAATATTCTTGGATTATTTCCTACATTATTTTGTCAAGTCCTTTTTTTGGTCACAGCTTTCTGCAGTCCAATTACTCCCATATTTTCTTTTTCATATATGATGTTTCACATTCTGTTCCATTATTTTCTCATTCTTTACAATCTGTTTTGTTGTTTCTTGGTTTCTCATAGCTTCACTGGCTTCCTTTTGCCCAATTCTAATTTTCAATTAATTTCATCTTTGAGACTCTGTACCTCCTGTTCTAGTTGGTTTACTTTTTCCCATCTCCTTATTTTTCTTGGATGGATTTTATTTTTAGTTTTTTCCCAATGTCTCTCACCCAGGGCCTTGTTTCAGCAGCACAATAGAGCCTGGCATTCCCAATCAGGTGATTTTCATTGTCTTCTGGATTAAAACTTCAATTTGACAAAAAGTCTCTATGGTTCCAGCTATACCCAGCTAGCCGATAGGTCCCCACTTGATGTTTCTGTGGGACTACCCTGGAGGTCTTTGCAGTTCAAACAGATTACTCTTCAGGCTTGGATCGTTCTAGATCATCTTGAGTTATATCAGAACCCCTTTTCTTTTCCAAGTCATCTTGATCTTTCACCAATCTGTTCGATCTGAGGCAAAAAGTTGTTCTATTTGTGGGGAAAATCTGGAGAGCTTGAAATTTACCAACTGACTCCTCCATATTCCCAGAATTCTTCCCTCTTTGCAATTTTTGACCTTCTAGCTGATATAATAAACGTGTTAATTTTTAAATTTCTCTGAGTCTTGGACAATTTGGAACATTTTTCATGAAGTTAATTCGTTCATTTCTTCATTTTGAGGTATTTTGCTAGATTTAGAGATATGTATCAGATACAGTCTAGATTCACTTGTCATGGAAGTAACATTGTTAGAAAATGACTTGAGAGTCAACTATACATTGAACATATGGAAAAGAGTTCATAATCTTTAACTAGAGATGAGTCATCATACTATTTCAAACCGAACAGCCTCCTACTATCTGAAGTAATTTTCTGACATGCCCCCTGGTGAACCACTTATCTTTGACTCTTTCCTTTTGCTTGTATTGGTATTCCTGACACTGTGAATTACATATATTTTATACTACATATATTTATATGTGTGTGTATGTGTATACATATATATAATAAAACTGTTTAATATGTATTTTTTCTAAGCTATATAATCTTATTATCCTAGAACTGATTATACTTTGATTGTTGTGTGATTTGTAAGGTTTATGTTTAAAATTTGTCTTTAAAAGAAAAAAAAATCTCATTTCAGTGTGTCCTAATCTATGTTATTAAATATTCTTTTTATAATGGGATATATTTAAGTAATGTTCTTATTCAAAGGATTTACACTAGGTTTTGGGAACATAATAACAATAGGAACCTTGACTTTTAAGTGCCGACAAATAAATTTGCATAGGCAATGGAATGTGTAGAGTTCATTGAAGGGCATAGTAGGTATCAGCTATTCCACAAATTTGCAGCATTGTAGCTTTCATTTTTTTCTCTACTGTGCATCCAAGTTGTTATTATGAAAGTGAACATGTAGTTATAAACTACATCACATAAATGCTTGAAGTTGTAAAAGTTAAAGCACATAAATATTGAGGGATGAATGTATGTATTGCATATTGAATATACAGATCTCTGTATAGTCAAACCTATTGATTTTGTCTCCAGTACTCCAGTTTGATGAAGTGTATCTTGCATAGGGGATCAAAAATCTTATTCTATTTATTACAGGTTTTAATTTTAAATATTTAAATTAATACAGACAGTTATATGGATGAGTGGTTAGAGGAGTGGCCCTGGAATAAGGAAGACCTGAGTTCCCAGACTCTTAACATATAATAGCTGTGTGAACTTGGGCAATTCACTTAAACCCAATTGCATTTGCCTCATCAAAAATAATTAATTAATTACTATTAGTAGAGTTTATTATACTGTAGAGTATGAGGTATAAATCTTACTTACAGATCTTACCTTTCACTGTTTGCCTAAAGAAATCCTAAGCACCATAGAAATTTTATTGTCTGAATATGCTTTATATTTTTGAACCTCCAAGAGTTTCTTCTTTCTAAAATGTCTTTCTGTATCATTTACCTGTTGTGACCCTGTAAATTATAGACTAATCTTCCTTTATCCCATGTCTTTCTCCCTTCTTCTATGGAAGTAAGCTCTCTATCTTTTGATGACTATTAATAACATATTTTCCACACTGTTTTATGTTTAGTTATTGGTGTAAATATTTTATAACTCCTTGGGAAAAGAGCATCTTTTTTTTGTCTCCTAATAGAGTAACTTACACACAAAAATATGAGTTGATAATCATTTTTCTTCATGGTGAATCTGTTGGATTATTAATGGTCTATATAAAATTAATAAATAATAGATGTTTATTTAGCACTTACCCCATGCTAGACACTATACTAAGCACATTACATTTGATTCACACAACAGACCTCAGAGGTAAGTACTGTTACCTCTGTTTTACCATTCTACAGATGAGGAAACTGAAGCAAACATCTGTTAATTGGGATGGGTGCAGGGTCACATAGTTAATAAGTCTCTGAAACAGAAATTGAACTCAGATCTTTGTGACTACAGCCTTAGTGCTCTAACCATTATTTTTGTCCAAATATCCATTTCCTTCCTTTTATTTCTGGTATATATTTTGGAGTTTGTGACACAATTTTTTTCTTTTGTAAATAATGGGTTCTAATCTCATAGTCCCTTTTCTTTAGACATTCTTGAAAAGTCTATTTTGATAATGTTTACTAGGTTACACTTCTGGCTGCTTGCAGTAAAAAGGTGATATATTGTGGTGGCAGTGACTTAGAGTATTACAAAGAACAGAGGGGATTGAAGCAAGGATTGAAGAATCTAGGGAAGATTTTCAGCACATGGTCAATATGGACATTTTTTGTAAGAGAGATAGAATGATCTAGTAGATTGCAGAAATTTAAAATAAATGAGTTGGTATGAGAGAGGAGGCAAATCTATTGGAGGAGATGGGATGGCACAGGAGCACCTGAACAAGTAGAAAGCTCAACCTTGGTAAGGAGTAAAGCTACTTCATCATGGAAGGTAGGGATCAAGGAAATATTGGCAGAAGGCATCGGAATGATAGGAGATGTGGAAGAGGAGAGATGAAGGAGCTCATGCCAGATGTCTCAAATTTTTTTAGTAAAATATGAAGCAAATTTCTCAATAGAAAGTATGGGGGAGAAGGAAAACATGGAAGGTTTGAGAGACAATGAAAAAGTATGGAAGAGCTGCCGTGGAAAGTAGGATAGTCAATTGATAAAGGAGGCATGGTAGGCCTGGAAGTAGTGAGGATTTGGTTGAGGTTATATATCATAAATTTGTAGTGACCTCATTAACAATAGGTGATTTTCTGATTTTTAATTCATTTCCTATTTAAACTTACATTTTTATTTTATGCACTTAAAATATTTTTGAATAATCTTCCATAAGTTTTACAAAACTGCCAGAGATCTATAACATACCCACACATACACACATACACACACACACACACACACACACACACACACACACACACACACAGACACACAAGACTTCTGTTTTAAATGTATCTGTTTTAAATGTATTTTTTCATCAGATGTACATCATGCTTGATATTTGGCATTGACTTGAAAACAATGAACAGTAAAGAATATAATATCCATCATTAGACTGCAACAGCTTTTCCTAGATCCTGATAATTTTTACAGAATAAAGTCCACTCCTTCAAAGTACATATATAAAACACAAAAAAGTTCAAGCAATATAAGACAGTTAGAAGTTTATATAATGAAGGCATTAAGGATCTTATGTGACTAAAGTTCTTATGCCCTTTCTTTTCAATATAGTAGCCTCTTGCAAGCAGGAGGTTTTGATTTCTTCTTGGTGAAGGAATAGAATGAATGAACCCAACAACCAGACCTAGAAAAAGGAACTCTGACATCAACATTTCCCTAGTTTCCTCAGTTTTGAGACTTTTACGCAGATGTGTCTCTCCCTTTTTTTAAAAAAAAGTAACATACTATCTTTTTTTTTTACTATTCCAAAACATCTAAAGAATCTAAAATGAAAGACTTAAGATAAAATTCTTTGTTATCAGTAATGATTTACATTAAATATTAAATTTCTAAAATTTCAACTGTCATAAACAAAATGTTAATGTATAAGTTTTGGTGAACTAAATAGTCCAGAAGAGTTTTATTTTCTATATCATGATCAGATTAAATACATCACAATAGCAAATGTGAACTTTTAAATTAAAATTAAATTACATTAAATTAAATTAAGTTAGTATTGATACTCATTATTCTTACCACTTTTTTGGCAGAAACTCCCAAAATTGAACTTAGCCAAAGTTTTAAATGCTGCTCATCAAATTACAAAAATCAGTAAGCTATTTGAAGAATTTCTACTCTTATATTATTATTGCTTACCTTAAAATGATAGATTTGTTCATGTATTTTTTATTCATTTTTAATATAGGAGGAGAAGGGAGTCGCACTGTCAATACAGAAGATACAGCTTTTCTTAGAGACAATCAGCCAGACAATGAAAAAGATTTAACAGATTCTTTCTCTAAGTCTTCATCCCAAGCCCATTGCTCTCATGCTGTCCATCCCTCACCTGCTTGCTTTTCACAGTCTTCCCTGATGAAGTCTACTCTTCTGGACATAAAGGTAATTATATTTGGTGGTGTTCTTATATTTTTCCCCTATGTGTTCATCCTCTGTCCTTTTCTCTTATGCTCATAACCTCTTCATGGAAATGAGAAGGATTCTAGAAATGGAAGTCACATCACAAGAAAATTCAGGGAAATTTACACAAAGTTAAAACATTGATGGATCCAAACAATTTATGTGTGAGCTCTCAGAAAGAAGAAGAATTATAAAGCAGGCAAAATGAAGGACAAATCAAAAATTATGAAGATAAAGTGACAGAAGAGGAAAGAGAAAGGGGGGGGGGAGAATTCAGTCAACATGGTCAAGATGTTATGTCTCTTCCCTCCAGTCATATGGTATCTTATCTTCCCTTTTAGATTAATATAACTTGAAAACAAGAGCTATGTATCCTATTATTTTTATCCATTATTACTATTTGAATTTGTTGAAGTAATAATCAAAACATTCATCAGTATATGTGCTGTGCTAAACTCATACTTATAGAAAAGAGTTTCTGTAAACTAAATGTCTAAAATAAGCGATTGAACACATTGAATTCTTTGCATGATTTCATTGCTAGAGCCATCACCTTCTGGCATGTGCAGTATGGCAGACAGGTTTACATAATTTGTGCTAGCCATGCATTTATGAATAAATCTGGGGACATTGTACATCTCATTCTCATTAATTATAGGAATATCCAACAGACTCAGAAGAGGAAGCAAAGGAAAATGATGTTTTAGTTAAGAATGATACTGTTAAACAAATATCTCATGAAATTCCAAATATTCCTGATCAGCTACAAGAGAAATGTGCTGAGAGAAAAAGTAAGCTTGTTTTGACAGAGCACTTGTCAAATCCATTACTACTGTTCCATAGCATAGAGTCTCCCAGAGTGGCCTAAGGGCTAAGAAGTTCAATGTCTTGCCCATGGTCAAACAACCAAAATATCAGCAATAGAAATTAAACCCAAGACTGTCTAATTCCAAACTGGCCATCTATCTACCATAATGTGGTTCGCCTCAAGTTGTAGAATATTCTTACAAAACTTTTCTTTTGATAAAATGCCATTATAAATTATTAAATGTGGTCTATTTTTGAAAAAAAAAGTTCTATAAACTATAGCATATGTTCTATAAACGTAAACATAAAATTACCACTTATCTCCTAACTTCTATTTTTGAAAAACCCTACTTTGTCCATAAGCCCTAAATCCAAATGTTGCTCTCTTAATCTAACTGTGTCTCCTGGGATTTTTTGTCTCTTGTCATTTTCATTTAATTTTTCCTGAAGCAATTATGAGTAGAGATATTTAAATAGTTTTAATATGTTCAATAGCATATATTACAATTTTTCTTGTGGTTATTTACATATATTTTATAGCCACAATATCAACATTAAGATTGGAAGAGGAAGAAGAGTCACGTTGGGATTCAGAGGTATTTTCTATTAAGTTATTTTGAACCATCAATATTGATTGTTACTTTTAAAATTACATTTTAGATTTGCTTATTTACTTATCACTGCAATCCTGGGTGGAATTAGAATTGGAATTTTTAGAGCTGGAAGTGATTTCAGAGATAATCTAGTAAAACTATTCATTTAAGATGTAGGGAAGGTGCACCTCAGAGAAGTCAACTAACTTGCCTATGGTCTCACAGCTAGTTTAGTGAACAGCCAAGAAGAGAATTTAATGGTCCTAACCTTCAGGACCTCATGCTTTGTACTCTACTCCTCAATAACTAATCAGTGTCAAAGTGCCTCTCAGTTAATCTGTCATTGAGTCAACAAGTATCATAGTACCTCACACTGTTCCAGGTATTCCAGTAAAGTAAGAGACTTTACAGAAATAGAAGCCTCCTTCCCTACTACATGATCAGCTTACCTATAAGTTCGAGGATGTGACCTACATAAGTTGATGTTATGGCCAACTCTTGGCAAATTTCTGTGTAACTTCTATACACAACTGCAGAGTCCAATAGATGGGAAATGGAAGAGTTAGTAGTGTTTAATCAGAAAAGACGTAATGAAAGAGGTAATAATTAGGGTGTAATGATAGGGTCATATTTGAATTGACAGAGAAGAAGCAGGAAAACATTCACAGAGAGAGAGAGAGAGAGAGAGAGAGAGAGAGAGAGAGAGAGAGAGAGAGAGAGGAAGGATGGTAATGCAAGCAATGGAAATCTTAAGATTTAGCTGTTTCAGAGGGCCACTAATAAAAGGCACAGATTATTTTCCATAAAAAAGAGTGTGAGTAGATTTGATTTGAATCAAGGAGCCAGTCGTTTCTTAGGCAGTAGAATAATATATTGAAACCTATTTTAGGAAAACGTTTTGTGATCATTATCAAAAATTAACTGGAACAGAGGTTTATCCTAGACAAAAAGAGGTTGTTCCAGTAGGGTGTAAGGTGAAAAACTGGAGTAGGTGTGAAAATAGTAAAGATTATTGTTAGGTTCTTACTAAGTGCTAATGAGATAATGAGATATTAGGTTCTTACTAAGGGCTAAGTCGGTACTTAACAATTCTCTAGTTCTGGTCTTTCCTAGGAGTTCAACCCCTTTGAATTTCTGGGGAGGAGCTTGCATGCTTAGAAGGAGCATGTTTATTGGTTGAAGTAATTTTTCCCAGAAGCCCTTGCGTTATCCCACGCCCATTTTCTGGGAGGATAAAAGAGGGTGGCGCTCAAAAGATAGGGAGTCTTGTCTGGGCCAGACTTAAGGCGGCTCTCCAGAGGAAGAAGAAGTCGAGAGACCAGAGGGCGATTGGCAGTTTCTGGAGACAACAGCACATTACAGGTTATCTTGAAGAATGATTTAGCAGTGTGTAGCTATTAATTGGTTGCAAGAGGAAAAGAAATAACTGAGGTTTTTTTTTAAAGCTAAGGACCTGGAAAAATGTGCATGCCATGGAGAGAAATGAGGAAGTTGGAAAGGGTTGGAGGGTTCACATGATTACAGAGTAAGGTAACTTTTTAATGTGTTGTCAGGAAACATTTCAATGCAGTTATCTCAGAGATTGCTTGTACTTTAGATACTTGAGAATAAAATCGGATGATTTCCATGTCTTCTGGTAAGGGAGGATCAGAAATCTGGATCACACCACAATCACTTTATAACTGTGATAGGCTAAGTTGAAGGGACTAGCTCTTAGCTTTTTGTTGGAAATAATTAAAGGCAGAGGCAAAAAATGTGAAGACAAGAAAAGGGCATGAGTATGCTTATGCTTACTAGTTTAGGTAAAATGGAGATTAGAGACTTTTCTTACCATATATCATCACCATATAGATAAAAAAAAAAAATTATGATCCAAAAGAGTTTTAGAGGCGATCATTAAAGCTATAAAGCTATAAAGAGGCGATATATTAAAGATATCAAACATGAGTACAAGAAATTAAACAAAGAAAAAAACAATTTACACGTTGGAGACCTCTAGAGAAAGTGAAAATTGTGTTGAATACTGGATTAGCAACAATGAATGTTTTAGTACAATACATATGTGGTTAAGCTAAAATTTAATGTCTATGTGATGAGGAGAAATTCTACTGTCTACTGTGGAGATAAACCCAGTCTCCTCTCTTTTTATATATTTTTTGCTTTTTGACTCTCTTATTTCTGTGTGTTTATATATATATATATATATATATATATATATGTGTGTGTGTGTGTGTGTGTGTATGTGTGTGTGTGTGTGTGTATACCTGTGTATATGTGAACATATACAAATTTACAAATATATATAAAGATAGGTTGATAGATTGATAGACAGGATAAATCTAAATCAATCTACACTTTACAAAGCCTCCTTGGTCAGTAGTTTCAGTCATGTCTGAAGACATGAGACCCAATTTGGAGTTTTCTTGCATTTCCTTATTAGTAAGGAAATGAGGCAAAGAGGATTTAATGACTTGGCCAGGTTCATACAGCTAGTGTCTGAGGCAGGATTTAAATTCATGAAGATGAATCTTCTGATTCTAAGCCCAGGGACCTATCAAATATACCCCCTCTTCTAAGGGGATTATGTACTGTGCTTTCAATTGAAATCATATTTTCTTCTCCCATATTGTTAATTTGTGCAAAATAGTATTTTACATGTACTGTATGTACTATATGTATTTATATAACTATCTTATGGCAATATCCAGAGTTAGAATGTTATCATTATTTCCAAAGTAGCCATTTCTATATGAAAAGGTATACTCCTGCATGCAGCACATGTTTGCCAGAGTTATCTCATTTAAAGTAAAAAAGACAGAAGAGTAAACCTGAAAATTATGAGCATGAAGTTGTTCTTTTAAAAAAAATGTTAAAGAAAATGTTTTATTTTCTGTAGAACTCTCATTTCTCTCTGTAAATTCTTCAAAGTTTATCAGCAACAAAGATTCAGAAGTGCTTTCATTAGTGGGCTTATTATTTTATTGACCTTTTCGATCTGATCAGTGTTCCACAGAAAATCTGAAAGGATCTGCAAGACATCTTTCATCCACAAATCAAAGCATAAAAGACAGTATTCCATTGAGACATGAAGGTAAGATTATATTTTATAGATAGGTAGGTTTCTTTTTAAAAAAATAAAAATAGCACTTAGGAGCTGGAGAAATGAGGGCTAGATCATGGGGTCTGGATTAAAATCTACCATCAAAAAGGTAAGAAATTGCATAAAGTCCTAGTCCTACTCACAGAGCCTTATATAAGCAGCATCACTGAAGGCTTGTCTGAGCAGGAAAAAATAAGGAAGAGACGTGGTATTGGAAGGAGAGAGGGAAATTCATTGCACAAAGAGAGAAGAGAAATAGCTATGTATGAAGTGGAGTGACGGATTGGCTCTACGATTCGTCTTTGTTAATATGCATCCAGCCCTTGCATGGTATTTAGTTTGAGCAAATTGAATGAGCTACTTTTCAGTATAATTAGCTGGTTATACAGATGACTTTTCTATGAAAGTGCCCATGTCACACAATTCTTTTTGCTGATACAGACTAGACCTGTAATTTCATTGAAACAGGGTCACAGAGAATTGTCTAGAGCACCAAAAGTACCTTGTTCATAGTCACACAACCAATCTGGGACTCAGGCTTGCACCTTCATTCTAGGGCTGCCTCTCAAACTTCACTGGTCTCTCTTATCCCCTTATTCTGAACCTTTTGGTTTATTTATTTCAGATAAATCTATCGGACAAAATGAAAAATGAAAAAAATTATTATAAAATTCATTTTTAAAACCTTAAAGATCTGCTTACTAAAGGCATTTTCTTGTTTCTGTTCCTGCCTTTGTACGTTATACTCTATAAGCTAAAGACAGTAAATAGTGACAAAAGTGATTAAAAAAAAAGTTGAAAAATAATAGGCAACAGAAAGTGAGAAACAGAGATGGGAGAAGTTGGTGCTAGAATTTTGGAACTAGGAAGAGAAAGCAACTAAAGACCCCTTTCCTTGCATTAGGGTTTGAGATCCTCAGGATATACTTTGAAATATCTTTGATGGCCACTTTGCTGCATGTTAGAATCCAGTTACATTGATTAAGGATATTAAACTTAGGTGATCATAGGATAAAATACAAACTAAAGAAAATGTTTTTTTCCAATAACTGGAGGTGGTGGATTGAGAGGGAAAGGGTGGGGGTGGCAGAGGCAGGAATCACTTGCATCAAACATTTAACAGATGAAGATATGTTGGCTTCTGAGGTCTTTGACAGTAGGATTCTACTGTACTTATGTCTTAGTTCATACTGCTTATCTTTACTTTCTTTGAAAGCCACATTATTTTGATTGTTTTTTCTAAATTTTGTCCTGCCCTGTTTCCATTCAGGTCATCTGTTAATAAGCTCTCTCTTCTTTTTCTCATTTGTATTTTACTAGTCTTCCGGAAAATTATTTGTTGATTTATTTTAAAGGGGTACTTATAAATATTGTCAACTTTTGTAACAGAGCATCTACTATTATGTTCATGACGCAATCCATCCCAAAACTTATTCAACTTAGACAAAATAGCTATTTTTTTTCCTGAAAAATGGCTTTTTTTCCCCTGAAATTTTCTTAAAGGAAAACAGACCAAATGTAAAATAATAACAAAAATAATTATGTATAAATATTTACTTACCCCCAGGTCCCATGAGTTTTGTCTACATTTGTCTAGATGCTCTAGATACTGATAGATTGAGGGTGATGTTCCCTGCCCACCTTGTCTTGAGTTATGTACTGTCTACTTTGCTAATTTCTGAGATGCAAAAAAAAAAAAAAAAAACAACCCATTACTTTATTGCTAGACATTCAGTAATTTCCCCCACAGAATACACATATTAGGACAAATATTGCTCATATCCAGAAGCATAGACTATCTCTCTCTCCTAGAAATTAAACTAGCACATGTATTCCAACTATCTATACCATTGGAGTAATACCAAAGATTGCCAGCATGAATGAAGAAAAAAAGAACTTCAGGTTAGAAAAGTGAAGGGAGAGCATAAAAACGATTGTGAAAGGGAGATTACATAGAAGTGATTGCTCCTGAAATGATACAGTATGCCACAGAAGGCCAGAAAATGGCCTTAAGAATATTACTTGACAGCTTTGTGTAGAATAGACCAAAGACCCAAGTAGTAATTAATTGCAAAAATCCAAGTAAAATTGGATGAGATCATAAAAGTAGAAAGGTAAATTTGAGAATGAAGAAGAGAAGTGATGATATTTATAGTAGAGTGCACATTTTTTAATGAGGAACAGACCATGCCAGCACTGATAACTAAGAAAAGGGAAGCAGGAAACTAAAAGTTGGTTATTTTCAATTTGAAGGTCCAGAAAGACAAATAGACTGAGAAATACAGAACCTTTTAAAATTCACTTGTTTTCCAATAAAAGCAGAAGTCAACCAGACTCCTTCTGGAAGAAAGTACCTCTCTTCTAATGAAATATCAGGTTTTTCTAGCTTTTTTTGGAAGCTATATAGATACTGAACATACATAATTCAGAAAATAATTCTGAACAAATTCTGAAAAACTTACTCCTAATTTGTGTTTGAGTTTGTGTTCACAAAGATGACATGAAATTTGTCAAGTACTTTGCTGAAATTTAGGTATATAATAACAATAATCCCTTGGTCAGTAGGTCTAATAACTCTGTCAAAATGTGAAGATAATATGGTATAATCTATTCTGACCACTTCCCAATGAAATTCTGATAATAGCATGAGATAAGCAACAAAGAAGTAAGAGATTTTTATAAGGACCTAGTATCTGAGGCGATAAGGTCAAGAAGATAGACTGACAACAATCTAACCTGATTTAGCAGTTAAGATACCATTAATAACTTTGGAGTAAGAAGTTTTGGTAGAGAGTTAGGCCCAAAGCCGGAAAAAAAAAAGGTTTCTGAAGTAACTATAAATTAAGTTTGTTAATTAGACAAACAAAAAAGAGCAGAGTTATTGGACAATAACATGGAGATGGCATAATTATTTTTATACCTCTTTTATTTATTTTCTTAATTAATATTTAATAATTATAACATTTTCTTTGACAGTACATATGCATAGGTAATTTTTTTTTTACAAAATTATCCCTTGTACTCCTTTCTGTTCCGAGTTTTTCCCCTCCTTCCCTCCACCCCCTCCCCTAGATGGCAGGCATTCCCATACATATTAAATATCTTATAGTATATCCTAGGTACAATATATGTGTGCAGAACCGAATTTTGTTGTTGGTGTTGCAAAGGAAGGATTGTATTCGCAAGATAAAAATAATCTGGGAAGAGAAACAAAACAAAACAAAAAGCATTGCTCTCAGTTTACACTCATTTCCCAGTGTTCCTTTTCTGGGTGTAGCTGATTCTGTCCATCATGAATCAATTGGAATTGGATTAGCTCTTCTCTATGTTGAAGATATTCACTTCCATCAGAATACATCCTCATACAGTATCATTGTTGAAGTGTATAATGATCCCCTAGTTCTACTCGTTTCACTCAGCATCAGTTGATATAAGTCTCTCCAAGCCTCTCTGTATTCCTCCAGTTGGTCATTTCTTATAGAACAATAATATTCCATAACATTCATATACCATAATTTACTCAACCATTCTCCAATTGATGGACATACATTCATTTTCCAGTTTCTAGCCACTATGAAAAGGGCTGCCACAAACATTTTGGCACATACAGGTCCCTTTCCATTCTTTTGCATTTCCTTGGGATATAAGCCCAATAGTAGCACTGCTCGGTCAAAGGGTATGCACATTTTGATAACTTAATTCTTTTGTATTTTATTCTCTTCTGATTAGTAACAGCCGTAACTCACATTAAAATAGTGTTCTAATGTCTTCAAATTGTTTTCTTCACATTATTTTTGCCCTTATAATTTTTGAAATGTATGCTTTAGGGGAAATGTCTAGAAACTTTATTTTTAAGTAATATTTTCCCTTTTTAAAAAACGATTAGAAGATGGACTTAAAAACTTGGAATTGGACATTAGAGGTAATCTGATGTAACTCCATTTGGGAAAATTCACCATTAATGGTATTTACCTTCTATCTTGGGAAAGAGATAACATGCTCTGTCAGTGTGAAGCAGTTAATGTAACCAGATCATTGACAGATATCCAATACTTTAAGACCCACCTCGTTCTACTAAAAGATAATAATACTACATTTATCTTATTTGACGCAATTCCATTTAAATCATATTGTTATTGCTCAAAAAGTACACTATACAATGGCTTTAGAATTATGCTTTTCATATTACGCTTTATAGAATTTTTTTAAAAGTATGCTTTTCATATTCTATTTATGTATCAAATTTTAATTGTATTTTAATTTTTTCTATAATAGCAGAAGATGGTATTGTAGAAGACTCTATAAGCAGGTATGGTTCATAGCAGTTTTACATTTCTTTTAATTAATCCTCTTGAACTAGTCTTCCATGAGCTTTTCAATCAAGAGCAAAGCAGACTCTTATGACTCCAAAAGCTATATCTTTTATTTCACCAATTTCCACTATCACATTAATCCATGTTTCTCTTTCAAAAAATTAGGTTTACTTAACTCTAATTGGTACGAGTGTATATGCATTTATCTATATATGTACATTATTATGTGTATGTATGTATATATGTGTATATACGCATAATATACAAATAATATGCCAATATATAAACACATACATATATGTATTTATGCACACTGTATGTGTAAGCATGTATGCTTATTTATGAGATTGGCAACTGCTCTGTGTTGAGTGTTGCCTGGGAATGCAGAAGGATTAAGTGACTTGTTTGGGCTACAAAATCAGTATGTGACAAAGGAAGAATTTGAATCCACAATATTTTTACCCACTTCTTACTTCTTATCCACAATGCCCTTATATAACTATTAGCAAATAGTTAATAAATGAATGAAAAAATGAACCGCTATGTTCCATATGGCCACACCACATAGTAGCCACCTGGAATGAATTCCTAGCAAGCCTTTTGAGGCACATCTGCAATGCAAAGATGTATCATATTATACTTGTGGAAATTTATCTAAGTGCTCAGTTGAAGGAATTATCAAGATGGAGTGGGAATTAGTCACTGGGAGCAGGATCCTAAGTTAAGACAAGAAATGGTATTGGAAAATTCTCAGCAAGGAGAGAAGCAATAGAAAAGAAGAAAGTGTCTGGTGAGTACTTTCTGCTTGAAACTCTTGTGAACAACTATGGTACAAAGCTACTTTTCACTTTGAGACTTTAGCAGGAATATTTTTTTCCCAGTTAAGAGACATGTGGGCAAACTGGCATTGTATCATAAGAAGTGGTAAACCTTTTTTAAAAAACAATTTCTCTAGAGATGCTATAAAAGCAAACAGATGTAGCAGAGCATTAACTGTAAAAGCCATTAGCAGTAATGATCAAAGACTAAGTATCTCACTTCTAGTGAGCTTATTTTCCCACTTCACAGAATGTTTATTTTTCAGTGACCTATAGATTCTGCGCTCTTTATTGCTGTCAATGACTTAGTCTTACTACAAAAAGGGATGAAAAGTCTAGGGGAAAAAACCCTTTCCACTTTCTAGATGATCAAGTAGAATCAAGTATTAGTAGAAATGATTTTTTTAAATTAAAAATAAATAGAGAACCTAAAAGAGGGAAAACAGGGAGTGATTGTGTCAGGAAGTTGGTGGGAAGAATCCTGTGATACCAAGAAGCTGAACATTTCGTACCTTTCTAACTATTTTTATCCAAAGAATGAAGAGAAGTACCACATATATAAAGCACCAAGGTACCAGGCTGGGAGAGCAGTTCCTAATGTGACAAATTCACCCGAAATATTTATCACAATCACAAACAATGGCATTTGTTAATGTGAAACAGCGTATGGGCTAAATCATATAAATCATAAAGCAAGATACTTCAAGTAACATGGCTTTTTAAAATCAGAGGGAAGAGCGAGAGGGAAATAAGGACTTGACCTAGGGAGTAAAGACACCATTAGCAAGGAGTTAGGGAGTGGGTAGGAAAGGGGCTGGGTAAGAACAAATTCTCCTGTAAATTGCCTTGATGATTGAGTCAGTCTTAGATATTCTAACAAGACAGTCCCAGGAAACTGATCTCCTTTTGCATGGGATTATGGCTGATGGACATATTGCAAAATTTACATTATTCCTATTAATGGGGACAGAATGACCTCTTTTAGATCTGAATTTAAGGAAAAGCAAATGCGAATATGATTTTTGAAGCCTTAAGAACTTGGAAAATAGAGATTGAAAGTTAATAAAATTCAGGAGTCTTGAATTTCAGGAGAAATTGAAGTGACTTGAAGGAGAAAGATTCCAGCTAAAGGAAAAAAAGGAGCTGAGTCCAAGGAGGATTTGAAAAGATGGAGGACGACATAACAAAGACAAAATGAAGACTATAAGAAAAAAAGAGAAGGAATACAACTGAGAAGAGAAGAAAAAGAAAAAAAACAAGACAAAACAAGAAAAATCTGTGGGCACTTTTAAGGAGAAGGAAAAGGAAATCAGGGATGCTAGCAAGGAAATAGAGCTTTAAAAAAAAAAGGGGGGGGGGAAGATGTCTTGATGCTAATAGATCCTAAAGAGCTGGGAAGAGAACCTTAGGGTCAGTGGACAAGGAGTGGGAATGGGAATAAAGATAGAATGGATTCATCCTTTGTCATTTTCAGCAAGTGTCCCCCAGCAACTCAGACACAACAGTTGTCCATCTACATTATTTCCTGTCTGGAAGTTCCCTGCACCAGTCCATCATAAGTGATATACCCCATCCTCCTTGAATTCTGGACCCAACTACCCTCCCCTTCCACCCCAAGTGAGTTGCAATTCTTTGAAGGCAGATTACCACAGCAGGTGTAAAATTTGTATCTAGCAAGGAAGATAAATGCTCAAAACTTTTCTGAGTCATACATTTTGGAAAGTATGACCTACTCGCATATCTGAAGGGCAGTTAGGAAAAGTAGTGGGTGCTATCCTGGGCTTGGAATCAAGAAGACTCATATTTATGAATTATAATCTGGATCACATACTTATTATGTTGTGACTCCAGGCAAGTCTCACTTAATCCTATTTGCCTCAGTTTCCTCATCTGTGAAATGAACTGGGGAAAGAAATGGCAAGTCATTTTGGTACCTTTGGCAAAAAAAACCAAATGGGATCACAAAGTCAGATGCTGAAACCAGTTGGGGGGGTAAGAAAAAATAAGTCAGTGAAAGTTTCTCAGAACCAAGTAGGGAAGGCTTGGAGAAGTGACATGTTACAATTTCCAGGGTTTTGTTGGTTCTGTGTTTTATAATGTCCCATTGTGTTCATTTGTCAACTTTAGAAGAGTGTAAAAATTAAAAATAATCTTGTTCTGGAGGACAGACTGACTGATAGTTTCTACATTATTTTCTTCTTAGTCAAAATAAATCTTGGAATAGGAATCATTGATAATACCCTGATCAATTAACACGTCCTTTGTAATGTATCATTTGGTGGCAAAGCAACAACTGAACAGCAATTGTTGATGACTGATTTCTGGAAATGTACTAATTTTGGGTTATTTTTCTTTGAAAGATTCTCTGACAATACAGGATCTGATAAGGCTTGGCTAAGCACAGATGATGAACTGGATTTTGATACAAAGGTAAAGTTTCTTTATTAATTTTTTCTGTTTGGAGGATGTTTTGCTTTATTTTAAAAAATTGCAAACAATAGTATACAATTTCTCTAGTATTTAACACTAAAGATCCACATGGAGTTAAATGAACCCAAATGATTCTAAAGCATATAAGTTTTTATTCTGTTTCAAGTTTTCTTTCAAGTTCCCCACTTCTAGCTTATTTTTTTTGTTTGTTGTTTTTTTGTTTTTTTTTTTTCTGAAAAACTAAATGAAATAAACTTTTATAAAATTTACCTTCTGCTAATATTTCTATGTCTCTCCATATTTCCTTGTACCTTTGTGTTTATCAATGCACTGAAAAGAATCTTAGATTTGGAGTAGAGGACTAGGCTTCATATCTTATGACTGCCACTCTAAAATGAATGACATTTTAAAAATCTTTGTTTCCTAGATGATATTCAAGGTGCTTTCTAGATCCAAATCTGTGATTTGTTCCATAATGTTCCCTTAATGTTGATTACACAGGTGACTTCCATATTTTTGTCAATATAGATCCTATTTTCCTTCTTTTGCTCTTTTGAGGATGAATTCTCAGTAATGCAATCAGATTTATGAGTGTTGTATGTGGTTTTCTAAAACACCTGGATCAATGTGCAGTCCGCTTAGTGGTATACAGGATTTCCCATTATTTGAAGTTATTTTTGTTTGTTTGTTTGTTTTTCTATGGCATTTTATTTTTTAAATTTTATTTAATTTTAAAATTTAAATCGTAAAAAATGGAGTAAGAAAAAACAAAAGGAATACAAAACAAAATAAAGCAAAACAAAAGAGAACATTGTCATGGACCTTGAAAAACCTCCGAGGATTCAAAATATGTAACAACGAATTAATAGATCAAGAAAGTATAGATAGATAGATAGATATAGATAGATAGTTATAGATATAGATATTTGTATATATATATATACATATATCTATATACATAGAAATATGTATATATATATATATATATATATCGTTATTAGTAGAAGAAATTATATTTCATGAATTTCCATTATTTTTACTTCTTTGTATTTTGTTCTTTGGTTGTCTGCTGTATAACTTATTTACTTTCCGTGTTTTTTCCCCTTGAATCCCCTCCCCTACCCTAAAGTAAACTACAGTTAAAAAAACATATATTTATGTAGATACACCACACATACACACACACCACATACATACAACTATTCCTGTTGACTCTTTAATATTCTACTCTATAACTTGCCTTGCTAATACTTAACCTCCCCCTCCCCATTCAAGGATTTCTCCTTTGTCTTATTCCTTACCCTTTGTTTCTTCATTTGCTCATCCTTCTGCCCTTATTTCTTTATAGATTTTGGAAGGTGCTATACTCTTCATAGTGTATATGTAGTGTTTGCCTATTGAACCCATTCCCAATGTGAGTAGGTTTTCAGAACTATGAGCCCTCTTCCCTTTGGTCTAATGCCTGTTCCTATTTTTATTCTACACCTCATTTGTATAACATGATTTACCTTGTCCTTCACTTTAACTCTGCCTATCTTTCTTTTGAGCTACCCTAGTGTTGATGTGAATCTTAGACGTATAGTTTATGTTTCCCATGTAAAAAAAATAATTTTTTGATGATTCAACAGTTTGTCTATGTTGAGTTTCTTAAAAGTGATCTTTGATATTGGCTCTTATATATTAAATTTTCTGTTAAATTCAGGTTTGGCTGATAGAAAGTCCTGAAAATTTGCAAGTTCATTTAATATCCATATTTCTCATTCAAAATTATAGGTAATTTGTCTGGATATGATATTTTTCACCCCAGGCCTAGGTTTTTTTTTTTTTTTTTTTTTTTTTTTTTTTTTTTGGTGAAGAGATTGATTCCAGAATGTACAATCCTTTATTTTACCTGTTACTAAGTCTTATACAATTCTAATTATAACTCCAGCATATTTGAATCATTTGTTCTTCCTTCTTGAAACATTTTCATTTTAATTTGGAGATTACAAAATTTGGTAGAAATATTTCCATGTGTTTTCTATAAATGATCTCTTTGAGGTGGTGTTCAGTGGATTTTTCCTATTTTTCCTTTCCCCTCATGTTCTATCACCCCAGGATAATATTCTTGGATTATTTCCTACATTATTTTGTCAAGTCCTTTTTTTGGTCACAGCTTTCTGCAGTCCAATTACTCCCATATTTTCTTTTTCATATATGATGTTTCACATTCTGTTCCATTATTTTCTCATTCTTTACAATCTGTTTTGTTGTTTCTTGGTTTCTCATAGCTTCACTGGCTTCCTTTTGCCCAATTCTAATTTTCAATTAATTTCATCTTTGAGACTCTGTACCTCCTGTTCTAGTTGGTTTACTTTTTCCCATCTCCTTATTTTTCTTGGATGGATTTTATTTTTAGTTTTTTCCCAATGTCTCTCACCCAGGGCCTTGTTTCAGCAGCACAATAGAGCCTGGCATTCCCAATCAGGTGATTTTCATTGTCTTCTGGATTAAAACTTCAATTTGACAAAAAGTCTCTATGGTTCCAGCTATACCCAGCTAGCCGATAGGTCCCCACTTGATGTTTCTGTGGGACTACCCTGGAGGTCTTTGCAGTTCAAACAGATTACTCTTCAGGCTTGGATCGTTCTAGATCATCTTGAGTTATATCAGAACCCCTTTTCTTTTCCAAGTCATCTTGATCTTTCACCAATCTGTTCGATCTGAGGCAAAAAGTTGTTCTATTTGTGGGGAAAATCTGGAGAGCTTGAAATTTACCAACTGACTCCTCCATATTCCCAGAATTCTTCCCTCTTTGCAATTTTTGACCTTCTAGCTGATATAATAAACGTGTTAATTTTTAAATTTCTCTGAGTCTTGGACAATTTGGAACATTTTTCATGAAGTTAATTCGTTCATTTCTTCATTTTGAGGTATTTTGCTAGATTTAGAGATATGTATCAGATACAGTCTAGATTCACTTGTCATGGAAGTAACATTGTTAGAAAATGACTTGAGAGTCAACTATACATTGAACATATGGAAAAGAGTTCATAATCTTTAACTAGAGATGAGTCATCATACTATTTCAAACCGAACAGCCTCCTACTATCTGAAGTAATTTTCTGACATGCCCCCTGGTGAACCACTTATCTTTGACTCTTTCCTTTTGCTTGTATTGGTATTCCTGACACTGTGAATTACATATATTTTATACTACATATATTTATATGTGTGTGTATGTGTATACATATATATAATAAAACTGTTTAATATGTATTTTTTCTAAGCTATATAATCTTATTATCCTAGAACTGATTATACTTTGATTGTTGTGTGATTTGTAAGGTTTATGTTTAAAATTTGTCTTTAAAAGAAAAAAAAATCTCATTTCAGTGTGTCCTAATCTATGTTATTAAATATTCTTTTTATAATGGGATATATTTAAGTAATGTTCTTATTCAAAGGATTTACACTAGGTTTTGGGAACATAATAACAATAGGAACCTTGACTTTTAAGTGCCGACAAATAAATTTGCATAGGCAATGGAATGTGTAGAGTTCATTGAAGGGCATAGTAGGTATCAGCTATTCCACAAATTTGCAGCATTGTAGCTTTCATTTTTTTCTCTACTGTGCATCCAAGTTGTTATTATGAAAGTGAACATGTAGTTATAAACTACATCACATAAATGCTTGAAGTTGTAAAAGTTAAAGCACATAAATATTGAGGGATGAATGTATGTATTGCATATTGAATATACAGATCTCTGTATAGTCAAACCTATTGATTTTGTCTCCAGTACTCCAGTTTGATGAAGTGTATCTTGCATAGGGGATCAAAAATCTTATTCTATTTATTACAGGTTTTAATTTTAAATATTTAAATTAATACAGACAGTTATATGGATGAGTGGTTAGAGGAGTGGCCCTGGAATAAGGAAGACCTGAGTTCCCAGACTCTTAACATATAATAGCTGTGTGAACTTGGGCAATTCACTTAAACCCAATTGCATTTGCCTCATCAAAAATAATTAATTAATTACTATTAGTAGAGTTTATTATACTGTAGAGTATGAGGTATAAATCTTACTTACAGATCTTACCTTTCACTGTTTGCCTAAAGAAATCCTAAGCACCATAGAAATTTTATTGTCTGAATATGCTTTATATTTTTGAACCTCCAAGAGTTTCTTCTTTCTAAAATGTCTTTCTGTATCATTTACCTGTTGTGACCCTGTAAATTATAGACTAATCTTCCTTTATCCCATGTCTTTCTCCCTTCTTCTATGGAAGTAAGCTCTCTATCTTTTGATGACTATTAATAACATATTTTCCACACTGTTTTATGTTTAGTTATTGGTGTAAATATTTTATAACTCCTTGGGAAAAGAGCATCTTTTTTTTGTCTCCTAATAGAGTAACTTACACACAAAAATATGAGTTGATAATCATTTTTCTTCATGGTGAATCTGTTGGATTATTAATGGTCTATATAAAATTAATAAATAATAGATGTTTATTTAGCACTTACCCCATGCTAGACACTATACTAAGCACATTACATTTGATTCACACAACAGACCTCAGAGGTAAGTACTGTTACCTCTGTTTTACCATTCTACAGATGAGGAAACTGAAGCAAACATCTGTTAATTGGGATGGGTGCAGGGTCACATAGTTAATAAGTCTCTGAAACAGAAATTGAACTCAGATCTTTGTGACTACAGCCTTAGTGCTCTAACCATTATTTTTGTCCAAATATCCATTTCCTTCCTTTTATTTCTGGTATATATTTTGGAGTTTGTGACACAATTTTTTTCTTTTGTAAATAATGGGTTCTAATCTCATAGTCCCTTTTCTTTAGACATTCTTGAAAAGTCTATTTTGATAATGTTTACTAGGTTACACTTCTGGCTGCTTGCAGTAAAAAGGTGATATATTGTGGTGGCAGTGACTTAGAGTATTACAAAGAACAGAGGGGATTGAAGCAAGGATTGAAGAATCTAGGGAAGATTTTCAGCACATGGTCAATATGGACATTTTTTGTAAGAGAGATAGAATGATCTAGTAGATTGCAGAAATTTAAAATAAATGAGTTGGTATGAGAGAGGAGGCAAATCTATTGGAGGAGATGGGATGGCACAGGAGCACCTGAACAAGTAGAAAGCTCAACCTTGGTAAGGAGTAAAGCTACTTCATCATGGAAGGTAGGGATCAAGGAAATATTGGCAGAAGGCATCGGAATGATAGGAGATGTGGAAGAGGAGAGATGAAGGAGCTCATGCCAGATGTCTCAAATTTTTTTAGTAAAATATGAAGCAAATTTCTCAATAGAAAGTATGGGGGAGAAGGAAAACATGGAAGGTTTGAGAGACAATGAAAAAGTATGGAAGAGCTGCCGTGGAAAGTAGGATAGTCAATTGATAAAGGAGGCATGGTAGGCCTGGAAGTAGTGAGGATTTGGTTGAGGTTATATATCATAAATTTGTAGTGACCTCATTAACAATAGGTGATTTTCTGATTTTTAATTCATTTCCTATTTAAACTTACATTTTTATTTTATGCACTTAAAATATTTTTGAATAATCTTCCATAAGTTTTACAAAACTGCCAGAGATCTATAACATACCCACACATACACACATACACACACACACACACACACACACACACACACACACACACACACAGACACACAAGACTTCTGTTTTAAATGTATCTGTTTTAAATGTATTTTTTCATCAGATGTACATCATGCTTGATATTTGGCATTGACTTGAAAACAATGAACAGTAAAGAATATAATATCCATCATTAGACTGCAACAGCTTTTCCTAGATCCTGATAATTTTTACAGAATAAAGTCCACTCCTTCAAAGTACATATATAAAACACAAAAAAGTTCAAGCAATATAAGACAGTTAGAAGTTTATATAATGAAGGCATTAAGGATCTTATGTGACTAAAGTTCTTATGCCCTTTCTTTTCAATATAGTAGCCTCTTGCAAGCAGGAGGTTTTGATTTCTTCTTGGTGAAGGAATAGAATGAATGAACCCAACAACCAGACCTAGAAAAAGGAACTCTGACATCAACATTTCCCTAGTTTCCTCAGTTTTGAGACTTTTACGCAGATGTGTCTCTCCCTTTTTTTAAAAAAAAGTAACATACTATCTTTTTTTTTTACTATTCCAAAACATCTAAAGAATCTAAAATGAAAGACTTAAGATAAAATTCTTTGTTATCAGTAATGATTTACATTAAATATTAAATTTCTAAAATTTCAACTGTCATAAACAAAATGTTAATGTATAAGTTTTGGTGAACTAAATAGTCCAGAAGAGTTTTATTTTCTATATCATGATCAGATTAAATACATCACAATAGCAAATGTGAACTTTTAAATTAAAATTAAATTACATTAAATTAAATTAAGTTAGTATTGATACTCATTATTCTTACCACTTTTTTGGCAGAAACTCCCAAAATTGAACTTAGCCAAAGTTTTAAATGCTGCTCATCAAATTACAAAAATCAGTAAGCTATTTGAAGAATTTCTACTCTTATATTATTATTGCTTACCTTAAAATGATAGATTTGTTCATGTATTTTTTATTCATTTTTAATATAGGAGGAGAAGGGAGTCGCACTGTCAATACAGAAGATACAGCTTTTCTTAGAGACAATCAGCCAGACAATGAAAAAGATTTAACAGATTCTTTCTCTAAGTCTTCATCCCAAGCCCATTGCTCTCATGCTGTCCATCCCTCACCTGCTTGCTTTTCACAGTCTTCCCTGATGAAGTCTACTCTTCTGGACATAAAGGTAATTATATTTGGTGGTGTTCTTATATTTTTCCCCTATGTGTTCATCCTCTGTCCTTTTCTCTTATGCTCATAACCTCTTCATGGAAATGAGAAGGATTCTAGAAATGGAAGTCACATCACAAGAAAATTCAGGGAAATTTACACAAAGTTAAAACATTGATGGATCCAAACAATTTATGTGTGAGCTCTCAGAAAGAAGAAGAATTATAAAGCAGGCAAAATGAAGGACAAATCAAAAATTATGAAGATAAAGTGACAGAAGAGGAAAGAGAAAGGGGGGGGGGAGAATTCAGTCAACATGGTCAAGATGTTATGTCTCTTCCCTCCAGTCATATGGTATCTTATCTTCCCTTTTAGATTAATATAACTTGAAAACAAGAGCTATGTATCCTATTATTTTTATCCATTATTACTATTTGAATTTGTTGAAGTAATAATCAAAACATTCATCAGTATATGTGCTGTGCTAAACTCATACTTATAGAAAAGAGTTTCTGTAAACTAAATGTCTAAAATAAGCGATTGAACACATTGAATTCTTTGCATGATTTCATTGCTAGAGCCATCACCTTCTGGCATGTGCAGTATGGCAGACAGGTTTACATAATTTGTGCTAGCCATGCATTTATGAATAAATCTGGGGACATTGTACATCTCATTCTCATTAATTATAGGAATATCCAACAGACTCAGAAGAGGAAGCAAAGGAAAATGATGTTTTAGTTAAGAATGATACTGTTAAACAAATATCTCATGAAATTCCAAATATTCCTGATCAGCTACAAGAGAAATGTGCTGAGAGAAAAAGTAAGCTTGTTTTGACAGAGCACTTGTCAAATCCATTACTACTGTTCCATAGCATAGAGTCTCCCAGAGTGGCCTAAGGGCTAAGAAGTTCAATGTCTTGCCCATGGTCAAACAACCAAAATATCAGCAATAGAAATTAAACCCAAGACTGTCTAATTCCAAACTGGCCATCTATCTACCATAATGTGGTTCGCCTCAAGTTGTAGAATATTCTTACAAAACTTTTCTTTTGATAAAATGCCATTATAAATTATTAAATGTGGTCTATTTTTGAAAAAAAAAGTTCTATAAACTATAGCATATGTTCTATAAACGTAAACATAAAATTACCACTTATCTCCTAACTTCTATTTTTGAAAAACCCTACTTTGTCCATAAGCCCTAAATCCAAATGTTGCTCTCTTAATCTAACTGTGTCTCCTGGGATTTTTTGTCTCTTGTCATTTTCATTTAATTTTTCCTGAAGCAATTATGAGTAGAGATATTTAAATAGTTTTAATATGTTCAATAGCATATATTACAATTTTTCTTGTGGTTATTTACATATATTTTATAGCCACAATATCAACATTAAGATTGGAAGAGGAAGAAGAGTCACGTTGGGATTCAGAGGTATTTTCTATTAAGTTATTTTGAACCATCAATATTGATTGTTACTTTTAAAATTACATTTTAGATTTGCTTATTTACTTATCACTGCAATCCTGGGTGGAATTAGAATTGGAATTTTAGAGCTGGAAGTGATTTCAGAGATAATCTAGTAAAACTATTCATTTAAGATGTAGGGAAGGTGCACCTCAGAGAAGTCAACTAACTTGCCTATGGTCTCACAGCTAGTTTAGTGAACAGCCAAGAAGAGAATTTAATGGTCCTAACCTTCAGGACCTCATGCTTTGTACTCTACTCCTCAATAACTAATCAGTGTCAAAGTGCCTCTCAGTTAATCTGTCATTGAGTCAACAAGTATCATAGTACCTCACACTGTTCCAGGTATTCCAGTAAAGTAAGAGACTTTACAGAAATAGAAGCCTCCTTCCCTACTACATGATCAGCTTACCTATAAGTTCGAGGATGTGACCTACATAAGTTGATGTTATGGCCAACTCTTGGCAAATTTCTGTGTAACTTCTATACACAACTGCAGAGTCCAATAGATGGGAAATGGAAGAGTTAGTAGTGTTTAATCAGAAAAGACGTAATGAAAGAGGTAATAATTAGGGTGTAATGATAGGGTCATATTTGAATTGACAGAGAAGAAGCAGGAAAACATTCACAGAGAGAGAGAGAGAGAGAGAGAGAGAGAGAGAGAGAGAGAGAGAGAGAGAGGAAGGATGGTAATGCAAGCAATGGAAATCTTAAGATTTAGCTGTTTCAGAGGGCCACTAATAAAAGGCACAGATTATTTTCCATAAAAAAGAGTGTGAGTAGATTTGATTTGAATCAAGGAGCCAGTCGTTTCTTAGGCAGTAGAATAATATATTGAAACCTATTTTAGGAAAACGTTTTGTGATCATTATCAAAAATTAACTGGAACAGAGGTTTATCCTAGACAAAAAGAGGTTGTTCCAGTAGGGTGTAAGGTGAAAAACTGGAGTAGGTGTGAAAATAGTAAAGATTATTGTTAGGTTCTTACTAAGTGCTAATGAGATAATGAGATATTAGGTTCTTACTAAGGGCTAAGTCGGTACTTAACAATTCTCTAGTTCTGGTCTTTCCTAGGAGTTCAACCCCTTTGAATTTCTGGGGAGGAGCTTGCATGCTTAGAAGGAGCATGTTTATTGGTTGAAGTAATTTTTCCCAGAAGCCCTTGCGTTATCCCACGCCCATTTTCTGGGAGGATAAAAGAGGGTGGCGCTCAAAAGATAGGGAGTCTTGTCTGGGCCAGACTTAAGGCGGCTCTCCAGAGGAAGAAGAAGTCGAGAGACCAGAGGGCGATTGGCAGTTTCTGGAGACAACAGCACATTACAGGTTATCTTGAAGAATGATTTAGCAGTGTGTAGCTATTAATTGGTTGCAAGAGGAAAAGAAATAACTGAGGTTTTTTTTTAAAGCTAAGGACCTGGAAAAATGTGCATGCCATGGAGAGAAATGAGGAAGTTGGAAAGGGTTGGAGGGTTCACATGATTACAGAGTAAGGTAACTTTTTAATGTGTTGTCAGGAAACATTTCAATGGAGTTATCTCAGAGATTGCTTGTACTTTAGATACTTGAGAATAAAATCGGATGATTTCCATGTCTTCTGGTAAGGGAGGATCAGAAATCTGGATCACACCACAATCACTTTATAACTGTGATAGGCTAAGTTGAAGGGACTAGCTCTTAGCTTTTTGTTGGAAATAATTAAAGGCAGAGGCAAAAAATGTGAAGACAAGAAAAGGGCATGAGTATGCTTATGCTTACTAGTTTAGGTAAAATGGAGATTAGAGACTTTTCTTACCATATATCATCACCATATAGATAAAAAAAAAAAAATTATGATCCAAAAGAGTTTTAGAGGCGATCATTAAAGCTATAAAGCTATAAAGAGGCGATATATTAAAGATATCAAACATGAGTACAAGAAATTAAACAAAGAAAAAAACAATTTACACGTTGGAGACCTCTAGAGAAAGTGAAAATTGTGTTGAATACTGGATTAGCAACAATGAATGTTTTAGTACAATACATATGTGGTTAAGCTAAAATTTAATGTCTATGTGATGAGGAGAAATTCTACTGTCTACTGTGGAGATAAACCCAGTCTCCTCTCTTTTTATATATTTTTTGCTTTTTGACTCTCTTATTTCTGTGTGTTTATATATATATATATATATGTGTGTGTGTGTGTGTGCGTGTATACCTGTGTATATGTGAACATATACAAATTTACAAACATATATAAAGATAGGTTGATAGATTGATAGACAGGATAAATCTAAATCAATCTACACTTTACAAAGCCTCCTTGGTCAGTAGTTTCAGTCATGTCTGAAGACATGAGACCCAATTTGGAGTTTTCTTGCATTTCCTTATTAGTAAGGAAATGAGGCAAAGAGGATTTAATGACTTGGCCAGGTTCATACAGCTAGTGTCTGAGGCAGGATTTAAATTCATGAAGATGAATCTTCTGATTCTAAGCCCAGGGACCTATCAAATATACCCCCTCTTCTAAGGGGATTATGTACTGTGCTTTCAATTGAAATCATATTTTCTTCTCCCATATTGTTAATTGGTGCAAAATAGTATTTTACATGTACTGTATGTACTATATGTATTTATATAACTATCTTATGGCAATATCCAGAGTTAGAATGTTATCATTATTTCCAAAGTAGCCATTTCTATATGAAAAGGTATACTCCTGCATGCAGCACATGTTTGCCAGAGTTATCTCATTTAAAGTAAAAAAGACAGAAGAGTAAACCTGAAAATTATGAGCATGAAGTTATTCTTTTAAAAAAAATGTTTAAGAAAATGTTTTATTTTCTGTAGAACTCTCATTTCTCTCTGTAAATTCTTCAAAGTTTATCAGCAACAAAGATTCAGAAGTGCTTTCATTAGTGGGCTTATTATTTTATTGACCTTTTCGATCTGATCAGTGTTCCACAGAAAATCTGAAAGGATCTGCAAGACATCTTTCATCCACAAATCAAAGCATAAAAGACAGTATTCCATTGAGACATGAAGGTAAGATTATATTTTATAGATAGGTAGGTTTCTTTTTAAAAAAATAAAAATAGCACTTAGGAGCTGGAGAAATGAGGGCTAGATCATGGGGTCTGGATTAAAATCTACCATCAAAAAGGTAAGAAATTGCATAAAGTCCTAGTCCTACTCACAGAGCCTTATATAAGCAGCATCACTGAAGGCTTGTCTGAGCAGGAAAAAATAAGGAAGAGACGTGGTATTGGAAGGAGAGAGGGAAATTCATTGCACAAAGAGAGAAGAGAAAATAGCTTATGTATGAAGTGGAGTGACGGATTGGCTCTACGAATCGTCTTTGTTAATATGCATCCAGCCCTTGCATGGTATTTAGTTTGAGCAAATTGAATGAGCTACTTTTCAGTTTAATTAGCTGGTTATACAGATGACTTTTCTATGAAAGTGCCCATGTCACACAATTCTTTTTGCTGATACAGACTAGACCTGTAATTTCATTGAAACAGGGTCACAGAGAATTGTCTAGAGCACCAAAAGTACCTTGTTCATAGTCACACAACCAATCTGGGACTCAGGCTTGCACCTTCATTCTAGGGCTGCCTCTCAAACTTCACTGGTCTCTCTTATCCCCTTATTCTGAACCTTTTGGTTTATTTATTTCAGATAAATCTATCGGACAAAATGAAAAATGAAAAAAATTATTATAAAATTCATTTTTAAAACCTTAAAGATCTGCTTACTAAAGGCATTTTCTTGTTTCTGTTCCTGCCTTTGTACGTTATACTCTATAAGCTAAAGACAGTAAATAGTGACAAAAGTGATTAAAAAAAAAGTTGAAAAATAATAGGCAACAGAAAGTGAGAAACAGAGATGGGAGAAGTTGGTGCTAGAATTTTGGAACTAGGAAGAGAAAGCAACTAAAGACCCCTTTCCTTGCATTAGGGTTTGAGATCCTCAGGATATACTTTGAAATATCTTTGATGGCCACTTTGCTGCATGTTAGAATCCAGTTACATAGATTAAGGATATTAAACTGAGGTGATCATAGGATAAAATACAAACTAAAGAAAATGTTTTTTTCCAATAACTGGAGGTGGTGGATTGAGAGGGAAAGGGTGGGGGTGGCAGAGGCAGGAATCACTTGCATCAAACATTTAACAGATGAAGATATGTTGGCTTCTGAGGTCTTTGACAGTAGGATTCTACTGTACTTATGTCTTAGTTCATACTGCTTATCTTTACTTTCTTTGAAAGCCACATTATTTTGATTGTTTTTTCTAAATTTTGTCCTGCCCTGTTTCCATTCAGGTCATCTGTTAATAAGCTCTCTCTTCTTTTTCTCATTTGTATTTTACTAGTCTTCCGGAAAATTATTTGTTGATTTATTTTAAAGGGGTACTTATAAATATTGTCAACTTTTGTAACAGAGCATCTACTATTATGTTCATGACGCAATCCATCCCAAAACTTATTCAACTTAGACAAAATAGCTATTTTTTTTCCTGAAAAATGGCTTTTTTTCCCCTGAAATTTTCTTAAAGGAAAACAGACCAAATGTAAAATAATAACAAAAATAATTATGTATAAATATTTACTTACCCCCAGGTCCCATGAGTTTTGTCTACATTTGTCTAGATGCTCTAGATACTGATAGATTGAGGGTGATGTTCCCTGCCCACCTTGTCTTGAGTTATGTACTGTCTACTTTGCTAATTTCTGAGATGCAAAAAAAAAAAAAAAAAACAACCCATTACTTTATTGCTAGACATTCAGTAATTTCCCCCACAGAATACACATATTAGGACAAATATTGCTCATATCCAGAAGCATAGACTATCTCTCTCTCCTAGAAATTAAACTAGCACATGTATTCCAACTATCTATACCATTGGAGTAATACCAAAGATTGCCAGCATGAATGAAGAAAAAAAGAACTTCAGGTTAGAAAAGTGAAGGGAGAGCATAAAAACGATTGTGAAAGGGAGATTACATAGAAGTGATTGCTCCTGAAATGATACAGTATGCCACAGAAGGCCAGAAAATGGCCTTAAGAATATTACTTGACAGCTTTGTGTAGAATAGACCAAAGACCCAAGTAGTAATTAATTGCAAAAATCCAAGTAAAATTGGATGAGATCATAAAAGTAGAAAGGTAAATTTGAGAATGAAGAAGAGAAGTGATGATATTTATAGTAGAGTGCACATTTTTTAATGAGGAACAGACCATGCCAGCACTGATAACTAAGAAAAGGGAAGCAGGAAACTAAAAGTTGGTTATTTTCAATTTGAAGGTCCAGAAAGACAAATAGACTGAGAAATACAGAACCTTTTAAAATTCACTTGTTTTCCAATAAAAGCAGAAGTCAACCAGACTCCTTCTGGAAGAAAGTACCTCTCTTCTAATGAAATATCAGGTTTTTCTAGCTTTTTTTGGAAGCTATATAGATACTGAACATACATAATTCAGAAAATAATTCTGAACAAATTCTGAAAAACTTACTCCTAATTTGTGTTTGAGTTTGTGTTCACAAAGATGACATGAAATTTGTCAAGTACTTTGCTGAAATTTAGGTATATAATAACAATAATCCCTTGGTCAGTAGGTCTAATAACTCTGTCAAAATGTGAAGATAATATGGTATAATCTATTCTGACCACTTCCCAATGAAATTCTGATAATAGCATGAGATAAGCAACAAAGAAGTAAGAGATTTTTATAAGGACCTAGTATCTGAGGCGATAAGGTCAAGAAGATAGACTGACAACAATCTAACCTGATTTAGCAGTTAAGATACCATTAATAACTTTGGAGTAAGAAGTTTTGGTAGAGAGTTAGGCCCAAAGCCGGAAAAAAAAAAGGTTTCTGAAGTAACTATAAATTAAGTTTGTTAATTAGACAAACAAAAAAGAGCAGAGTTATTGGACAATAACATGGAGATGGCATAATTATTTTTATACCTCTTTTATTTATTTTCTTAATTAATATTTAATAATTATAACATTTTCTTTGACAGTACATATGCATAGGTAATTTTTTTTTTACAAAATTATCCCTTGTACTCCTTTCTGTTCCGAGTTTTTCCCCTCCTTCCCTCCACCCCCTCCCCTAGATGGCAGGCATTCCCATACATATTAAATATCTTATAGTATATCCTAGGTACAATATATGTGTGCAGAACCGAATTTTGTTGTTGGTGTTGCAAAGGAAGGATTGTATTCGCAAGATAAAAATAATCTGGGAAGAGAAACAAAACAAAACAAAAAGCATTGCTCTCAGTTTACACTCATTTCCCAGTGTTCCTTTTCTGGGTGTAGCTGATTCTGTCCATCATGAATCAATTGGAATTGGATTAGCTCTTCTCTATGTTGAAGATATTCACTTCCATCAGAATACATCCTCATACAGTATCATTGTTGAAGTGTATAATGATCCCCTAGTTCTACTCGTTTCACTCAGCATCAGTTGATATAAGTCTCTCCAAGCCTCTCTGTATTCCTCCAGTTGGTCATTTCTTATAGAACAATAATATTCCATAACATTCATATACCATAATTTACTCAACCATTCTCCAATTGATGGACATACATTCATTTTCCAGTTTCTAGCCACTATGAAAAGGGCTGCCACAAACATTTTGGCACATACAGGTCCCTTTCCATTCTTTTGCATTTCCTTGGGATATAAGCCCAATAGTAGCACTGCTCGGTCAAAGGGTATGCACATTTTGATAACTTAATTCTTTTGTATTTTATTCTCTTCTGATTAGTAACAGCCGTAACTCACATTAAAATAGTGTTCTAATGTCTTCAAATTGTTTTCTTCACATTATTTTTGCCCTTATAATTTTTGAAATGTATGCTTTAGGGGAAATGTCTAGAAACTTTATTTTTAAGTAATATTTTCCCTTTTTAAAAAACGATTAGAAGATGGACTTAAAAACTTGGAATTGGACATTAGAGGTAATCTGATGTAACTCCATTTGGGAAAATTCACCATTAATGGTATTTACCTTCTATCTTGGGAAAGAGATAACATGCTCTGTCAGTGTGAAGCAGTTAATGTAACCAGATCATTGACAGATATCCAATACTTTAAGACCCACCTCGTTCTACTAAAAGATAATAATACTACATTTATCTTATTTGACGCAATTCCATTTAAATCATATTGTTATTGCTCAAAAAGTACACTATACAATGGCTTTAGAATTATGCTTTTCATATTACGCTTTATAGAATTTTTTTAAAAGTATGCTTTTCATATTCTATTTATGTATCAAATTTTAATTGTATTTTAATTTTTTCTATAATAGCAGAAGATGGTATTGTAGAAGACTCTATAAGCAGGTATGGTTCATAGCAGTTTTACATTTCTTTTAATTAATCCTCTTGAACTAGTCTTCCATGAGCTTTTCAATCAAGAGCAAAGCAGACTCTTATGACTCCAAAAGCTATATCTTTTATTTCACCAATTTCCACTATCACATTAATCCATGTTTCTCTTTCAAAAAATTAGGTTTACTTAACTCTAATTGGTACGAGTGTATATGCATTTATCTATATATGTACATTATTATGTGTATGTATGTATATATGTGTATATACGCATAATATACAAATAATATGCCAATATATAAACACATACATATATGTATTTATGCACACTGTATGTGTAAGCATGTATGCTTATTTATGAGATTGGCAACTGCTCTGTGTTGAGTGTTGCCTGGGAATGCAGAAGGATTAAGTGACTTGTTTGGGCTACAAAATCAGTATGTGACAAAGGAAGAATTTGAATCCACAATATTTTTACCCACTTCTTACTTCTTATCCACAATGCCCTTATATAACTATTAGCAAATAGTTAATAAATGAATGAAAAAATGAACCGCTATGTTCCATATGGCCACACCACATAGTAGCCACCTGGAATGAATTCCTAGCAAGCCTTTTGAGGCACATCTGCAATGCAAAGATGTATCATATTATACTTGTGGAAATTTATCTAAGTGCTCAGTTGAAGGAATTATCAAGATGGAGTGGGAATTAGTCACTGGGAGCAGGATCCTAAGTTAAGACAAGAAATGGTATTGGAAAATTCTCAGCAAGGAGAGAAGCAATAGAAAAGAAGAAAGTGTCTGGTGAGTACTTTCTGCTTGAAACTCTTGTGAACAACTATGGTACAAAGCTACTTTTCACTTTGAGACTTTAGCAGGAATATTTTTTTCCCAGTTAAGAGACATGTGGGCAAACTGGCATTGTATCATAAGAAGTGGTAAACCTTTTTTAAAAAACAATTTCTCTAGAGATGCTATAAAAGCAAACAGATGTAGCAGAGCATTAACTGTAAAAGCCATTAGCAGTAATGATCAAAGACTAAGTATCTCACTTCTAGTGAGCTTATTTTCCCACTTCACAGAATGTTTATTTTTCAGTGACCTATAGATTCTGCGCTCTTTATTGCTGTCAATGACTTAGTCTTACTACAAAAAGGGATGAAAAGTCTAGGGGAAAAAACCCTTTCCACTTTCTAGATGATCAAGTAGAATCAAGTATTAGTAGAAATGATTTTTTTAAATTAAAAATAAATAGAGAACCTAAAAGAGGGAAAACAGGGAGTGATTGTGTCAGGAAGTTGGTGGGAAGAATCCTGTGATACCAAGAAGCTGAACATTTCGTACCTTTCTAACTATTTTTATCCAAAGAATGAAGAGAAGTACCACATATATAAAGCACCAAGGTACCAGGCTGGGAGAGCAGTTCCTAATGTGACAAATTCACCCGAAATATTTATCACAATCACAAACAATGGCATTTGTTAATGTGAAACAGCGTATGGGCTAAATCATATAAATCATAAAGCAAGATACTTCAAGTAACATGGCTTTTTAAAATCAGAGGGAAGAGCGAGAGGGAAATAAGGACTTGACCTAGGGAGTAAAGACACCATTAGCAAGGAGTTAGGGAGTGGGTAGGAAAGGGGCTGGGTAAGAACAAATTCTCCTGTAAATTGCCTTGATGATTGAGTCAGTCTTAGATATTCTAACAAGACAGTCCCAGGAAACTGATCTCCTTTTGCATGGGATTATGGCTGATGGACATATTGCAAAATTTACATTATTCCTATTAATGGGGACAGAATGACCTCTTTTAGATCTGAATTTAAGGAAAAGCAAATGCGAATATGATTTTTGAAGCCTTAAGAACTTGGAAAATAGAGATTGAAAGTTAATAAAATTCAGGAGTCTTGAATTTCAGGAGAAATTGAAGTGACTTGAAGGAGAAAGATTCCAGCTAAAGGAAAAAAAGGAGCTGAGTCCAAGGAGGATTTGAAAAGATGGAGGACGACATAACAAAGACAAAATGAAGACTATAAGAAAAAAAGAGAAGGAATACAACTGAGAAGAGAAGAAAAAGAAAAAAAACAAGACAAAACAAGAAAAATCTGTGGGCACTTTTAAGGAGAAGGAAAAGGAAATCAGGGATGCTAGCAAGGAAATAGAGCTTTAAAAAAAAAAGGGGGGGGGGAAGATGTCTTGATGCTAATAGATCCTAAAGAGCTGGGAAGAGAACCTTAGGGTCAGTGGACAAGGAGTGGGAATGGGAATAAAGATAGAATGGATTCATCCTTTGTCATTTTCAGCAAGTGTCCCCCAGCAACTCAGACACAACAGTTGTCCATCTACATTATTTCCTGTCTGGAAGTTCCCTGCACCAGTCCATCATAAGTGATATACCCCATCCTCCTTGAATTCTGGACCCAACTACCCTCCCCTTCCACCCCAAGTGAGTTGCAATTCTTTGAAGGCAGATTACCACAGCAGGTGTAAAATTTGTATCTAGCAAGGAAGATAAATGCTCAAAACTTTTCTGAGTCATACATTTTGGAAAGTATGACCTACTCGCATATCTGAAGGGCAGTTAGGAAAAGTAGTGGGTGCTATCCTGGGCTTGGAATCAAGAAGACTCATATTTATGAATTATAATCTGGATCACATACTTATTATGTTGTGACTCCAGGCAAGTCTCACTTAATCCTATTTGCCTCAGTTTCCTCATCTGTGAAATGAACTGGGGAAAGAAATGGCAAGTCATTTTGGTACCTTTGGCAAAAAAAACCAAATGGGATCACAAAGTCAGATGCTGAAACCAGTTGGGGGGGTAAGAAAAAATAAGTCAGTGAAAGTTTCTCAGAACCAAGTAGGGAAGGCTTGGAGAAGTGACATGTTACAATTTCCAGGGTTTTGTTGGTTCTGTGTTTTATAATGTCCCATTGTGTTCATTTGTCAACTTTAGAAGAGTGTAAAAATTAAAAATAATCTTGTTCTGGAGGACAGACTGACTGATAGTTTCTACATTATTTTCTTCTTAGTCAAAATAAATCTTGGAATAGGAATCATTGATAATACCCTGATCAATTAACACGTCCTTTGTAATGTATCATTTGGTGGCAAAGCAACAACTGAACAGCAATTGTTGATGACTGATTTCTGGAAATGTACTAATTTTGGGTTATTTTTCTTTGAAAGATTCTCTGACAATACAGGATCTGATAAGGCTTGGCTAAGCACAGATGATGAACTGGATTTTGATACAAAGGTAAAGTTTCTTTATTAATTTTTTCTGTTTGGAGGATGTTTTGCTTTATTTTAAAAAATTGCAAACAATAGTATACAATTTCTCTAGTATTTAACACTAAAGATCCACATGGAGTTAAATGAACCCAAATGATTCTAAAGCATATAAGTTTTTATTCTGTTTCAAGTTTTCTTTCAAGTTCCCCACTTCTAGCTTATTTTTTTTGTTTGTTGTTTTTTTGTTTTTTTTTTTTCTGAAAAACTAAATGAAATAAACTTTTATAAAATTTACCTTCTGCTAATATTTCTATGTCTCTCCATATTTCCTTGTACCTTTGTGTTTATCAATGCACTGAAAAGAATCTTAGATTTGGAGTAGAGGACTAGGCTTCATATCTTATGACTGCCACTCTAAAATGAATGACATTTTAAAAATCTTTGTTTCCTAGATGATATTCAAGGTGCTTTCTAGATCCAAATCTGTGATTTGTTCCATAATGTTCCCTTAATGTTGATTACACAGGTGACTTCCATATTTTTGTCAATATAGATCCTATTTTCCTTCTTTTGCTCTTTTGAGGATGAATTCTCAGTAATGCAATCAGATTTATGAGTGTTGTATGTGGTTTTCTAAAACACCTGGATCAATGTGCAGTCCGCTTAGTGGTATACAGGATTTCCCATTATTTGAAGTTATTTTTGTTTGTTTGTTTGTTTTTCTATGGCATTTTATTTTTTAAATTTTATTTAATTTTAAAATTTAAATCGTAAAAAATGGAGTAAGAAAAAACAAAAGGAATACAAAACAAAATAAAGCAAAACAAAAGAGAACATTGTCATGGACCTTGAAAAACCTCCGAGGATTCAAAATATGTAACAACGAATTAATAGATCAAGAAAGTATAGATAGATAGATAGATATAGATAGATAGTTATAGATATAGATATTTGTATATATATATATATATATACATATTTCTATATACATAGAAATATGTATATATATATATATCGTTATTAGTAGAAGAAATTATATTTCATGAATTTCCATTATTTTTACTTCTTTGTATTTTGTTCTTTGGTTGTCTGCTGTATAACTTATTTACTTTCCGTGTTTTTTCCCCTTGAATCCCCTCCCCTACCCTAAAGCAAACTACAGTTAAAAAAAGATATATTTATGTAGATACACCACACATACACACACACCACATACATACAACTATTCCTGTTGACTCTTTAATATTCTACTCTATAACTTGCCTTGCTAATACTTAACCTCCCCCTCCCCATTCAAGGATTTCTCCTTTGTCTTATTCCTTACCCTTTGTTTCTTCATTTGCTCATCCTTCTGCCCTTATTTCTTTATAGATTTTGGAAGGTGCTATACTCTTCATAGTGTATATGTAGTGTTTGCCTATTGAACCCATTCCCAATGTGAGTAGGTTTTCAGAACTATGAGCCCTCTTCCCTTTGGTCTAATGCCTGTTCCTATTTTTATTCTACACCTCATTTGTATAACATGATTTACCTTGTCCTTCACTTTAACTCTGCCTATCTTTCTTTTGAGCTACCCTAGTGTTGATGTGAATCTTAGACGTATAGTTTATGTTTCCCATGTAAAAAAAATAATTTTTTGATGATTCAACAGTTTGTCTATGTTGAGTTTCTTAAAAGTGATCTTTGATATTGGCTCTTATATATTAAATTTTCTGTTAAATTCAGGTTTGGCTGATAGAAAGTCCTGAAAATTTGCAAGTTCATTTAATATCCATATTTCTCATTCAAAATTATAGGTAATTTGTCTGGATATGATATTTTTCACCCCAGGCCTAGGTTTTTTTTTTTTTTTTTTTTTTTTTTTTTTTTTGGTGAAGAGATTGATTCCAGAATGTACAATCCTTTATTTTACCTGTTACTAAGTCTTATACAATTCTAATTATAACTCCAGCATATTTGAATCATTTGTTCTTCCTTCTTGAAACATTTTCATTTTAATTTGGAGATTACAAAATTTGGTAGAAATATGTCCATGTGTTTTCTATAAATGATCTCTTTGAGGTGGTGTTCAGTGGATTTTTCCTATTTTTCCTTTCCCCTCATGTTCTATCACCCCAGGATAATATTCTTGGATTATTTCCTACATTATTTTGTCAAGTCCTTTTTTTGGTCACAGCTTTCTGCAGTCCAATTACTCCCATATTTTCTTTTTCATATATGATGTTTCACATTCTGTTCCATTATTTTCTCATTCTTTACAATCTGTTTTGTTGTTTCTTGGTTTCTCATAGCTTCACTGGCTTCCTTTTGCCCAATTCTAATTTTCAATTAATTTCATCTTTGAGACTCTGTACCTCCTGTTCTAGTTGGTTTACTTTTTCCCATCTCCTTATTTTTCTTGGATGGATTTTATTTTTAGTTTTTTCCCAATGTCTCTCACCCAGGGCCTTGTTTCAGCAGCACAATAGAGCCTGGCATTCCCAATCAGGTGATTTTCATTGTCTTCTGGATTAAAACTTCAATTTGACAAAAAGTCTCTATGGTTCCAGCTATACCCAGCTAGCCGATGGGTCCCCACTTGATGTTTCTGTGGGACTACCCTGGAGGTCTTTGCAGTTCAAACAGATTACTCTTCAGGCTTGGATCTTTCTAGATCATCTTGAGTTATATCAGAACCCCTTTTCTTTTCCAAGTCATCTTGATCTTTCACCAATCTGTTCGATCTGAGGCAAAAAGTTGTTCTATTTGTGGGGAAAATCTGGAGAGCTTGAAATTTACCAACTGACTCCTCCATATTCCCAGAATTCTTCCCTCTTTGCAATTTTTGACCTTCTAGCTGATATAATAAACGTGTTAATTTTTAAATTTCTCTGAGTCTTGGACAATTTGGAACATTTTTCATGAAGTTAATTCGTTCATTTCTTCATTTTGAGGTATTTTGCTAGGGAATCTAGGGAAGATTTTCAGCACATGGTCAATATGGACATTTTTTGTAAGAGAGATAGAATGATCTAGTAGATTGCAGAAATTTAAAATAAATGAGTTGGTATGAGAGAGGAGGCAAATCTATTGGAGGAGATGGGATGGCACAGGAGCACCTGAACAAGTAGAAAGCTCAACCTTGATAAGGAGTAAAGCTACTTCATCATGGAAGGTAGGGATCAAGGAAATATTGGCAGAAGGCATCGGAATGATAGGAGATGTGGAAGAGGAGAGATGAAGGAGCTCATGCCAGATGTCTCAAATTTTTTTAGTAAAATATGAAGCAAATTAATCAATAGAAAGTATGGGGGAGAAGGAAAACATGGAAGGTTTGAGAGACAATGAAAAAGTATGGAAGAGCTGCCGTGGAAAGTAGGATAGTCAATTGATAAAGGAGGCATGGTAGGCCTGGAAGTAGTGAGGATTTGGTTGAGGTTATATATCATAAATTTGTAGTGACCTCATTAACAATAGGTGATTTTCTGATTTTTAATTCATTTCCTATTTAAACTTACATTTTTATTTTATGCACTTAAAATATTTTTGAATAATCTTCCATAAGTTTTACAAAACTGCCAGAGATCTATAACATACCCACACATACACACATACACACACACACACACACACACACACACACACACACACAGACACACAAGACTTCTGTTTTAAATGTATCTGTTTTAAATGTATTTTTTCATCAGATGTACATCATGCTTGATATTTGGCATTGACTTGAAAACAATGAACAGTAAAGAATATAATATCCATCATTAGACTGCAACAGCTTTTCCTAGATCCTGATAATTTTTACAGAATAAAGTCCACTCCTTCAAAGTACATATATAAAACACAAAAAAGTTCAAGCAATATAACACAGTTAGAAGTTTATATAATGAAGGCATTAAGGATCTTATGTGACTAAAGTTCTTATGCCCTTTCTTTTCAATATAGTAGCCTCTTGCAAGCAGGAGGTTTTGATTTCTTCTTGGTGAAGGAATAGAATGAATGAACCCAACAACCAGACCTAGAAAAAGGAACTCTGACATCAACATTTCCCTAGTTTCCTCAGTTTTGAGACTTTTACGCAGATGTGTCTCTCCCTTTTTTAAAAAAAAGTAACATACTATCTTTTTTTTTTTTTACTATTCCAAAACATCTAAAGAATCTAAAATGAAAGACTTAAGATAAAATTCTTTGTTATCAGTAATGATTTACATTAAATATTAAATTTCTAAAATTTCAACTGTCATAAACAAAATGTTAATGTATAAGTTTTGGTGAACTAAATAGTCCAGAAGAGTTTTATTTTCTATATCATGATCAGATTAAATACATCACAATAGCAAATGTGAACTTTTAAATTAAAATTAAATTACATTAAATTAAATTAAGTTAGTATTGATACTCATTATTCTTACCACTTTTTTGGCAGAAACTCCCAAAATTGAACTTAGCCAAAGTTTTAAATGCTGCTCATCAAATTACAAAAATCAGTAAGCTATTTGAAGAATTTCTACTCTTATATTATTATTGCTTACCTTAAAATGATAGATTTGTTCATGTATTTTTTATTCATTTTTAATATAGGAGGAGAAGGGAGTCGCACTGTCAATACAGAAGATACAGCTTTTCTTAGAGACAATCAGCCAGACAATGAAAAAGATTTAACAGATTCTTTCTCTAAGTCTTCATCCCAAGCCCATTGCTCTCATGCTGTCCATCCCTCACCTGCTTGCTTTTCACAGTCTTCCCTGATGAAGTCTACTCTTCTGGACATAAAGGTAATTATATTTGGTGGTGTTCTTATATTTTTCCCCTATGTGTTCATCCTCTGTCCTTTTCTCTTATGCTCATAACCTCTTCATGGAAATGAGAAGGATTCTAGAAATGGAAGTCACATCACAAGAAAATTCAGGGAAATTTACACAAAGTTAAAACATTGATGGATCCAAACAATTTATGTGTGAGCTCTCAGAAAGAAGAAGAATTATAAAGCAGGCAAAATGAAGGACAAATCAAAAATTATGACGATAAAGTGACAGAAGAGGAAAGAGAAAGGGGGGGGGAGAATTCAGTCAACATGGTCAAGATGTTATGTCTCTTCCCTCCAGTCATATGGTATCTTATCTTTCCTTTTAGATTAATATAACTTGAAAACAAGAGCTATGTATCCTATTATTTTTATCCATTATTACTATTTGAATTTGTTGAAGTAATAATCAAAACATTCATCAGTATATGTGCTGTGCTAAACTCATACTTATAGAAAAGAGTTTCTGTAAACTAAATGTCTAAAATAAGCGATTGAACACATTGAATTCTTTGCATGATTTCATTGCTAGAGCCATCACCTTCTGGCATGTGCAGTATGGCAGACAGGTTTACATAATTTGTGCTAGCCATGCATTTATGAATAAATCTGGGGACATTGTACATCTCATTCTCATTAATTATAGGAATATCCAACAGACTCAGAAGAGGAAGCAAAGGAAAATGATGTTTTAGTTAAGAATGATACTGTTAAACAAATATCTCATGAAATTCCAAATATTCCTGATCAACTACAAGAGAAATGTGCTGAGAGAAAAAGTAAGCTTGTTTTGACAGAGCACTTGTCAAATCCATTACTACTGTTCCATAGCATAGAGTCTCCCAGTGGCCTAAGGGCTAAGAAGTTCAATGTCTTGCCCATGGTCAAACAACCAAAATATCAGCAATAGAAATTAAACCCAAGACTGTCTAATTCCAAACTGGCCATCTATCTACCATAATGTGGTTCGCCTCAAGTTGTAGAATATTCTTACAAAACTTTTCTTTTGATAAAATGCCATTATAAATTATTAAATGTGGTCTATTTTTGAAAAAAAAAAGTTCTATAAACTATAGCATATGTTCTATAAACGTAAACATAAAATTACCACTTATCTCCTAACTTCTATTTTTGAAAAACCCTACTTTGTCCATAAGCCCTAAATCCAAATGTTGCTCTCTTAATCTAACTGTGTCTCCTGGGATTTTTTGTCTCTTGTCATTTTCATTTAATTTTTCCTGAAGCAATTATGAGTAGAGATATTTAAATAGTTTTAATATGTTCAATAGCATATATTACAATTTTTCTTGTGGTTATTTACATATATTTTATAGCCACAATATCAACATTAAGATTGGAAGAGGAAGAAGAGTCACGTTGGGATTCAGAGGTATTTTCTATTAAGTTATTTTGAACCATCAATATTGATTGTTACTTTTAAAATTACATTTTAGATTTGCTTATTTACTTATCACTGCAATCCTGGGTGGAATTAGAATTGGAATTTTAGAGCTGGAAGTGATTTCAGAGATAATCTAGTAAAACTATTCATTTAAGATGTAGGGAAGGTGCACCTCAGAGAAGTCAACTAACTTGCCTATGGTCTCACAGCTAGTTTAGTGAACAGCCAAGAAGAGAATTTAATGGTCCTAACCTTCAGGACCTCATGCTTTGTACTCTACTCCTCAATAACTAATCAGTGTCAAAGTGCCTCTCAGTTAATCTGTCATTGAGTCAACAAGTATCATAGTACCTCACACTGTTCCAGGTATTCCAGTAAAGTAAGAGACTTTACAGAAATAGAAGCCTCCTTCCCTACTACATGATCAGCTTACCTATAAGTTCGAGGAATTGTGACCTACATAAGTTGATGTTATGGCCAACTCTTGGCAAATTTCTGTGTAACTTCTATACACAACTGCAGAGAGTCCAATAGATGGGAAATGGAAGAGTTAGTAGTGTTTAATCAGAAAAGACGTAATGAAAGACGGTAATAATTAGGGTGTAATGATAGGGTCATATTTGAATTGACAGAGAAGAAGCAGGAAAACATTCACAGAGAGAGAGAGAGAGAGAGAGAGAGAGAGAGAGAGAGAGAGAGAATGGAAGGATGGTAATGCAAGCAATGGAAATCTTAAGATTTAGCTGTTTCAGAGGGCCACTAATAAAAGGCACAGATTATTTTCCATAAAAAAGAGTGTGAGTAGATTTGATTTGAATCAAGGAGCCAGTCGTTTTCTTAGGCAGTAGAATAATATATTGAAACCTATTTTAGGAAAACGTTTTGTGATCATTATCAAAAATTAACTGGAACAGAGGTTTATCCTAGACAAAAAGAGGTTGTTCCAGTAGGGTGTAAGGTGAAAAACTGGAGTAGGTGTGAAAATAGTAAAGATTATTGTTAGGTTCTTACTAAGTGCTAATGAGATAATGAGATATTAGGTTCTTACTAAGGGCTAAGTCGGTACTTAACAATTCTCTAGTTCTGGTCTTTCCTAGGAGTTCAACCCCTTTGAATTTCTGGGGAGGAGCTTGCATGCTTAGAAGGAGCATGTTTATTGGTTGAAGTAATTTTTCCCAGAAGCCCTTGCGTTATCCCACGCCCATTTTCTGGGAGGATAAAAGAGGGTGGCGCTCAAAAGATAGGGAGTCTTGTCTGGGCCAGACTTAAGGCGGCTCTCCAGAGGAAGAAGAAGTCGAGAGACCAGAGGGCGATTGGCAGTTTCTGGAGACAACAGCACATTACAGGTTATTTTGAAGAATGATTTAGCAGTGTGTAGCTATTAATTGGTTGCAAGAGGAAAAGAAATAACTCAGGTTTTTTTTAAAGCTAAGGACCTGGAAAAATGTGCATGCCATGGAGAGAAATGAGGAAGTTGGAAAGGGTTGGAGGGTTCACATGATTACAGAGTAAGGTAACTTTTTAATGTGTTGTCAGGAAACATTTCAATGGAGTTATCTCAGAGATTGCTTGTACTTTAGATACTTGAGAATAAAATCGGATGATTTCCATGTCTTCTGGTAAGGGAGGATCAGAAATCTGGATCACACCACAATCACTTTATAACTGTGATAGGCTAAGTTGAAGGGACTAGCTCTTAGCTTTTTGTTGGAAATAATTAAAGGCAGAGGCAAAAAATGTGAAGACAAGAAAAGGGCATGAGTATGCTTATGCTTACTAGTTTAGGTAAAATGGAGATTAGAGACTTTTCTTATCATATATCATCACCATATAGATTAAAAAAAAAATTATGATCCAAAAGAGTTTTAGAGGCGATCATTAAAGCTATAAAGCTATAAAGAGGCGATATATTAAAGATATCAAACATGAGTACAAGAAATTAAACAAAGAAAAAAACAATTTACACGTGGGAGACCTCTAGAGAAAGTGAAAAATTGGTGTTGAATACTGGATTAGCAACAATGAATGTTTTAGTACAATACATATGTGGTTAAGCTAAAATTTAATGTCTATGTGATGAGGAGAAATTCTACTGTCTACTGGGGAGATAAACCCTGTCTCCTCTCTTTTTATACATTTTTTGCTTTTTGACTCTCTTATTTCTGTGTTGTTTTTATATTATATATATATATATATATATATATATATATATATATGTGTGTGTGTGTGTGTGTGTGTGTGTGTGTGTGTGTGTATACCTGTGTATATGTGAACATATACAAATTTACAAACATATATAAAGATAGGTTGATAGATTGATAGACAGGATAAATCTAAATCAATCTACACTTTACAAAGCCTCCTTGGTCAGTAGTTTCAGTCATGTCTGAAGACATGAGACCCAATTTGGAGTTTTCTTGCATTTCCTTATTAGTAAGGAAATGAGGCAAAGAGGATTTAATGACTTGGCCAGGTTCATACAGCTAGTGTCTGAGGCAGGATTTAAATTCATTAAGATGAATCTTCTGATTCTAAGCCCAGGGACCTATCAAATATACCCCCTCTTCTAAGGGGATTATGTACTGTGCTTTCAATTGAAATCATATTTTCTTCTCCCATATTGTTAATTTGTGCAAAATAGTATTTTACATGTACTGTATGTACTATATGTATTTATATAACTATCTTATGGCAATATCCAGAATTAGAATGTTATCATTATTTCCAAAGTAGCCATTTCTATATGAAAAGGTATACTCCTGCATGCAGCACATGTTTGCCATAGTTATCTCATTTAAAGTAAAAAAGACAGAAGAGTAAACCTGAAAATTATGAGCATGAAGTTGTTCTTTTAAAAAAAATGTTAAAGAAAATGTTTTATTTTCTGTAGAACTCTCATTTCTCTCTGTAAATTCTTCAAAGTTTATCAGCAACAAAGATTCAGAAGTGCTTTCCTTAGTGGGCTTATTATTTTATTGACCTTTTCGATCTGATCAGTGTTCCACAGAAAATCTGAAAGGATCTGCAAGACATCTTTCATCCACAAATCAAAGCATAAAAGACAGTATTCCATTGAGACATGAAGGTAAGATTATATTTTATAGATAGGTAGGTTTCTTTTTAAAAAAATAAAAATAGCACTTAGGAGCTGGAGAAATGAGGGCTAGATCATGGGGTCTGGATTAAAATCTACCATCAAAAAGGTAAGAAATTGCATAAAGTCCTAGTCCTACTCACAGAGCCTTATATAAGCAGCATCACTGAAGGCTTGTCTGAGCAGGAAAAAATAAGGAAGAGACGTGGTATTGGAAGGAGAGAGGGAAATTCATTGCACAAAGAGAGAAGAGAAATAGCTATGTATGAAGTGGAGTGACGGATTGGCTCTACGAATCGTCTTTGTTAATATGCATCCAGCCCTTGCATGGTATTTAGTTTGAGCAAATTGAATGAGCTACTTTTCAGTTTAATTAGCTGGTTATACAGATGACTTTTCTATAAAAGTGCCCATGTCACACAATTCTTTTTGCTGATACAGACTAGACCTGTAATTTCATTGAAACAGGGTCACAGAGAATTGTCTAGAGCACCAAGAGTACCTTGTTCATAGTCACACAACCAATCTGGGACTCAGGCTTGCACCTTCATTCTAGGGCTGCCTCTCAAACTTCACTGGTCTCTCTTATCCCCTTATTCTGAACCTTTTGGTTTATTTATTTCAGATAAATCTATCGGACAAAATGAAAAATGAAAAAAATTATTATAAAATTCATTTTTAAAACCTTAAAGATCTGCTTACTAAAGGCATTTTCTTGTTTCTGTTCCTGCCTTTGTACGTTATACTCTATAAGCTAAAGACAGTAAATAGTGACAAAAGTGATTAAAAAAAAAGTTGAAAAATAATAGGCAACAGAAAGTGAGAAACAGAGATGGGAGAAGTTGGTGCTAGAATTTTGGAACTAGGAAGAGAAAGCAACTAAAGACCCCTTTCCTTGCATTAGGGTTTGAGATCCTCAGGATATACTTTGAAATATCTTTGATGGCCACTTTGCTGCATGTTAGAATCCAGTTACATTGATTAAGGATATTAAACTGAGGTGATCATAGGATAAAATACAAACTAAAGAAAATGTTTTTTTCCAATAACTGGAGGTGGTGGATTGAGAGGGAAAGGGTGGGGGTGGCAGAGGCAGGAATCACTTGCATCAAACATTTAACAGATGAAGATATGTTGGCTTCTGAGGTCTTTGACAGTAGGATTCTACTGTACTTATGTCTTAGTTCATACTGCTTATCTTTACTTTCTTTGAAAGCCACATTATTTTGATTGTTTTTTCTAAATTTTGTCCTGCCCTGTTTCCATTCAGGTCATCTGTTAATAAGCTCTCTCTTCTTTTTCTCATTTGTATTTTACTAGTCTTCCGGAAAATTATTTGTTGATTTATTTTAAAGGGGTACTTATAAATATTGTCAACTTTTGTAACAGAGCAGCTACTATTATGTTCATGACGCAATCCATCCCAAAACTTATTCAACTTAGACAAAATAGCTATTTTTTTTCCTGAAAAATGGCTTTTTTTCCCCTGAAATTTTCTTAAAGGAAAACAGACCAAATGTAAAATAATAACAAAAATAATTATGTATAAATATTTACTTACCCCCAGGTCCCATGAGTTTTGTCTACATTTGTCTAGATGCTCTAGATACTGATAGATTGAGGGTGATGTTCCCTGCCCACCTTGTCTTGAGTTATGTACAGTCTACTTTGCTAATTTCTGAGATGCAAAAAAAAAAAAAAAAAACAACCCATTACTTTATTGCTAGACATTCAGTAATTTCCCCCACAGAATACACATATTAGGACAAATATTGCTCATATCCAGAAGCATAGACTATCTCTCTCTCCTAGAAATTAAACTAGCACATGTATTCCAACTATCTATACCATTGGAGTAATACCAAAGATTGCCAGCATGAATGAAGAAAAAAAGAACTTCAGGTTAGAAAAGTGAAGGGAGAGCATAAAAACGATTGTGAAAGGGAGATTACATAGAAGTGATTGCTCCTGAAATGATACAGTATGCCACAGAAGCCCAGAAAATGGCCTTAAGAATATTACTTGACAGCTTTGTGTAGAATAGACCAAAGACCCAAGTAGTAATTAATTGCAAAAATCCAAGTAAAATTGGATGAGATCATAAAAGTAGAAAGGTAAATTTGAGAATGAAGAAGAGAAGTGATGATATTTATTGTAGAGTGCATATTTTTTAATGAGGAACAGACCATGCCAGCACTGATAACTAAGAAAAGGGAAGCAGGAAACTAAAAGTTGGTTATTTTCAATTTGAAGGTCCAGAAAGACAAATAGACTGAGAAATACAGAACCTTTTAAAATTCACTTGTTTTCCAATAAAAGCAGAAGTCAACCAGACTCCTTCTGGAAGAAAGTACCTCTCTTCTAATGAAATATCAGGTTGTTCTAGCTTTTTTTGGAAGCTATATAGATACTGAACATACATAATTCAGAAAATAATTCTGAACAAATTCTGAAAAACTTACTCCTATTTTGTGTTTGAGTTTGTGTTCACAAAGATGACATGAAATTTGTCAAGTACTTTGCTGAAATTTAGGTATATAATAATAACAATAATCCCTTGGTCAGTAGGTCTAATAACTCTGTCAAAATGTGAAGATAATATGGTATAATCTATTCTGACCACTTCCCAATGAAATTCTGATAATAGCATGAGATAAGCAACAAAGAAGTAAGAGATTTTTATAATGACCTAGTATCTGAGGCGATAAGGTCAAGAAGATAGACTGACAACAATCTAACCTGATTTAGCAGTTAAGATACCGTTAATAACTTTGGAGTAAGAAGTTTTGGTAGAGAGTTAGGCCCAAAGCCGGAAAAAAAAAAAGGTTTCTGAAGTAACTATAAATTAAGTTTGTTAATTAGACAAACAAAAAAGAGCAGAGTTATTGGACAATAACATGGAGATGGCATAATTATTTTTATACCTCTTTTATTTATTTTCTTAATTAATTTTTAATAATTATAACATTTTCTTTGACAGTACATATGCATAGGTAATTTTTTTTTTTACAAAATTATCCCTTGTACTCCTTTCTGTTCCGAGTTTTTCCCCTCCTTCCCTCCACCCCCTCCCCTAGATGGCAGGCATTCCCATACATATTAAATATCTTATAGTATATCCTAGGTACAATATATGTGTGCAGAACCGAATTTTGTTGTTGGTGTTGCAAAGGAAGGATTGTATTCGCAAGATAAAAATAATCTGGGAAGAGAAACAAAACAAAACAAAAAGCATTGCTCTCAGTTTACACTCATTTCCCAGTGTTCCTTTTCTGGGTGTAGCTGATTCTGTCCATCATGAATCAATTGGAATTGGATTAGCTCTTCTCTATGTTGAAGATATTCACTTCCATCAGAATACATCCTCATACAGTATCATTGTTGAAGTGTATAATGATCCCCTAGTTCTACTCGTTTCACTCAGCATCAGTTGATATAAGTCTCTCCAAGCCTCTCTGTATTCCTCCAGTTGGTCATTTCTTATAGAACAATAATATTCCATAACATTCATATACCATAATTTACTCAACCATTCTCCAATTGATGGACATACATTCATTTTCCAGTTTCTAGCCACTATGAAAAGGGCTGCCACAAACATTTTGGCACATACAGGTCCCTTTCCATTCTTTTGCATTTCCTTGGGATATAAGCCCAATAGTAGCACTGCTCGGTCAAAGGGTATGCACATTTTGATAACTTTTGGGGCATAATTCCAGATTGCTCTCCAGAATGGTTGGATTCTTTCACAACTCCACCAACAATGCATCAGTGTCCCAGTTTTCCCACAGCCCCTCCAACATTCATTGTTATTAGTTCCTGTCATCTTAGCCAATCAGACAGATGTGTAATGATATCTCAGAGTTGTCTTAATTTGCATTTTTCTGATCAATAGTGACTTGGAACATACTTTCATATGAGTGGAAATAGTTTTAATTTCATCATCTGAAAATTGTCTGTTCATATCCTTTGACCATTTATCAATTGGAGTAATGGCTTGATTTCTTATAAATTAAAGTCAATTCTCTGTATATTTTGGAGATGAGGCTTTTATCAGAACCTTTAACTGTAAAAATGTTTTCCCAATTTGTTACTTCCCTTCTAATCTTGTTTGCATTAGTTTTGTTTGTGCAGAAACTTTTTAATTTGGCGTAATCAAAATTTTCTATTTTGTGATCTATAAAGATCTCTAGTTCTCCCTTGGACACAAATTCCTTCCTCCTCCACAAGTCTGAGAGGTAAACCATCCCATGTTCCTCCCATTTATTTATGATTTCGTTCTTTATGCCTAAATCTTGGGCCCATTTTGATTTTATCTTAGTATGTGGTGTTAAATGTGGGTCCATGCCTAGTTTCTGGAGATGGCATAATTAAATAAAAGATAAAGAAACTTTAGAGACCCCAAAATTAACTGTTTATTAGATATTCTGGCATGATTAAGCCCTTTCATCCATAATTATTTACTATTTATACTTTTTTGCATAAATGTAATTTTGTCACATTTTAAAGGGAATATTAAACTCATAAAGGTTGGAATTCAAGTAGGACAATCAGGCCCCCAAATGTTTAAATTGTTGAGGTTTTTTGTTTTTTTTTACTAAATTATGAATATATATTCCAAGTTAAGGACTAATCTTCAAGAAGTAAGATTATTCTGAGAAAAAAATAACTTAGATGAAAGTAGTTCATGTTAGAAAAAAATGATACAATCATACATAGAAGAAAGGCTACTTCATTTTTAAAAATATATATTCACTGAAAGAATGTAAATTGTAAGCATTTTCTGTGGGAAAATATTTCAAAATAATGGGTAAAAAGCTAGACTAAAAGCTTAGACTAAAACACATGGTTTTTAGTTTTATCTATGATTCATATTACTTATGTGATGCTGGGCAAGTGACTTAACCTCAAAGTATCCTATCTTGGTAACTCTTTAAGTCTGTAAGTTGCAATGAAGGGACTAGCATCTATTTTCTTAACTAAGAGTTTTCTCTAAATAAATCAGAGGTTTAAAAAAATCAGTTTCAGACTATTTTATAATCCTAAGAAATTTGAAAACTCAAATATGAATACATGTTTGAAATATGCATGTTAAATTTAAAAGGTCTTTGCAAGGATCTTATTAATGTACTCCTTGTGGCAACACACACGTAGAGAGAGGCTTTGATAATCCAAGAGAGCTGATAATCCAAGTAAAAGAGAATAGGCTCAGTATTGAAGGAAAACAGTTGTTGGTGATTTTTTGTCATGTTACCTGAAAGACAAAATATCACAAATAAAAACAAACAACAACAACAACAACAAAAAAAAAAACATAGTTGGAAATTTTGAGTGACATTCTATGAAAAAATGTGTCAGTTAGATAAAACTAAAATATTATTTTAAAATATTATATTAAAGTATTTACTTTTGAGATGCTTTAAACTTGGATTCTACAAGTACTTCTGAGATAAATCACAGAAGTTCCAAGAATTTAAACTTGCAAAAGAATCATCCTTGCAAATCCTTGCCAGTGACTAAAAATAACTAGGTTCCACAGAGCTTAGAAATATTCAATTAAAAGAAGATGAAGGAGCTGCAGCTGGAAGTGGGCCCTATAAGGTTGGAGTTCAAGTAGAAAAACCAGGCCCCCAGAAGCATTGTGAACCACCTCTAGAAAAAGAAGCCCCAAAACATAAGATATAGGCGTTAATATTCTGAATTTATTTGCTCAATTTGTAACATTACAAACTTTATTCTTAGTAGAAGTAAGTTGAATAAATGGTAAAGTCATGTCATAATGAAATTCACTGCCCTGTGGTTAATCTTCTCAACAGACTAGAATCTAGGAGGTATCATTCTAACAAGTGTTCTGATTTTCTCCTCTAATCCCCTGTAACATCTTCGACAAATACTGAAAGGGGCTAGGTTAAACTTGTGTCCTAATTGTGCTCTAATTGTCTTCTGTGTACTTAATTGTAAATTCCTACTTTTTTTTAAAAAATCCAAAAATCTTTAGGTTTGAATATCCCCAAATAAAATCCATATATGAATTTTTTTTTCTTTTTTTCTGTCATTTTGGATTATTTAGAGCTAACTTTGTTGATAGGTACAATTCTCTAAAAGTTCTGTTAATCTTTTCACCACTGAATTACTACTCCATCATATCCTATTCTATCTAGCTCTCAGATAACTAATTTTTATTTTATTATTTTTCCCCCCTGAGGCTGGGGTTAAGTGACTTGCCCAGGGTCACACAGCTAGGAAGTGTTAAGTGTCTGAGACCAGATTTGAACTCTGGTCCTCCTGAATTCAAGGCTGGTGCTCTCCACTGTGCCACCTAGCTGCCCCTGATAACTAATTTTTAAAATGAATTTCAAATTAGCTACTGGATCCATGTTACATGTTTCCTTGATTTTAATCAGAGTAGCTTATAGACTAACTGAAGAAATCAGATTTCATTTATTTTATTTCCCTATTTCTTTGAGACAATCCTGGTCAGTGGTTTCACAATTACAATTTATATTCCATTCTCTCTGTGTTTTTAAATATCGGTTTGATTCTGTCTTTTAAAAATTGATTTTATCTTCTTTCTGACTTTCATGATTTTTGTCTCTGAGCTTAGTTCAAAAATTAATCTGTTCTGTCATGAATTACCTTTAAAAATCCAGTTCTCTTGTTATGTTTCTATTCTTGTGTAAGGAAATCTGTTATCCTTGGATGCATATGGTGTAGGATCTTCATCCACAAATATATTCTTCAAGAATATTTGATTTGTAATCCAAAGAAGTCTAGTCCAATGTCTCTGATCTTGGAGATGGACTCAAAAAGGAAGATTTCTTGGTCACAAAACAGAAGGAAGGCGTTGTTGCTAACCCCTGATTCTCAACTAGCAGTCTGTCATGTTGTTCCCATCGTCATGATGCCATTCTCTAAGCTATGGCATTGTTTTTCCCACTTCCCCACTTCCTTTCTTCTCTTTCCCAAACCTATATCAAGGTCAGTAATCACTAACTCTTAGTCTTTGATTATTGAGAAAGTCCATTGACCCAATTTATTGCTTACTTGCTAGCCCAATAAATCAGACATAGATTTACTTCTCTCAGTTTACCTTTACTTTTCGAATGTAACAGTTTCAGCTACATTGAGTATATAAATTAGTCTTTATGTCTTCCTGTGCTTTGCTCGTATAAAATAAATATCTTACACACACAAAAAAAAACATAGAATGTAGCAGTAGATTGAAATTATAAAAGAATCAGTTAAATGTGTAATTAGTAAGCTAAAAATTTCTTACATTATATATCTTCCCTCAAAATGGGGGGGATCTTATTTATATAAGAAAAGTAATTGTAAATAAATTAAATTTTCATTTAAATATCAATTTAGACTTGAAACAAAAATCGAAATTTAAAGAATCATCAGACAGAAATCAAGAACGCTTTGATAAAAGAGACCAGAAACAGGTATGAAAGTATATTGAAATTTCTGATATTTCATTTTAGTAAATTACCTTTTATGCTACTTTTAATGTAAGTGTTTTTAGGAACTTGGTGTATTTTCAAATGAATTTTTGTCTTAATTATGGAGTTGAAATTTTCTTTGGAGGTAGCAGGACTAACAGCAAAACTTCAACCCTTGTTAGGTAATAAAAGTAGAGAAGAGTCCCTTGATAGTGTTGGCCTTTTTATACATTTCTAACATACTAACTTACTTACTTGATTACATGATTATTTTCCCTTTAGTAGCCAAAATAACGTGTTAAAAGAATTGCCATAGATCTGCATTCATGTGAAAAAGTCTGAATTCTTTCTTACAGACAGGTTAAAATTTATTTACCAATGGGAAAATATCTAGAAATGTATATACTTTTAGAAAATATCAATGTATATACATGTTAGTGTGGCATTAAAACATTCCGTGATAATAAAATCTTAGTATTAATGAACGTTAATCTAATTTATCTTTATCCTAAATAATCTTCTCTGCAGTATCCCCCAAAACTAGTTAAAAACCTTTTGTGACTGAAAAATTACTACCCGGGTAAACTTTATATTTGAATGGCTCGAATTGTTAGGGATGTTTTCTAGTGTTGAGCTACAATTTACTTTTCTGTGATTTCCAACCTGGGGTAATGGTTCTGACTTAACTCCGAATTGAACAAATCAAGCTCTTCTCCAATATTCTAAGTCTCTAATTAGTTAATGACTATTATCCTGGATTCTTTTGAATGGTCTTTCTTATAAACTTGCTTAGAAGTCCTACTTGTGATATGAATCATAGATGACTTCTAAGGTCTCTTTTAGTTGTTCTCAATTGCACATTTCTATTGTCCTATCTAAGAATAATAAAACAGATGTGATTTTAGCAAGACCTGTGGTGTCTCAGTAAGTATACTGTCCAATTTTTTGCCCTTTTGGAAGTCATATCATATTTCTTGTTTTATTATCAAAACATATGCATGGATTATTTTATAAAAGCTTATGTTCCAATTTTATTCATGATAGCTTTATATTTTCCAGATGCTTAGCCTTAAAAAAAGATCTCCTTTGCTTTGTGCAACCCAGTAATTGCTATGCATACTGCTGAATCTTTCCTTAAATTAAATAAGTTATTATTTAACATTTCCTACTTTCACAACCAATCCAGTTTAGTTTGTTACTTTATACCCTATTGAAATAACTTTTTTGCCAAAAGTTATTTCAATAGGGTATAAGGTAACCTGCAACAGGTAATCTTCTAGACTGATTTCAAAATGTTTTCTTAAAAAAATTTCAAAATATTATTATACTGTGATGACAAATGATGGTGAGTCCTCATATTATCTCTTTTGTAGAAAATAATTTGTTCCTATTACAGGTCCTCTGCAACAGTCCTCTGCAAACGTCCAAGATTACCTTCCCTGAAAAATCTTTTATTTCTTCTTCCTGTCCTCTCTCCTGGAAGGTTTTCCTCCTTCCTTTCTGAAATTTAAAATTTGATGCTATTATTAACCCCTAATTATTACCGCTTTTGTGAAGACTTTCCTGAATAAGCACAACTAATTTTGCCATTTCCCTTTGTATTGACCTCAGCAGTAATGTATACAATTTGAACAGAAAAAGAATAGCTGTACCCAAATTGTATACACTGGGGCAAAACTGTTTTTCATGAGAATTCTTGTGAGAAAGACCTATAAGTATTTATTGTGCCTTAAGTTTAATGCGATATAGCTTCCACTGTCAAGTGGAAATTAAGACACCACTACACACCTCTCAGATTGCCTAAGATGACAGGAAAAGATAATAATGAATGCTGGAGAGGATGTGGGAAAATTGGGACGCTGGTGCATTGTTGGGGGAATTGTGAGGGCAATTTGGAACTATGCCCAAAGGGTTATCAAACAGTGCATACCCTTTGAAGAAGTTGCAAAGATTTGGGGGACTTTTTAATGTGTTAGTTGTCAGGAAACTGACTTAAATTTTAGGAACTTGAGAGTAAAGTAAGATGGTTTCCATATCTTCGGGCAAAAGAGGGCCAAAAATCTGGGTCACAGCACAATCTCTTTTGCAACTGTGATAAGCCCAGTTGAAGCCCAGTCGGAAATAACCAAAGGCAGAAGAATAAAATATGAAAATAAGAAAGGGGCAATGAGTATGCTTATGATTATGCTTATAAATGTATATAAAATGGAGGAAGGAGACAGTTTTTACCTGGTACCACATGAGAGATTAAAAAAAAAAAATTGTGAGCAAAAAAGTGTTTGAAGGCCATCAAGTGCATTAAAGACATAAAATATGAGAACAAGAAATTAAAGAGAAAAAAAAATTAACAGCATGGGGGAGTTGTAGACAAGGTGATCATAGTTGATGTATTGAATACTCAACTAACCAATGAATGAGATAGTACAATAGATGTGGATGTGGATGATGGGTTAAGTTAAAATTTTCTGTTTCTATGATGATTGCAGAAATGCCACCAGTGAGTTTATATGAAACTTAATCCCTCTCTTATACTTTTTTTGCTTTTTTAAAAAACCTCTTTTTTTGTTTGTGTTTTTTTTTTATTTGTATGTATTTTTGTGTATAGATATATATATATATATATATATATATATATATATATATATATATAGATATATATGTAGATATAGATTTGTACACATATATATTATACATATGTGTATATATTTTGTGTACATATTTGCGTATGTATGTTATATGTACATATGCAAATTTCAGACATATATAAATATAGATGAATAGATGGATAGATAGATTAAACCCAGATCAAATTGCACCGGGCAAGGCTTTGTCCTTGTTCAGTCCTTTTCATCATGTCTGATTCTTCAAGAGCACATTTAGTGTTATCAAAGGGACAGAAGTGGATTGACATTTGCTTCTTAGTAAGAAATTGAGGCAAACAGTATCTAAAGAATTTCTTAAGACCATTTAGCTAATGTCTGAGACTAGAATTTAATTCATGAAGATGAATCTTTCTGATTCAGGCCATTATCAAATAATTCTAAGGGGCATTATAAACAAATTTTCTTCTTCCATATTGTTAGCATGTGAAAATAGTATTATATATAGATAGATAGATAGATAGATATATGTATATAGATATAGATATAGATATAGATATAGATATAGATATAGATATCATGTCTTATAACCCTGACGATCACAAAGATAATATCCTAAGGTCAAATTTTATCATTATTTACAAGTTAGCCATTTCTGTATGAAAAAGTATATTTCAGCCTGTAGCTCTGTTTACCAGAGTTATCCCCTCTAAAGAAAAAAACATCAAAGAGTAAAATGTAGGTTGTTCTTTTGAAGAAAATGTTATAAAAACATTTTATTTCCCAATAGAATCCTCATTTCTCTCTTAAGTGGAAATTCTTCACAATTTACAAGCACAAAATATTTAGGAGTTCTTTCATCAGTGGGCTTGCTAACTATTTTGTTTATGTTTTCATTTAATCAGTGTTGTCCTAAAAGTGTCCTGGAAAGATCTGCAGGAGGTGTACTTGTATCCACAAATCAAAATATGAAAGACAGTATTTCTTTGGGACAACATGAAGGTAATATAATATTATGTAGATAGTAGAGTTTTAGTGGAGTTTCTATTAAAAACAAAAAAGCAAAATGGTATCTGGGAGGTGGAGAAATAGGGGCTGCAACATGGGGGCTGGAATAGTCTATCACATTTGTAGAAGATAGGAAATTGCATGAAGAACTAGTCTTCTCTCAGGACATATAAGCATTATCACTGAAGGCATGCCTGAGCAGGAAAAAAAAAAGAGAGATACTGGAAGAAGAGAAGAGTTCAAAGGACAAACAGAGAACAGAAATAAATATGTATGTTGTGGAGTGACTGATTGGCCTGAGGAATTGTCTCTGTTAATATGCATTGGTTAGTTATACAGGTGAATCCTAATATGATGTGAGACCATCTCCCATAATTCTTTTTGATATAGAGATTAGACTTTTAATTTCATTGAAAAAGTCTCAGACAATTGTCTAGAGCACTGAGAGTTTAAGTGCTTTGTTCAGTCACACAATCAGTGTGATTCAGAGGTGAGACTCATTGATCTCTCTCAGCCCCAGACTCTTGAGATCTATGGTTGAGTTATGCCTTTGTGTCTTAATAGATAAAATGTAACCTGAATGTGTTATAAAACTTCATTTGTAAAAACTTAAAAGAGCTGCTGATTAAAGATTAGATTATTCTGTTTCTGTTCAGATCCCTGTACTGTAGGCTGATGACAGTAAATGGTAAGAAAAGTGAGTAAATGTGAGAAAAGCATAGGCAGCAGGAAGTGAGAAACATAGGTGGTAGAACCAGGAAGAGAAAGCAAGCAAAGACTCCCTTAAATACAAAAAAAATGAAGAGCTCCAGAGGGACTGGGAGTTCTTTGTTGGCCCACATTGCTAACCCTTAGAGACCAGTAATAGAGTTTCAGAATGTTAAAAGGAGGTGACCATCTCATTCAAATCTATTCCACATTTTATTCTTAGAGATAAGGAAAGTAAATCTAAAGTCATGTGATAATAAAATTCACTACCTTGTGGTTAATGCTCTCAGCAGCCTAGAATCTAGGAAATAGCTTTTGAATAGGTATCTTTCAATTTCCTCCTCTCACATTGTTTTCTGTGTGTAATTAACTGTAATTTCCTATTTCTTCTTCTTTGAGTTTCAAATCAGAAAACCTGTGTGCTTTATACTCAAACAGAAAATCCCTATAGGAAGTATTTTCCTTTTTTCTGTTATTTTCAGTTATTTTTATGCTCGCTTCCACAAAAGTTAAACACAATGAATTTAACTTTCCCCATGTATTAAATTACCTGGTTAAGTGAAGCTTCCCAGTAAATGTTTCCATGGCATTGATTTGAATGAGATGGAATTACAAGCAATGTTATTTTTTTTTTAATCTTATCATTGAATAATTCATGAATTCCAAAACTGATTCTTGTTCTGGATTAAATGTTTATGAAGATTTTGTTTCAGCCAAATATACAATTTTACCATTGAATTTCTCTCAATGGTTTCCTAGACTATTTAGCTATCATATAACTAATTTTCAAAATGAATTTCAAGTTAACTGCTAGAGTATTGACCTCATTTTGGTTACATATTTTCTTGATTTAATCCGAATAAAATAGTTACTGAAAGAAGCAATTCTCATTTACTTTCTCAATTTCTTTGAGACTGTCTTGGCTAGTGGTTTTGCTATTAAGATTTATGATTTTTTTTTCTTTCTTCCTTTTTTTTTTGGTTTTGTTTTTCTTTGGTTTTTTTTCTGTGTTTTGAAATAATAAGATGGAAACTTTTAAAAAATTGTTTTTATCCTCTCTCTTCCTAAGCCAATTGGGAATTCTCTGGAAATATATCCCAGGTTCAAAAATCAGAGGTTGACATTCGATTTCAGAATGCTGAATAGTTTGAATTCAGATATATATTTTAAGTTTCATCGGTATATTCAAAAATCTTTCCCTAACTATCTTACTAAGACATTCCTTGCAACCACATTTGCAGATAGTATTTATTAGGTAACATACATAATTAGAGCTGATGATCGAGAATCAGAGTAGGCTGTATAGTGAAGTCAAAGAGTTTTTGTGAGCCTTTTGTCATGTTATCTGAAAGATCAAATGCAACACATAAGCAAAATTAAATTAAAAGTATAGGTGGTGATTTGAGTAACATGCTAGGAAAAAAATAATATATGACATAGGTAAAACTAATGTTCGATTTATCGCAAATATTTTCCTTTCAGATACTTCTTCCTGGGACTCAACAAGTCCTGGTGACAAAAATAAAAATCAACAAAGTTTGAAGGTGGAGAGCAGCAAACATGCTCGCAAATCCCCTTCAAAGTCAAGTCACAATCACGGAGAAACCACAAAGACAACAAATGCTTTGTTCAAAAACGAGAAAGACACTGGAAGTGGGTCTGACCCAAGCTACAAATTTCCAGCAAAAAAGCCAGGGTCTGAGAAGCCGTGTGAACCACCTGTAAGACAGGAGAAAGAAAAACAACCTCTAGAAGGTAGTTATTTAAGATTCTGAATTTTCTCTAAGTATGTTATTTGGTCAAATTGTTCCATTCCACATTTTGTTGGTAGAGGTAAGCAAAGTAAATGTAAAGCCAAGTGATAATCAAGTTCCCTGACTTGTGCTGAATGCTCTCAGCAGCCTAGAATGTAGGTAGTGTCTTTAGAATAGGTATCTTTCAATTTCCTCCTCTCACATTGTCTTCTGTGATTAATTAATTGTAATTTCCACTTTCTTCTTTTTTGTTTTCAGAGTTTCCTATCTTAAAACCTGAATGCATTTTATACACATAGAGAATCCATGGATAGAGGATTTTCCTTTTATCGGTTCTTTTCAGTTATTTATATGTTCACTTCCTCGAAAAGTTAAATAGAATCAATTTAATTTTCCCCACTATTAAAGTACCTGGTTAACTGACGCTTCGCGGTAATTGTTTCCATGACATAGATTTGAATGAGATGGAATTACCATACTGACCAGTGTTGTTTTTTTAATGTTATCATTGGATAATTCATGAATGCCATAACTGAATCATAATCTCCTTTATGAAGATTTTGTTTCAACCAAACATAAAACTTTACTGCTGAATTTCTCTCCATGTTTTCCTATTCTATATAGCTCTCAGCAAACTTAATTTTCAAAGTGAATTTCAAATTAACTGCTAGAGTATCCATGTTATCTTGTATTTATGTTACATATGATCTTGATTTAATCAGAATAAAATATTCTATTTAACTCAAATATTTTCTTTTCAGATATTCCGTCATGGGATTCTCCAAATATTTCTAAGATAAATGACAGTCACAAAAGTTCCAGGCATTCGAAGTTGGAGAGGAAACATGATTGCAATGCTGCTTATGTTGCAAAAAATATAATAAAAGCTGACTCAAAAGTTGCTATAAATGGAATTAAGGAAGATAGATCATTTGGCACAGAAATGACATTTAGTCAGCACAGAAACATCCCAAGTTTGCTCCAATCATGTGGTCCAGGAAGTCATGTTCAGCTTACTCTGTCTGATAATATGAAATCAATTAACCAAGACAAAAAAGCTGAACTTATTAAACCAAGAAAATGCAAGAAGAAAACAAAACATCTAGAAACCTCATCTCAGAGCAGTCTTGACAATGACTACCACTCTACATATGAGGTAAGTTTTGAGATGCACTCCCATAGGGACAAAATCTCCAAAATGCGCCTGCATAAAGATTGGAGGCAAGATACACAAAGACTGACAAATGAGTTAAGAATGTTGCAAGCAGAATCTCTGACTTTCGAGAAAGAAAAAATATCACCACAAAAAGAGGTAGCTTCTGACACTCTATATCTATTTTTCCTCTAAATCAATCATCCTGTGGAACTGATTTTTCACATGATGAAAATGCTTTGGTTAAATGCTTGCTATTTGTACAAAGTATATTGAAGGTTGCATTAAGGAAAATATGCAGAAAGCCTTTTTATAGTGTTTTCTATTTTGGTCATCTAAATTATTCCCATCAATTTCCCAAGTATTTGACATGTTGACAAGAAACTTTCTAAATCAAACACACAAATTGGACTAGGTAGCCAAAAGAACAAGGATAGGCTTAAAGATAATTAAGACACAGATCCAAAACAAACCTGAGCTCAAGATCCTTTTTTATGCAAATCCTTGAAATATTTGATATTTGAAAGAATTTTGCTTTCTATGGACATTTTTATTTTCTTAGCCAAATGTAAGGTGGTGTGATTTAAAATACTAAAAACATAAGCCAACTTTGGAAAAATTCTAATGCATCTGATTAAACTAATATTTTATGGTGATCTGTTAGTCCATCTTTAGTGATTTTACTAAAATCATTCCATTTCTGTATTTCAAAAGAAAATGAAACACAATTTTGTGAATCATTTAACATTTTTCAAAAGGGCATTAATACAGTATTTTCTGTTCCACAAATAATAAATTATAGAATTGAGACTTAAACTTACATCTTCTGAGTAAGTTTAAAGCTCCTCCTCTTGTGTTTAGTTATTTTTTTCAAAATATATTTTCATTTGCTATAGATGTCATTTTAGCACTTAGAAATAATATAAAATGGGAGAAATGATCGAAAAACAATGGCAAAATGCTGACTTGTGATATGTTTGCATAAGCGATTGACTTTAGACGCTATCAAACTAAGATGATTCATTCATTGAATCTTATTTTTTTTTGTTGTTGTTGTTGGAAGGAGCATTGACAGTAATAGAATCAAACCCCCTTATCTTGTGAATGAGGAAAGGTTAGCCTCAGGGAAGTTAGGTTACATGGCCTTGGTTCATCTGTACCTTCACCAGTCTTCTAATTATCCTTTCACAATAACTGATGACATAAGAGAAAATAGTAAAGAGAGAGAGCCAAAACCCTTCAGTTAAGACTGATTCAACTGCTGCTTGTAACACTTCAATGTTACCATAAAGTACTAAATAATGCAACTTCATTCTAAATCAAATGTGGGGACCTTCACCCAGTATGCTGGATTCTGTTACTAGTTTATTAACATGATTTTGACCAAGTTACTTAATGTATCTATCCTTCAGGTTTCTCATATATAAAATGGTAGCATTAGATTAAGATATTTTTCCTATTTTTTTTTTCTTTGCTAAAAACATTGTGCTTCTGTAAACTTCTGTAAACATGGAATAATGGCATCGATTTTCCATCACATAGTAGTCATGGTGCCTAAATCTCATTCTACTTCAATTTCCTGTGTTGTTAATCCAATATTTCAGTGATTAACTTCAAGGGGGTTTTTTGCTTTTGTTTTTGTTTTACTTTTTGAACTTGACAGTAAGGAATGAGAAATGCGAAATGGGATGGGGTACCATCATATGGTGGGAAATAAGCTTGATCTATCTGGTCAGTGTGAGGAAATGGTGGGAAAGCCCAGAAATAGTCAGATGTTGTATCTCTTTGTTCCTATCTGCTTATTAAAGGAGAGAAATGAGAGAACAATATGAAAATATGATGACAAACAAAATGAGATAGTAATTGAGCTATCATTTTGAAACTTCAGTAAATTTTTCTGCTTTCATACAAAATTTATAAAAGTATGACCATTTTTGTACCCAGAAAATAAAATGAAGGTAATATATATTGAGGATAATGTGTATTTCAAAATAAAAGTAAAAAAATGAAAGGCAGCCTGATATATTTGATAGTGAGCTAAGAAGATTAGTTCAAGTCCCACCTCTGACATAGATAGGCAAGTCATTTAACATGTCAATGGTCTAAACATTGGTAGAATTGATAGAAGGAATTTTCTTGTCAGATGGCTCCTTGTACTAGTTAAATCACAAGTTTAGTACTTGTACCTAAGTAAGCATATAAATACATGTGTATAAAAGTGTGTGTATGTGTATATGCACACATTTACACACAGACAACACACATCAATAAAGTGACAATGATGCTAAGCTTTCCTTTTAGGTGGAAGAGGAAAAGCAAAAGCATCAAATCAATGGAATGGAAACAGTGGAGGACAAAGATGTTGATAAAATAACAGAAAATAGAACAGTTGATAAAGTTAATGATCAATTTGCTATGGAGAGCCATCAGTATGGTAAAGATGAGGAAAATAAAATTCCTGGGAAAAAAATTCCAATAATGCATATTTCTCCCAAGAAAAATTTAGCACCTGTGCAGCATGTGTCAAAGGGGTAAGTTTGTCAAAATATTTAACTGGAGTTTTTTTTTCCAATATTAACATTTATGGTAAGTTCAGTTTGCTCTAAAATTCTAGATTCAGATCCATTCTACATCTCCTTGTTTTTTGCTAAGAAATGAAGGTCCCATGAATGTATGTTTTTCTATTGCTGTAAGTATGGTCTTTTATTTTGGAACTGTTACATCAGTGCCTATTGAAAGAAAGGTAGCATATGGGAAAAAAAATAACATAAGATATGGATTTCAAGGAGCAAAGCAAGATCGTTTGCAAAAGTTTGCAAATGTATAAAAAGTGCCAATGAGATAAGAGAATAGGCTTACCGCTACTCCAAAAGTTAGATGAGTTCTCTTAGTCATTAGAAAGTTTCCCATCAGTAGAAATGTTCAAGAGTGAATCAGTTTAAGTGCTTATCATGAGCCAATCATAAGGATACCCCCCCAAAAAGTCAGCCAACCTAGATTCTAAAGAAATTTAATTAAAATTCTTTTAATTGCAGACCTACAAAATCATTGAAAAGATCTAGTCACCAACCCACCACTTTGTAAAATGGGCCTGAGGAAAGGAAGGTTGATGGCCTTTCCAGATGTCAGAATAAAAAAGGGGAATTAACAGAGAAGTGCTTACATAGTCATTGTTTTATAAGGCCTAATAGTGCTCATATGGCTTCTGGACAGGCTGAGGAAGAGCAAAAAGCAGAAAACAGCTACTTGCTGCCCCATCTAAAAAGACCATAAGATAACAGATGAGCCATGCAGGAATATGGTAAAGAGGGTTCACAATTCATGTTGGGACTGTACTTGCAAGAGACCACCTCGAAAATTCCAATTCATAAGAGTTGGAATGTGGAAGTGATCTGGCTTGACATTTAGAAAATAGAAAATGCTTTAAAAACAAGCCTGGATTTACTTTTATTAACTTAAAAATTAATTTAACAGCCTTAAAAAACTTATCCTGAAATAATTAACTCCAAAACCAAAAATTAGATAAATTCAGGAAGACAATATATATACTATTTTTGAGAGACACTGAAAAGGGCATCTCTTCCCGCTTCAGTGCCAGTAACTCATATGAACTCAGTTGTATGCATATATATTGCTACTTCAATTAGTGTAAAGAAACCAATTACACTTATTTGTAAGTTACGTAGCCTTACAAGCTTTACATAGACTTAAAGCCAGAGACAATTGGGAGAAAGCTTGCTTTTTTAAAATGTGTCATCATTTACTTTCATATCAGCCTCTTTCTGCAAGATCTCTCTCCTCGCCCTTCTAGTGAAAGATCCCTAATGACTACATCAATATCGCATGCAATGTTCCATATTGAGTAGTCCTCCACCCTGCAAAAATAGGAGATGGTACCGTCACATCTGGACCAAGTTTGGATATCATAATTTCCATAGTATTCAGTTACAGTTATTTTATTGTCCCTTAATAATTTGTATTGTTGTTCTGGTTGTCATTATTTCATTTTGCATTAATTCATATAAATATTCTCATCCTCCTATAAAATTATTCCTAGCCATATGCAATGATGTTCCATTATGTCAACAAACCACAATTTGTTTAGCCATTCTTCAGCCGATGAGCAGCTACTCTATTCCTCCTTATTTGCTATTACAAAAAGTTGTTGCTGTGAATATTTTGGTTTTTAAAACTTTTCTTGCCATTGGGGTATATGTTTAGCAGTTGGAGAGAGAAATAATGCTAAAGCACCAGAGAAATTACTATTCTTTGGGAAAGTTTGCTGAAAAGGGAATCAAAAGAGGGTAAGTTACAAGCGAACATTCTATTTTAATTCTATGAAATCTGTGAATAAAATTAGATGCTGGAACAAATTGATAATAAGAATGATTACAAAATGTGTTTTTTCCTATTAAAGTCCTTCTTTGATACCTTATCAGAGTAGGAAGGTGAAGTTACCTAAAAGGTACATGAACAAAGTAACAGGTAAGTTTGTGAGGTCCATGCGAGGTAAATCAAAGAACAATGTTCCTACATTTGTGATTGATTGCTCACTGTTTTTGCGAGCATGCACAGTCTCTGTCTCGCTCTGTTTCTCTCTATCTCTCTATTTCTCTTTCTTTTTCTCTCTAACACACACACACACACACACAAACACACACACACACACACACACACACACACACACACACACACACACACACACGTGTTAATTTCCTAAGGCAATCCATTCCTTTTAAAATAGTCTTAAATGTTTGGAAGTTAGTTGTTTTGTTTTTTTCATGCAGTGATCCCAAATGTGTTTTTCTGTGTCTCGTCCTACCCTTTGGAGGGTCATTTAAACATAATAGTCTATTATTTATTTGTCTTGTTATTTTTTTATTTGAACACATATACAACTCCCAGTCATGCCAAATCCTCATCTTTTCTTCTTTATGGTAAACATCTGCAGTAAACATCACCAGTTGCCGTTTTTGACAGGGATTTTATCCTTCACCATCCTGATCTCTCTCCTCTGGAATTATTCTGAATGCTAAATGTCTTTCCTAAAATATATCTCCCAGGAATTAACAAGTTCTTCAAATGTATTCTGATCAGAGCATAGAATAAGAAAACTTATCACCTCCTTACTCCTAGATTCTATGAATTCTTAGAATTCAACCTATACTCATAATAAGACTATGCCATTACTGGCACACATCAAGAAATCTGTCTTGATTAAACAATTTGTGTGCAAATACTATATATATATATATATATATATATATATATATATATATATATATATATATATATATATATATATATACATACATACATACATACATATATATATATATACATATATATATGTATATATATATATATAGTTATAGTTATAGTTATAGTTATAAAGTCCAATCACAACAACCCAGTTTTAAGTGGATTTTAGCCATAATATAAGCAGGAAATAAGAAACACTGTTGAAAAAACAGGTAAAAAGGTTGGGTGAAAAATAAGCAACCTATTCCTAGATTGAGGAAACAGATCTAACTGGAAAGGACCTTGTATTCTGAGGAGTGTTCCTTGGATTAAGACTGTAGGCTTGAATATAAAGGAGCTTCACATAGCCAGGCAGTATAGTTTTGATGTACTTCAAAAGAGGGGGGACCATTAAAAGTTTATGACTTGGGGGATAATATGATGAGCAAGCTAAGGAAGCTAAGTTCTTTGGAAATTGCTATAGAAATATATCACTATCATTATAAACCCAATAAATATATTATGCAGCATGCAGCAGAGTATTCTATTAATGACTGCTTTTATTACAATAGTTTTTATTGAAAGAGATCATACTTCGACACTTCTTGAACCACTGAACAGTATAGAGAAAAGCAATGGGGATATGGATGGATAGCAACATATACTCCATTTAACTTACCATTACTATTAATATAATAGTTGACTGAGCCCCTGAAAAGTGAGAGAACCCATTTTCTTCACATATAATTAATCATAATTTACTTATTTTGAATTCCTTTTTCTAACTCTTAATCTGTAGGACATATCTTGTTTTTGTTTTTTGTTTTTTGTTTTTTTAATTAACCTAGAAAGAGCCAATCATTTCATAGAATTTCTGTCTTTGAAATTTGTTATTCTGTTTAATCACATTTAAGTTTCCTACTTCACTACTTCAGAAGATTTGTGTATAGTCTCATCAACATTCTATCAGAGTAATTTCCACAAGGAGTCCATCTAATGTTCTGGTAAACTTGTTTAAAAATCACTAGCCACATACATACAATGTGGAGAATCTTATTCTAAACCCTAGGAAAAAGAAACACATAAGTAAGATAGTACCTGACTTCTTGGAGCTTACAATATAGTAAATACAACACAAGGCACAATGTAACTTGAATTACCAAAAAAAATATGATTATGTTGGTTACCATGGTTAATATTTTCTAAAACTTAGAATACAGTGAAACATTATGGACATAATTTAACATTTGCTGATGACTTATTTTATTCTAACAAGCATGATGGGATTATTCTCAAATTCTTATTCTTTTGGAATCTTACTAACAAGCAGTTGGGACATGAACAGTTGAAAAAGTAAATAATTGGTGTTACAATTTAAGATGTTATGGCTGACATTTATTTTGAAATTTTCTTTAATGGGAAAAACCAGCTGTTATTTCAGAATTTTTTTTCCTCTTAAAAACTGTTCAATAGGCAAAGATAAACATTTATTATATGACTATGAGATATAATAGTCTGTATCTTATTTTACTGACTAGAAGTGTGAAAAAGCATAGGATTTTGAAATAATTACATATTAACCAAATAATTGCAATGACACTATATTTTTATGTACACACTGAAATCAAATATTTGTCTTTTAGGCTTGTGAAGAATACACCAAATGAAAAAAATAAGGTAATGTAAAAACTGCTGAAAATATAAATCAATGTAGAAAATAATACAATTTTTCATGAACATATGAGATCCCTTTTCTACATTATGGAGCATAGGAGCATTTCATCAGAAAATACTTTTAGGAAGTCTTTTTGTGAAATGCGTCCTTTGTAAATGCCAAAAAACTAATTAGGTTGCTGGCTTTTCTTTCGTTTCTCCCCTATAAATATTTGTAAGAGATATTTTGAGTATTTGTGATAATTTTTATAAGGTTGATAATCCAGCTTCTAGTTAGGTATATGGCCTAGTGAATAGTCAAAAGGAGGACCTAAGTTTGAATCTATTCTTGGGTTCTTAGCTAACTAAATGGACAAATCACCTAATCTCTCTTATACCTTATTTCCTCATTTGTAAAATAGTGCTTTTCTCACAAAATTGTTGTGAGAATGCTATGAGATAATGTATAAGAGATAACTGTTGTGAAATATCTTAAAGTACTATATAAATGTTATTCATTGACTACATAAATAGTATTCTTTCTGATTGCTTTAAAGTTTATTTTACAATGATTTTATTTAAGTTTATTATTTGATAGTACTTTTATATATTTTATAGGACGAAGTAGAGATGACTTCATATGCTCTTGATGACCTCACTCAGTCACATAACACAGATACAGAGGATTATGATTTGCCTCCCTCAAATAGTGTTCAGGGTAAGAATATTTTTAAATTTTCTAACAGAATACCAATGTTAAACAGAAACCAAATATGTATTTATAGCTAAGACAATAGTTCTGAAGTTCTAGTCCATTGACCTATAATAGAATAGAAGTGACTTTGGGTTCTTGGAGGATCTGACAGAGTCTAAGCTTTAATAGACCTTGCCAAGCTAAAAAGGATTTCATTAGCTTCAGTGTGGTGATTTTTCAACCACAGAAGCTCTCAAGGATGACCTACCACTTTCAATGCAAAAAGAATTAAGAATCTAGTGTGTGCCAAATTCACAAATTTGAGATAAGAAACAGTTCTTTTCCTCAATGAGTATGCAATCTACTAGGGGGATAGAGCCTACGTAGACAAATGTAATAGGAAAAAATACATAAATACTTAATAAAAATAAATAATATTCAAATAAATTGTACAGTCACACTGCTATTTGAGGTATAAAGTACGAAAGAGCATCAGCTATCAAAGAAAAAACTTTTTGAAAGTAGCATTTGTGTTATGTTTTAAATGATGGATGTGAATTCAATGGTTCATGAGAGATTAGGGGACTGAAATGCACATTTGAAACATGGGAATTGTGAGCAAGGAGGCACTTGTGAGCAAACAGGCTTTTGCTGTTTCTTCTTTTGCTTTGAATCTTGGAATCTTAGCTTTCCCTTAAACTGGCAACTGTTGAATTGAACACTGAAATATATGAATTGAAAGTTGCCAAAGAAAATCTGATAATCAAATCTGTTAAATATGTAACTTGATATAACTCAATTTTGTAATTCTGGGTTAGTTCTAAATTTAGTTATGTAACTCTCTGAAGAATAAAGTACCTAGGTTTTGAGGCAGGAATTTTCCTGAAAGGGCAAGTGTTTTTTTTTTTTGTTTTTTGTTTTTTGTTTTTCAACTTTCTTCTGGTGCCTCAGCTATATTTGGGTTAAAGTTAGAAGATTGACCAATGAATAAATGAGGAAAAAGATTATTGTATGAATGATGTATACCGATTTACATTATAAGTTTCTAAAGAATAAGAAATGCTGACATGGAACTATTTGGAGTAAAACACATTTATGTTACTTTTAAAGTAATTTAGCATATGTATAATATATGTTTATTAATCTTATTTGTCCCAATCACAGTTCATATCAGTATGTTTACTTTTCACAGATATTTTTTCTTATATTGTGAGAAAAATCTGAGGTTTCAAATAATTTTTTTTTTAAATTAATGTGTAAATTAGAGATTTTGTTTGTCTTGGGAAAATAATACTGATTTTATCAGTGCCAGAGAATCTGAATTCTAAGTATACTGCTACTGTCATGCAGATTTTAAAATCCTAATATTTTTATTTACTTGTGTTTTTGTCTATATAGGTTCTCCTCGCCTTCAGAGACATCAGAAAGTAGTTCTTTCATGTGGTTTATCAGTAAAACATCAAAACAAATCACAATTGGTACAAATGACAAGAGTAGTGAAGAATAGTTTACAAACCACTGTTAGGCGATCACAGGAAAAATTCTCGAAAAGAAGAAAACCTAAATCCAGGTCAAATCATCAAAAAGTAAAATGTGATAAAGAATACTATAGAGGCAGGTATGGAACTCATAAGTTTAATAAAGGCTTAAAAGCATTTCTCTTACATTGAAGCGCACTATAACAGAGAATTTGAGGTTAGGAAATCAAAAGTAAAAAATCAGTGAAAATACTGTAATGAGCCTTCTTTATTAATCCCTTTTACTCTATGGGGGCATGCTCTATCTTCCTGTCTGGAATAGTTTCCAGTGAGTGCCCACTGTCACTTCATCATATTATTTTTAAAGGACAGATAATTGTCTTTCATCAGCACATTTAACAAGTGCCTTCTTTGTGACAAGCACTGTTGTGGGCAATGAAGTACCAATGGGAAGTTTGCACTGAATTTAAGAATACAACCTACACATGCAAATGTAAATACAATAAAGTCATAGAAATTTAGAGCAGAAAGCAGGGCATGATTTTCAGGGGACAGTACTCATGTAGAAGAATGTACTAAGCAGAGTATACAAATAAAATCCCAATGGAGGGAGTTTAGGAAAGGAGCAGTGCAATCCAAGCTGAGCACAAGGGTGTGGCTTTGGGAAATGGAGTTCTCTGTTGTCCTGTGTGGAACCAAAAGGAGGGCACTTTGACTGGACTGTAGACTGCAAGAAGGGATTCTGATGTGCTATAAATAATGTTATTTTCAAATTCCTCAATAAATGCCCTTAGTCCCCTGCTATATGCAAAATACTTTTGAAACTTAGGGAAGATAAGGGAAGAATATGACATGGCCTGAGTTGTCATGGAGCTTACAATCTTGGAAAATGTACTGTTTCTCTTGATGATCTCATCTTGAATTTCCTTAACACCCTTGTGGAGGAATAATTTTCAGGTTTCTATGATCAGCCCTAGTCTCTCAAGTTTCTGCTATACATCACTGTGGGTTTTTTGGACATCTCAAATGGGATTGCCATATGCATCTTGACCTTAATTATCTTTCTTCCTTAGCCCTCCCCTCTTCTGATCCTATTATTAGTGACAACTATCTTCCTCATCTTTAACTCCTGCTTTTTACTTCTCACATTCAATCTAATGACAAATTTTCTGCCTTTGTAGCACCTCCCGTAACAGTCCATTTCTGTTCAATGTAATACAGGCAATCATTGCCTCTTGCTTATATTATTGCACTTGCCTTCCTCTTTCTTTCTCTGTATGAAGGCTTTCCACATACCAATCCATTCTTCACTCAGCTGCCAAAGTGATTTTCCTTAAGCACAAATGTCATGATTTTATTCCTCCTTAAGTAATACTGGCTCCTATCACCTCTAAGATCAAATATAAATTCCTTTTGTTGGCCCTCAAAATCCCTTATAACCTGGATTCTTCGTGCTTTTCCCGTTTTCGTGCACTTTACCCCTCTCTCTAACTCTGAAATCCATCTATATTGGCCTACTTGCTATTTTTCCTTCTTTGAAAGAGTATTTTTCCCCTATTTTAATGAAAGACTTGTTGGAACATTGATTTTCTAAAACATTTTGAGAATTCAGACTCCATAAGTACTTTTCTCCAGATGTGGATAGCATTCTCCACTTGAAATTATCTTAGATCATTGTATTGCTGAAAAGCACTTGATAGATGATCATCACATAATAGTGATGTACATTGTGCTCATTCTGCTCACTTTATATCACTTCAAGTAAATCTATCCTAGTTTTTCTGAAATTTAACTCCTTGACAATTTTCAGTGCCCTTAGTAACTAAGTGTCTTCTTTTCGGATATTGCCTCTCAGGTATTCATACTTGCTTTCATGTATTCTATTTACATGTTATTTTACCCATTTAGAATATAAGCATCTTGAGGGCAGGCATTGATGTTTTTGACTTTTTATCTTGTTTCTGAAATTTTTCTCCCTTCCACCCCCCACCCTTCCCCTAGATAGCAAGTAATCCAATGTATGTTAAACATGTGCAATTATCTTGAGAATAAAAACTTATTTTAAAATACAATACAATATGAAAATATATTAATTAAAAAGTGAATCCTGAAAATTAAATTTTCAGTTTTTCAGATTTCCTCACAAAGTTTACTGCAAATGTTCCTCTATTTTTAGAATTGTATCCATTTTTACTATATAACACTATATAACACAATCACTTGTAATTTTTTTTCCAAATGCAATACTGAACTCTAGATTGGAAAGTAAAAAACAAAACGGAGGAAAAACACAGTCAGAAATTGAAACTAACAGTTCCTCTGTAAGTTCTGACATCCTTTATGAGGAACATCAGCCACCAGAACTACACCTTCAGCGAGAACAAGAAGAGTGGCTCCTTTTAGAGGACCAACTAATAGACAAAATTGACATCCTGTCAAATAAGCTTTCTAAAGCTAAAAATGAGTTGTACCAACGACGTGATTCCCTTAGAATGAAGACATCAATTTTAGAAAAAACACAGAAAGAATTAGAGATGACCAAGGATAAAGTGAAGGAATTTGAACTCTCAAATCATATACAAAAGGAAAAATTGAAAAAATCATCTCTCAAAGTAGAGTCCATGCAAGAAAAATTAACCCAAAAGCAGAGGGAATTTGCCTTGCTTCAAGAAATATCTGAAGATGCCCAAAACAAAGGGGCCTTCAAAAGAAGGGTATTAAAAAGTAACTGGATGAACTTTAGGGATCGCTCCCTGACTGTTGATGCTTCTACTGAAAAGCAAGATCATGGGGTAGAAGAGAGAAATAAAGAGTCAACTGATGAGATTATCCATTTAAGAGAGCAAATACGTATATATGAAAATGAACAGGCAGAAGATGAGGTAGGTCTTTAAATAATATTATCTGACAAACATTTAGCATTTTGAATTGAATTTTAAAGTTATTTTGATCAAGATAAATTAGGAATTTGAATTTTCAGCAGTTTCTGATATTAGCAACATTCAGTATCAAAATTCTGACATGAGGGCAGCTAGGTGGCGCAGTGGATAGAGCACTAGTCCTGAAGTCAGGAGGACTTGAGTTCAAATGTGCCCTCAGACACTTGTGTGACCCTGGGCAAGTCACTTAACCCTAACTGCCTCTACCAAAAGGAAAAAAAAAAATCTGACATGCAAGAAGGAGGAAACATTCATGATAAAAATCAACCCCATATCCATTTTTTAGACAAGATGACTCATTTTGATTAAAAATATGGTGTAGCTAGCCCATGAAATTTTAAATGTATAGTATTGGTGCATAAATGTAAATGGAGTTAAATACTTGTAAATAAATACTGATAAATATTACTATATATTATCCCAATTCTCCTAGCAGTAGCTTTCCTTACTCTTATCGAACATAAAGTGCTAGGCTACATGCAATTTCGAAAAGGACCAAATATCGTAGGACCCTACGGACTCCTACAACCATTTTGTAGTTCCAATAATTTGCCTGGTATTCCATTTAATGCTCCAATGAAATTATTAGAAATGCTGAAACAAGGTAAATCCTGAAAAAATGTACTAAGAGTACTGTAACAATTCAAATTGAGATGCTGTAGGGCATCAGTTATTACCCTTTTCATAATCACTGAAACATATTTATCAATTGACTAGTTTTAATTCAAAATACTGTAAACTGATTTTAGAAATATTAAACAGTTGATCATATTCTAATGAAATTACAAAGATTAGCAACTACTTTTGTTTAAAATTTAGGACAATAATTCTGTTATTATTCCATTAAGAATTAATTTTGGTGTGTGGTAATAAAGCCATCTTTTTTAAATGTGCTTTTGATTCCCTACTACATTATTATTTATGTCAGTTTTTTTACTATATTTACTAATACTTCTTGCATAATAACCAGAATTGCAGTTTCTGGGATCCGTGCCTTTCCTTTATTGAAAATAGATAGCTTTTTACTATCTAATAACAGTTCTCATTATCTGTGATGCTTTTCATATAAGTAGTGAGTGGAAGTACTGTACAATTTCAGATAAAAAAATGTAGTTGAATCTATTCATTTCACAATGGAATTTAGTTTTGTGTAGTAATTCAATTAATTTTGCTAGTTTTCTTAAGACAATTTTACATTGCCTTCTCTTAGATGGTTTTCTTTCAAAAGGTTACTAGACTTTACTTGAATTTTGTTTTTAAGATGATTTTTATCTAACGAGATAGAAAATGTTCAATGTCTTTTACATTTTAGCTTCATTTATGCTAGTCACATGCAATAATTTTCTTTAATTTATAGTGAAAATGTACAGGATTTTTAATAACATGAATAGTAATGCACACACCCATATATATGTGTTTTTAATAACATGAATAGTAATGCACACACCTATATACATATATATATATATATATGTTTGTATATATGTTTGTATTTTGTGTGTATATGTTCATCTATGTATGTAATATATATGTGTGTATATTAGTCTTCCGGCTAGGTTACAGGATAACATGAAATTCTCTTTAGCACTGACCTTGCACCATACTGTATATCAAAAAGTGGAAGAGGTACCATATTTTCTATAATTTTCCCCATTTTTCTGTCCATTGACTGCAACCAGGGGTATAATTTCTATCCTTTCTTAAAATTGAACTTCTCTGAAGACTTGGCAAACAGAGTTGAAGATATAAATAGTAGCTAGCAAGACCTCCACTCCACTATCCATCTACTCCCCTTTTTTTTTGCTTTCATGAAATTAGATCAATCGTTTCAAGTAATTGTATGAGGGCTGGCAAGAATATCAGTGCATATAATCATTCTTCAAGGGAAACTATGAGAGTAAAGAAAATGCATCTTTTTCTTATAGGCATCCTTATTCATATAATGCCAGATGCAAAGAAATTTTTTTCTGAAAAATAGAAGGTAAACCCTAATGTTTCAGGTATAAGAAGCTATATTGTTGTACCCTTTACCATTCTCCCACCTTCCAAGTGAATTGCCCATAAAAAGCTTTATCCCCTATGTGCTTTTGGAGGTGTTATAATTCTCAAGAAGGTGAATGAGGAAATCAGACTGAAAGTAATGCTTTATCATGAGCAAGGAGGAAGATGCATGCTTGGATGAAAGGTGTGTTGTATCATCAAAAGAACTTTGTGGTCTTAAGAAATAAGTTCTCATCCTTTTCTTGATGACACTTTTATGACTTAATTTTATTTAAAAAGTCTTATTTTCTTATTTTTCTAAACTACAAAACAAAATGGTTGCATTAAATGATTCCTAAGGCTTTTCCTAGTTCTATATCAATGATAATCATGAAAATGTTCATGCTATATTAAGTTCTATATAAAAATATTGATATCAGTTAACTTTAAAGGTATATTTATTTCCCATAAGCCAATACTAATATATGAAATCAGTAGCAGAAATTCTATGTACATATTTCCATCAGGATATGATAAGAAAGCTTCAACAAGAACTTGCAGATTCCCAAAAAGAAGAATCCATGCTTTCACAAAAGGCTTTGGAAATGAAGCAACTACTGAAGATATATCAAATGAAAAGTGAAGTACGTATATAAAAATTCCGTGATTTGTCATTGACTAATGAAAAGTGTTTTCACTACGTCACTTTTGTTTTTACCAATATTATATTTTGTACCTGTCATTTAAACTGACAGAACAAGACTTGTATCCATTTATATGATTTCTATATTGGGATAATTATTTTCAACCATAATTTATATCTATCATCACAGAGGGATGAGATTTTTTCTAAGTAAGAATAAATAAATCATGTATATCTTTTATATATGTAAATAAACACACACACACACACACACACAGACACACAGACACACAGCCTGCTTGATGGAAATAGGAATAGAACTTTGCATCTGGATAGTTTTGGAGTTGTCCTAGGGGAAGTCACTTAATCTTTCTTAGCTTCTTCAACTGTAAAATAAAGATAATAATACTTACCTTCCAGAGTCGTTGTGAAAATCAAACAAGAAAATAATTGTAAAGCTCTTAACACAGTGCCTGACACATAATAAGCACTTAATGAATGTTTGTTTCTCTGCCAGAAACAATATTTTCAGTTATTTATAAAAGTAATCATTGTCTCTTATATTTTGACAAACACTTCCTAATAAGTTCTCATCCTTTTCTCGATGACACTTTTATGACTTAATTTTATTTAAAAAGTCTTATTTTCTTATTTTTCTAAACTACAAAACAAAATGGTTGCATTAAATGATTCCTAAGGCTTTTCCTAGTTCTATATCAATGATAATCATGAAAATGTTCATGCTATATTAAGTTCTATATAAAAATATTGATATCAGTTAACTTTGAAGGTATATTTATTTCCCATAAGCCAATACTAATATATGAAATCAGTAGCAGAAATTCTATGTACATATTTCCATCAGGATATGATAAGAAAGCTTCAACAAGAACTTGCAGATTCCCAAAAAGAAGAATCCATGCTTTCACAAAAGGCTTTGGAAATGAAGCAACTACTGAAGATATATCAAATGGAAAGTGAAGTACGTATATAAAAATTCCGTGATTTGTCATTGACTAATGAAAAGTGTTTTCACTACGTCACTTTTGTTTTTACCAATATTATATTTTGTACCTGTCATTTAAACTGACAGAACAAGACTTGTATCCATTTATATGATTTCTATATTGGGATAATTATTTTCAACCATAATTTATATCTATCATCACAGAGGGATGAGATTTTTTCTAAGTAAGAATAAATAAATCATGTATATCTTTTATATATGTAAATAAACACACACACACACACACACACATACACACAGACACACAGGCTGCTTGATGGAAATAGGAATAGAACTTTGCATCTGGATAGTTTTGGAGTTGTCCTAGGGGAAGTCACTTAATCTTTCTTAGCTTCTTCAACTGTAAAATAAAGATAATAATACTTACCTTAATAATACTTACCTTCCAGAGTCGTTGTGAAAATCAAACAAGAAAATAATTGTAAAGCTCTTAACACAGTGCCTGACACATAATAGGCACTTAATGAATGTTTGTTTCTCTGCCAGAAACAATATTTTCAGTTATTTATAAAAGTAATCATTGTCTCTTATATTTTGACAAACACTTCCTAATAAGTTCTCATCCTTTTCTCGATGACACTTTTATGACTTTAAGTCTAATTTTCTTATTTTTCTAAACTACAAAACAAAATGGTTACATTAAATGATTCCTAAGGCTTTTCCTAGTTCTATATCAATGATAATCATGAAAATGTTCATGCTATATTAAGTTCTATATAAAAATATTGATATCAGTTAACTTTAAAGGTATATTTATTTCCCATAAGCCAATACTAATATATGAAATCAGTAGCAGAAATTCTATGTACATATTTCCATCAGGATATGATAAGAAAGCTTCAACAAGAACTTGCAGATTCCCAAAAAGAAGAATCCATGCTTTCACAAAAGGCTTTGGAAATGAAGCAACTACTGAAGATATATCAAATGGAAAGTGAAGTACGTATATAAAAATTCCGTGATTTGTCATTGACTAATGAAAAGTGTTTTCACTACGTCACTTTTGTTTTTACCAATATTATATTTTGTACCTGTCATTTAAACTGACAGAACAAGACTTGTATCCATTTATATGATTTCTATATTGGGATAATTATTTTCACTCATAATTTATATCTATCATCACAGAGGGATGAGATTTTTTTCTAAGTAAGAATAAATAAATCATGTATATCTTTTATATATGGAAATAAACACACACACACACACACACACACACACACACACACACACACACACACAGGCTGCTTGATGGAAATAGGAATAGAACTTTGCATCTGGATAGTTTTGGAGTTGTCCTAGGGGAAGTCACTTAATCTTTCTTAGCTTCTTCAACTGTAAAATAAAGATAATAATACTTACCTTCCAGAGTTGTTGTGAGAATCAAACAAGAAAATAATTGTAAAGCTCTTAACACAGTGCCTGACATATAATAGGCACTTAATAAATGTTTGTTTCTCTGCCAGAAACAATATTTTCAGTTATTTATAAAAGTAATCATTGTCTCTTATATTTTGACAAACACTTCCTAATGTTGAAAAACAGTTCTTTTACCTGCTTAACTTCAGTATAATGGTATTTACTAAGAAATGGTTTATTACTGGTTTCAGTCCTTTCAAAACTTATTCTTTCATATTGCTATGCTTGAGAAATATTTCTAGTTTTGAAATAAGTATTGGAATGGAATACGTTCTGTTTCTCAAATCACTTTGTTTTCCTTATCCCTCATTCTCTTTATTTTCCTCCCATTCCTTTTGGACCACAATGATTAAAATATTAACTTTCATAAAAGCCTTTGTTTTCAAGCTGGACTCTAGGAACTAGGTGTGGACTAAACTTTATAAGGAATAGCAAGGAAGCAATAAATCTTTGTCCATATGGATTAACTCAGTTAAATGGAATTCAGGGCAAAATGGTACCAAACTTTAAGCGATAAATAAGAATCGGGTGAAAATTATTTGTTCAATTATTAGTCCATCAATTAGTGAATGTCAGTTCTGTGAATTATATTGACAGGTTCTGACTAGCTTACCAAGATCGTGAGAAATCCATGCTCTCTTGTCCTTGAAGAATGTTCAGTCGGACTTGAAGCCAATGCAAAATAGGAAAAGCTCATACAAGTTATCATGTAAACAAGCACCAAATAGCTTATTATATAAGGAAGTAATTTAAGAGAGAAAGAGTGAAGGAGAAGGGAGGGTAGGGAGACACAAAGGAAGAAAGGGGAGAGAGAGAAGGGAGTCAGAGACAAATCACTTTGCTTGGAGATTTGCTTTTCCAGAGGCTAGTCACTTTACCTTAAAACATGTGTTTATCGCTCAGAGTTTTTCATTATATAGCTTTATAAACTTGAGGGGGCAGCTAGGTGGCACAGTGGATAGAGCACCAGCCTTGAATTCAGGAGGACCCGAGTTCAAATCTGGCCTCAGACACTTAACACTTCCTAGCTGTGTGACCCTGGGCAAATCACTTAAAACCAGCCTCAAGAAAAAAAAAAAAAAAAAAAAAAAGACCAAAAAGCATAACCTTGATCATTGTACACAAGACATCTTTAGTGTAGCGTGTTGGTTTGGAAGACCCCAAGAAACATTCTTAAGGCTGTGATCTACACTAATGAAGTGTCCAGTGCTACGTATGTAATTTCAGGTGTATGTGCCCATGTAAAATGAATTGAATATAGTGACATTTGGAATATATAAATGCAATCGTTTTGTCTATGCAATGGACTACTACCTGATGGACTAGTAAAATTTATATTAATAGTTAAGTATAGGCATCACTAATTCATAGATAAGGATAAGATTATGATTTCATTTTTAAAGTTGAAAAGTTTGAAACATTTTGGAACTTTTATAGTTGCAGGAATCTCAGGAACAGAAAAGAGAGACACAGCAGTATAATGAGTTAGAAGAGCATATGCAAAAGTAAGAATTAAAGCATTTTTATATTTTACTGCTATGACTAGTTGTAGAGCAAATCAAAATGATAAATATATTCATAATACAACATCATGCAATTGTTTATTTTAATTCCTTTTTTTCAATGGGAAAGGAGAATAATCTGCTTAAGTATAACTTATTTTGAGATGAATAAATAAATAAATTTTAGTCAATACTGGAAATGTCAAAAGTGCCTTGGGCTCCAATCAGAATTTACCTCCCATAAAGGGAGAAATGAGATGAGAAATGTAGCTGTAGGAAATCAGATTTTGGAGGACATGTTTCAGAAAATACTGGTTTTCATGTTGTCAGTTTACTCAAGTGCTTCACTTTGACCATTTTGGGAAATCAAAGGATAAGCTATATAAATTACGGCTAAATATATGTATGTAGGTATTGCGCGGACACACACACACACACACACACACACACACACACATATATATCCTACCACCAAATCATGGAAATGTTATATATCTGACTTGTTACTTGCTGTGCATCCTGTGCTAGTTGTTTTATTTTCCACAAAGTTCTCTAAAAAATATACATTGAAGAGCTGTTACAGATACAAACTGCTAGAAGGAATTTCCTCATGAAGAATTCCCTATTCCAATAAAATGTTCCTATCTTACTGCACCTCCCTTCCAAAAAAAATGTCCTTTCATAAAATATCTTAACTAACTGTGCCTTATCAGGAGTTTTTCCCCAGGAATAATATATTTTTCATAGCCAGTTGTAGTGTAGCGTAATTTATAGGTTTGAAAGAATTTCTGAAGGATTATCAAAATACAGGTTTCTTGCAAAGTTGATCTCCAGAAACAATCAGAAGAGAACTGAGTTTAGTGGGGAGAGTTCAAATCCTGATTCTGACATATACTGACTGTGAGCCTGAGTCACAGTCTGAACCTCTCAGTGCTGGCAAGAAACTTAAGAAGACTTGAGCTTGCAGGTTTGAATAGGTAGACAGTATCTTCCTACACCAAGGAAATCACAACTCCAAATCACAGAGATTTTTAGATCACAATGTTTTAGGAAAGTGTCTTAAAATAGATACATATTCTTGTCTAAATATGTCATTATATATGAAGATAGGACTGGATATATACAAATAAAAGTTTCTTAGAAGGAAGTGCTGTTTTTCTTGATATTTATATCCCAGATTCCAAATTCTGTTTGCCTTTGATCTCCATGCATTTGCATATTCCACAATATGGAATATACCTCTTGCAAATGCCTAGTTCTAATCAAAACTCACCCCAAAAAACACTTAAATAAGACTTTCTGTATTCCTTTTTTAATTCCTTTTTGCAGTTACTTTGTATTTACTCCAAATATACTGCATTCACATGTTTACCTGTGCATGTTATTTTCATTCTAATTAAACCAAATTGGAGCCTCTTTTACTTCTCTTTAAATCTATCTTCCAGGCTTTGCAAGTGAGATCTTGAACCTTATAGGAAATTATTAAATTAAATTAATTTTAAAAAAGTTCTTCAAAATTTTGTGACAATTATATTTACTTTTGTAGATTTAAAATGGAATGTGCCACATTTGAAAATTCAGGAGAGCAAGATGAAAACATTTGGGAAACTATCAATTTCTATTTTGTAAGTCATCTCTGGGATTTAGTTTTCCTCATTTTAAAAACCTTTTTTTTTTTAAGTGGTAGAATATGGTAAGAATTTTAATTGTAAAAAATCCAGTTGTTAATGTAATATGATATTCAAATACAATTCACATTGATTTGGGATGCTGGTGGTGTTAATCATTGTTATGGGAGAGATGAATTTTTTTTCTCTGTATAATTATTAATATTGGCATCACATCAGATTATCATTTGATGCCATAACTTGGCTTTCTGATTGGATACACTGAGGTTGGGTTTGCAAAGATGGAAAGAAACAATTTTCTAAGAGAAATAGGTGGTTTCTAAAAAACTTTTTGAAGTGCTGAAACATTTAGGGGCAATATCTGCAGGGCCTCTTAGAACACAGAGCTCTGCTACAATCCTAAAAATAAAAATACTACACCAAAAGATGACTACTAGGCAGAAACAATTTGAAAAGAGTATTGCTTTAAGAGATTTTAAAATGACAAAGCATAAATAAAGCAATAGTTTGATTGCAAGGTGATCACTATTGCCGTTAAGAAAGTTCATAATGTAAATTGATGTAAAAGTTAAAGATTCACTCTATAAAACAGGACTTAAATTGATTTAAGAGAAGGAAGTTATAGATTTTCAATACCTTCTACCAGTAAATGAATTAAAACACTTACAATACAATATTCTCCATACATTATTTTTCTATTTTAGGGAAGGAAAGATTTTCCTCCTCCTGGAAAAATGACTAATAAATGAATTCATCTAAAGCTACTGGGTTATTTTTTTAAGATTCTAGTATTTGATGATATTGAGACATTTCCTCAGTTCTGATATCTACCTAAAGTAAGGGGAAAGCCCTAAAGAGCTTTTATGAGATAACATTTGCAAATTGGTGCTATGGTGTACTGGTACTATACATATACTATATATGTGAATTGCAAAACTCTTCCTTATCAAGAAATGCTAAAATTCTCATCTTGGGAACTTAGGCTCCCTTTTAAAATATCTATGATAGAAACTTGCAGAATGTTTGGTTAAGCCCTCAATATCTCAATAAGCATCCTTTATCTCTTTTGTAATACTTCCTCTCCTCCCCTGAGAAACCCCAAGTTTATATTTACCCTATAAAAGGTGTGCTTATGATGTTCTTTCTGGAACTAAGTCAGCTATGAGTTAACTCTCTCTCTTCCCATAACATCTTCCTACTATACCTAACTCTTTAGACTGCTAAGCTTTTCTATGCATTTAGCCTGCCATTCAAAAGGGTACTCACAGCTTATAGCGTATTCCTTTAATGGCTTCTTCCAAATACCTTTCTTTGCTAACTCTATTGCTCTCCCAAATCTATTTCTATTTCTATTTACCCCTCCTGGGGCCAATTTCATCTTTTTGTTTTGTCGTAAATTCTTCTCATAAATAAAGATACCTTTTGGCAAAGAGAATGTCCTTGTGAATTTTTCACATGTACCTTGGATTTGGTATTTCATATTACTCTCTCAACCCATCCTTATTTGTTTAAATAATGACAAGTGACTACTTAGAAATATTTTATTTTACTGTCAATTAACTTGTTGTCCTGCAGTTCTCATCAATATTTCTCAAAAATAATTGATTTCTTAACATTCTAAGTTTCCCAAAAGCAAGAGATACAATGTTAGCCAGGAAAGGGTTTTGGAACAAGTAACAATGGAAAAGTTTCCACAATAGAACTTACAATTACAATTACAATTAACCTGGAGAAAGGTGGAAAGAAATAATGTTTATTATGCAGACTTTATATAAAAGCTAGTAATGTAATTCCATGGTTTCATCCTATCTTTGAAGTGTCTAAATGTATTTAAATAATTAATTTAGGAAAAACATTTTGGAGCTGTAACCTTTCTTTTGTGTAATTAGCTAAATTGATATTTTATAGAAACATATTCAAGACCTTAAAAGACAATTGGACGCAGCATTCTCAAAATTTATGCAGTTGGAATTAATGAATAAAATAATTCAAGAAGAATCATTTTCTAGCAAAAGTCTGCAAAAGAATCATGACAAGCTGGAAAGGAAGAAAAGGAATTTGAAGAAGTTAATGTTAAGTATCATTTAGAAATACCTGAATTAAAACACAAGGAGAACTGGACATTAAGGAACAACTAAATAACATCTTACTATTCTTACAGGTTACTTTATCAATTTAATGCTTTTAAAATATTTCCATGTAAGTGAAGGTTTTTGTGGGGTTTTTTTCTCTATTCTAAATCCAGAATCTTTTTCTCTGCCTTCTTTAGCTTGTCTGCTCTCTCTCCATTAGCTTGGTATCATGATTTTTAAAAAAGAAAATAGGCTTTTAATGTGAATTCTGAAACCAACTTATGCTCTTCCCTTGTCAGCAAATGTTAAAATGCTCATGCTGGAACTTAGTTTCCCAGACTGCCTTATTCCTTTATATTTGCCCTCCTCCCATACATGGTGTGAGCCCCTTTAAGGGGAGGGTTGCTCCTCTAAAAGATGTGCTTCTGAAAAAGATTTTTTTTCTCAATTCTTTTCAGGACTATGAGTTACTCTCCACTTCATAGCATCTTCCTTCTAATGGCTCCTTACTTATTATTTATGAGTTCCAATAGGGAACACATCTGTCCCTTTGTTAATTCACATAATAAATAGCATAACTTAGTAAAATGTGATGGATATCTTGTTTCAATTCTTCCATGTCAAGAACTGAATGCTTATTTTGAAAGGATTTTTATTTACCAATTCTGGTGTCTATTTTGCCTTATCTTTGAAATGATAAGTGAAATAACCATATATCATTTGCTAAAAAAAAAAAAAGAAAGAAAGAAAAAAAAAGAAAAAAAATTTGAAATTTACAATTTAAAAAATTGAAAGGTGAATTGCTTGTGGGTTTTTTTTTCACCAAAAGTTTTAATTGTAAGAAAATATTCTTGTGGATTCTGGAGTAATTTCCTTTCAAAATTATTTCTTATTCAAAAATTTTTATGATCTAAAATATTAGCACTAGAATGAACTAGTGAGCTAACATGCAGTAGAAATAGTTGTCTTCTTTTTAAGTTCAAATTTAATTTGCCTGTCCTTGAGTTCTTTTAAAGTTAGAACTTATTTTTGTGAATTCAGAATAGTTCTTTAAATCAGAGACAGAAATTTAAATGAAAACTAACAGAATATGGTAACAAACATCTTATAATTTTCAGGTGAGAATCGGGCATTTTATGTTAACTCTTTCCTTTGTTTTCCATTTGATTTAGAGCCTGGAGCTAAATGAAAAAAAAAAAAAAAAAGATAACTGATATGACCAAATGGAGCATTGACTTCAAGAAATGGAAGCTGAATTCTTCAAAATAAAAATGTCAAATGAAATGTCTAAGGCAGAACTAGAGAAATACATGGGGCAGAACCAAGATGGCAGAGATTGCACAGGTCTTTATCTGAGCTCACATCAACACCAGATCAAAACTCTGATCTGTATCAAATTTCCAGCAATAGATATTTTGGAAGAACTTCAGAAAAGGTTTACTTCAACCGGGCATGGTGGGAAGGGATGACTGCACAGGTCCAGTGTAAGGACCCAGGACAGTGTGCCATCCACATGCTAAGGATCTACCAGGAAGCTCTTAGCCAAATATAGCAGCATTGGCTGCTCTGTCTCGAGTACAAGCCAGTGGATTAGCCACTCTCTCAGCTGAGAGTCATACAAAACAAAGGTAAATAGCGTGCTTCTAAACTCCAGAAGATCATGGGACCTAACCATGGCCACCCAACACTGGAAGGAAGTCATTGACCCAGCCTAAAGCTACTATCACTTGTACAGGAAGCTGGGTGAAATCTCCCTGTTACCCTAAGAACAGACTTCAACCTTTAAAAAATCAGGAAAAAAGCAAAAAGAAATCTGATTATAGATAGCTTTTATGGGGAAAGAAAAAAACAGACCTCTAATCCTGAGGATCCTAAAAGCAAATCATCTCCAGATGAATCCTCAAAGGGTGATAGATTTGAGCCCCATCTCATAAGGCTCTCTTGGAAGAATTCAAAAAAGATCTTAAAAGAGAGTTAGGAGGAAAATGGAGAAAGGAAAAGAGGACTTTGCGAGAGAGTTTGGAAAAGGAAACACAGAAATTATCTGAAGAAAACTCCTTTAAAATAGATTTAGTGAAAAATCATATAATGCCTCTTTATACATTTGATGAAATGGAAGAAAGTACATAACTCCTTAGAGAAACCAATTCAATGAAAAACAATTTGTGAAATGGGGGAAAAATGTAGTGAACAAAAACATTTAAAAGTTCAGTTACCCAAATGCAAAATGAAATAAAGATAACTGGAAATAAAAGGAAAATTAGAATTTAACAAATGGAAGTGAATGACACAGTGAGACTTCAGGAAACAGTCAAACAAAACCAAAAAACAAAAATGAAAAAAATAAGAAGAAAATGCAAAATGATTCATTGGAAAATCTTACATGGAAAATAGATTTAGCAGAGACAGAGACAATCTAAGGATTCTTTGGACTTCCTGAAAACCATGATGAAATAAAGAGTCTAGACATCATCTTTCAGGAAATGCCTGAAACTGCCTTCATGTCCTAGAACCAGAGGGTAAAATAGCCATTGCAAGAATTGACCTAAAACTTCCTGAAAGAGGCCCTGCAATGTAAACTCCAAGGAAAGTCATAACAATCTTCAGAATTATCAAATCAAGAAGGAAATATTGCAGGCAGCCAAAAAGAAATAATTCAAATATTGAGGAAATGCAATCAGAATTACCCAGGACTTAGCAGCTTCTACTTCTAAAGATCAAAGTACATGGAATCTGATATTCCAGAAAGCACAGGAACTTGGATTGCAGCCAAGAATTAACTTTCCAGAAAAACTGAGCATTATCATTAAGGGAAAAAGATGGATATTCAATGAAACAGGTGAATTTCATTTATTTGAGATGAAAAGACCAGAACTGAACAGAGAATTTGATCTTCAAATGCATAATTCAAAAGTACAACTTTCTTGTAAAAGTTCTATCTTCCCTATGTAGGAAGATATGTTTTACTTCTTGAGATCTGTATTGTCATACAGGTATAATTTGATTTTATTGTGTTAAAAAGGTAGAAAGGTAACCCACAGTAAGAGGTTCATACAGCTGCTCAAAAGGAAATCATAAAGAACTTTCTACTGGCACTGGGAGCAGGAGGACTATGTTGTCATCCTCCTAGTTGAAACCATGTTGCAGCTCTGGATCAAAGTCCCAGGCTGAGGAAGAGCATTATTATTACAGCATATGGTCACAGAAGAGCAGGAACTCTGATCACAATTATAGGATGGAAAAGATCATTCACAGATCAGAACACAGGCTAAGATAGCAGTGACCACACCTCTCTTAGATCATACAATACTGGAAGAACTAAAAGCTTCCAGATCTAGCTCTGAAAAAAGCAGAATAAAAAACCTGAATCTTGGGATAGTGCTGTCGCCATTGTAGAGCAACAACAAATAATCTAAATATAGAAAGTTCCTATGATCAAAACACAAGCATAGAAAAAGGCAACAAAGTCAAAAGTGCCACATCCAAAACCACAGAAAAATGTAAATTGGTCTCAGGACAATAACGAATTCCTAGAGGAGCTCAAAAAGGATTTTAAAATTCAAATAAGAACGGTTTAAAATACTCGGAAAAGAAATGAGTGACACAAGAAAATTAAGAAAGATCAACACCTTAGTGAAGAAGACACCAAAAAATATTAAAGAAAATCACCTTAAAAAGAGAATAGGCCAAATGGTAAAAGATGCACAAAAATCCACTGAACTACTTAAAAAGTAAAATTGACCAAATGGGGAAAAAAATCCAAAAATTTCAAAAATTCACTGAAGAAAATGACTTTAAAAATAGATTTGAGCAAGTTAAAGCTGATGGATCCATGAGACATCAAGAAAATAAAAAGAATGAAAAAAATGAAGAAAATGTGAAATATCACTGGAAAAACAATAGGTTTGGATAATAGATTCAAGAGAGTGCAACACCTGAAATCCCTGACCAAAAAGAGCTTAAACATCATCTTTCCAAGGAAACTGACCTGATATCCTAGAACCAGAGGGTAAAACAGAAATTGAAAGATTCCACCCACAATCAACTCCTGAAACAGATCCCAAATTGAAAATTCCCAGAAATATTTAAGCTGAATTTCAGATCTTCCCAGGTCAAGAAAAAAAATTATTGCAAGGAGCCAGAAATAAACAATTCTAATATTGTAGAGTCACACTCAAAACAGGGCTTGGAATGATACTCCAGATAGCAAAGATAATCAAGACTCAACTACCCAGTAAAACTGAGTGAGGGAAAAAGGATAGGGGAAATAATAATAGTAATGAAATAGAGAAGTTTCAAGTATCCCTGATAAGACCAAAAATAAACAGAAAACTTATGCAAAACCCAAGAGATGCATAAAAAGCTAACAAAGAGAAATCATAAAGGATTCAATAACATTAATGACTGCATTCCTACATGGGAAGATGACACTTGCAACACCTAAGAACTCCCAAGAAATCATTAGGGCAGTTTTAGGAATCTACATAGTCAAAGGGCACAGATGTGAATTAACTATAACAGGATGATATCCTAAGAAAATTAAAATAATTTCACAGGAGAAATAGTAAGGAGTAAAAGGAAAAAAAACAGGACAAACGGAGAAAGTAGGATGGAAGTAACAATAGTAATCATAACTTTGAATGTAAATAGGATAAATTTACCCATAAAACAAGGAGATAGAACGAATTACATAATTTAGACATAAAAGGTGATACCATGAGCATAAATAAGGACATGTAGAGCAGTTTACTTTTTTTCTCTATGAATAAGGGAAGAATTTGTCACCAGACAGAAATGAAATGCAAAATGGATTGATTTTGATTAATTAAAAGGTTTGCCCAAACAAAAGCAAGTCAAGATTTTAAGGAAAGCAGAAAAGTGAGGTGGTAGTTTTATAACGATTTATAACAATATCATAAAGGCTTCATTTTTGAAATATATCAAGAACTAGGTCAAATTTATAAGAATACAAATCATTCCCCAATTGGTAAATGATCAAAGAATATGAACAGGCAGCTTTCAGGTGAAGAAATCAAAGCTATCTAATTATTAGAAAGAAAATGATAAATATTGGTCATGATAAAAAATTGGAACACTAATGGTTGTACCAAGTTGTAAAGTGATCCAAACATTTTGGAGAGCAATTTGAAACCATGCCCAAAGGACTATAAAATTTTGCATACGCTTTGAACCAGCAATACCACTAGGTTCGCATCCAAAAGAGATAGAAAAGGAAAAGGACCTAAATATTCAAAAATATTTTTATAGTGACAAAGAAATGGAAACTAAGGGAAAGATCGTTAATTGAGGAACAGCTGAACAAGTTGTGATATGACTGTAACAGAATAATATTATGCCATAAGAACTCAATAGCAGACTGATTTCAGAAAAAAACTTAGGAAGACTTAAGATCAAGAGAACATTGTACATAATATTGCACAATGATGAACACACAATAACTTAGCTACTCTCAGCGAACAATGATCTAAGATAATTCCAAAGAACTTAAATGAAAAATGCTATCTACCTCTAGAGGGGAAAAAAAAGTCTGAATGCAGATCAAAGCATAATTTTTTAAAATTTATTTTTCTTAGGGTTTTTAAGGAGCTTGCGTTTTCTTTCACAATATGACTAAAAATATTTTACATCACTGCACGTGTATAATCAAATACTTTCTCAATAAGGGGGAAGAAGAGAAAGACCTAAAATCATTTTAAAGAGGTAAAAAATTGTTTCTATACATAACTGGAAAAAAATTTAAATGTGCTCAAAAAAAGTAAAAATTAAAATCTAATATGGTTCAAAAGAAAAATAAATGAGATTCCACCTCAAATGTAGTAAATTGCACACATTTTCATACTTTTTATTACAGTGTATTAGTTACACTGACTTTTTCTTCTTTAAAAAAAATCCATCATATGGGAATGGCTGTATGGGACAGGGATAGGGAGAGACACTAAAGGCACTAAATATAATAAAATAAATTTAAAAATTTTAAAAAGATCCCATGGCCAAAACTGTAAAACCAATCAGATAATGCTCTGGTATTCCTTCCACACAAATTGTTCATTTCTCATATCTATGCATTATGTGCTATTTCTGCTAAAAGGATTCTGCCTCTTGCTAATAAACTTTCCTGTCAAAAGTCATAACTGACTTCAAGGAATTTTGTTCTGGTTTGTTCATTTCTCTACCCTGTACTTCATTACATGAACATGGTGATTTTGTGGCATGCTGAAGAAATGCCCCAATTGCTTTTTACTTTTCTTTTTTTACATTTTTAGTCAAAACTCTATAGCCTCCATTCAAAGAAAATAGCAAAGGTAGAGGTATTCCTAAGGAGAAAGGTGTTTATTAAAAGTGCTATTTAGTTTTGGAACCAAGATTTGAATTGTGGAAATTTTCTGCCTTCCTAATTGTTTTTATATATTTTCAATCCTTGAGAACATCTTGAAACTATGTTAAAAACTAAAATAGAATTCAAAACTTAGATCAACTCTAAAGACATAACTAAGTTGACATATATTGATATACACAATATATGAGGAACTAATACACAGGACCAAGAGGTGTTCCCAAAGGAATGGAGTCAATGAATGTAAACACTCAAATAGAAATAATATACCAAATCACTAATAAAAGAGATGAAAATCAAAATAATTCCAAAGTTTCACTTTACACTTAATTGGACAAGATAGTGCTGGAGAGATTTTGTAAAAATAGGCACCCTATCACACTGTTGGTGGACCTGGGAATTGGCCCAATCATTGACAAAAGCAATGTGGAATTATGCTAAGAAAAAATGGCTAAAAAATAACTCACACCTATTAAAATGACAGAAAGAAAAATGAGATATGCAGGAAGAGATGTGGAAAAATTGGGACACAAAGACAGTTGGTTCATTTGTGTTGGGACCAATTCAACCATTCTGGAGAACCATTTGCCCAAGGGCTATTTCAAACTCTGCATACCTTTTGACCTAGCAGTACCACTAGTTCTGTGTCCCAAAGTTAGATAGCTATCTGTTAGATAGGCATGTTTCTTGTGGTGGAAAAAATAGGAAATTGAGGAAATACCCATCAATTCAGTAATGAATTTGTGGCCTAGAATGCCCTAAAGAATGCCCTAGGAAAGATTTACATAAACTGATGCAAAAATCACGTAAGCAGAACCAGTAACAAGGTATGATGATGAATTGAAAATGACTTGGCTATTCTCCGCAATATGATCATCTAAGACACTTTCAAAGGATTTAATGAAAAATTAACCAGAAACACCAGAGAAAGAACTGGTGGAATCTGGATGCAGATTTAAGCACTTAATTTTTAAATTTTTCATGATCTGTATTTTCTTTTGCAACATGGCTAATAAGGAAATGTTTTCCATGACTGCATATATAATCTATATAAAATTGTCTTCTCAATGTGAGAAGAGGGGAAGGAGAGAGGGAAAGGATTTAGGACTCAATTTAAAAAATACAAATGTTAAGGACTGTTTTTACATGTAATTAAAATATGTATTCACATATATACATATAAGAAATTTTAAGTGGCTAAAATGTCAGTTTTTGACCCAGAGAATCCATTGCTAGGCCCATATCCCAAAGAGGTCAAAGATAGAAAGGTCCCATATAAATCACAGTGTTTATAGCAGCATTATTTGTAATAGAAAAAAACCGGAAATAAAACAGATGCCCCTTGGTTGGTGAATGGCTTGTGCCCTAAGAATGACTAGGAACAATGAACAACTATGGATTTAATTATATTTTTTCCTGGTTCAGCCCTGGCTTCACATCTGATTTAGTCTTTCATTTCCAACTGTGTTTTTGACATTTCGACCTGGATATCAATGGATACCTGACACCTTACATGGCAATAACTAAATTCAGTATCTCTGCTCCCAAAATCTCCCACATTCCAAACTTCCCTATTCCTGTTGAGCTCAACACAATTCTCTTGAGTTACCCAGACTCACAACTAAAATATTAACCTTGACTTCTCTTATTATTAACTATTAACTTCTTGACTTCCCTCTGACACAGTTACCATGCTAGTAAAACACCTTATCACAATATAGCTGGACTATTACAATCACCTTTTCATTTGTGTTCCCTGCCTCATCTACTCCCTACTCCCTACAATTATATCAATTGTTGAATTAATCTTCTCAAGTTTGACTGTCACCCATAACCTAAATCAATAAAAACTCCACAGTGGCATCCTATCACCTCCAGGATTAAAAAAACAAAAAAACAACCTACCTCTCTGACATCCAGAACCTTTTATAACATCCCCTCAACTTCTCCAATTCGCTTCTACATTCTAAGAACTCTGATCTGTTGACAATGATGATCTTGCTGTTCCTTGGAAAAAAAAAAAAAAAAAAAAAAAAAAAAAAAAAAAACCTTTGCTCACAACTCCAGGGATTTGTACTTCCTGTCCATGGCTGGACTGGTCTATTTCATCTCTGATTCTAGACTTCCATCAAGTTCAATTAAAATATCACCCCCTTATAAAAAGGCTTTTTTGATCCCTCTTATTGTCAGTCCCTTCTCTCTGTTGATGATCTCCAATTTATTCTGTAGATATCTTGTTTGTATGCAGTTATTTATATGCTCTCTTCTCTATTACCCAAATTCAGGGACTGTTGTCTGCCTTTCTTCATATTCCCAGTATTTATCACAGTACCTGATAATAGATGTCCAATAAAAAATTATGGGCTGATAATTAAAAGTATATACAAATTATATTAACAAGTACAAGGTTGTTGTTTGGTTTTTTTGTTTGTTTGTTTTTTTGTTTTTTGGGAAAGAGAGTACTGATGGTGGGATAAAAAAAAAAGTGCTTCACTTAGAAAATGGAACTTAAGAAGTCTTAGAAAAAATAAGGAATTCTAAGAGGCAGAAGTGAAATCATAGGATTTGCCTCTGGCCACATGGTTACAAAGACTTGGGTTCAGTTTCCAACCTTAATATATACTTGTTCATTGAGCACATCAGGTTCATTTAAGATGTGAATTTAAGGGGCCCAACTCTTAAGGCTTGAAGTTGTGCGCTGCCATTATAGATTTGCTTTGGTAGAGTGAGTCTCTCAAGTTCTGTATACCAAAGAAAGGCATAATCCCCCCCCAAAAAAAAAAAACCAAAAAACCTTAAACAAATGGTTAAACTTCTTTGCTACTGGTGATATGAAGTTAGGAATACAAGGATCTTGGAAGTGGAACAGTGATCTCTAAAATTTCTTCTTTCAAGGATCAAATTGTAAAAATAAGAATTTTTTAACTGTCCACCTGCTGCTATTCTTCAATCTTTTATTCAAACAATCAACTCTATAGCAATTAACTTAAGAAATTTGTGGATGGGAAGCATGGGATTTTTACAAAATATGGGAAGTTAAGGATATGAGCTACTTCATTTTTAGTCTATTACTAAAGTATGATTGTTCAATTTACTAAATAAAGGAGACAAGTAGAATTAACTTCAAGGAGAGATGGCACAAAAATGAGGGAAAATAATATAAATTAAAAGACAATATAAAATGTGTATAGCAAATGTATATGCTAACACTGAATGTTTTAGGTTACATTGACATCTGGTGGCAAGATTTTCAAATCTATACTAAAATATTTAGAAACCATTTTATTCATGAAATCATATATAGAAGTTTTGAAAATATGAAAGACCAGAATCATACAATGTAACAAAAGATTTTTCACTATTCAACTCATATTGCCAGGTAAGCAATTTAGAAAATTTGGACAAAAGAATCAGACTTGAAAAAGATTTCTCTGGTGATATGGCAACCACATTTTTATCTGTTGAGCTTTCTTTAAAATTCCTTCAATTCAACTGAAGCTTTCATTCAAGCCACTTTATATAAATGCCACAGTATGTGAAAGTAAATCCAAAAAGTGCTATATACAAAGAAAGTAATATGACCGATTGTGGTTTTTGTAATTTCCTTAATAGTTCAGGGTAATTTCCTTATAAGTTCAGGGTAACTTTGTTTCCTCCTAAATGATAGCTTCCACTAATATGGCATCTTCCTCCTTCCTCAATGATTTCTCTTTCACTGTCCTTTGTCTTACCCCGACCTCCTCACCTGGGAAATTCCAGTTCATTAGCTCTTCTACCTCAATACACTAACCTCAAAGAACTCATACACTCTTACTTGGACTAGGATTTCATTCAATCACTAAATCTCCATTTAGTCCTGATACATCTAGCTATCTAGAATGTCTTTACACCTGAAGCTTTTCCTGTGAAAAACGGAATCAATTTAATTTTATACCCATACCACATCCCACCAATCTTCCCCCTTCAAAGTATGACTATGATCTCTCAGTTCATAAACTTGCAAGTTTGCAATTAACTTTGACTCTCCCTCCCTTTTCTTATTCCATCCCTCATACCGGCATGTTATTAATTCTGCAGATTCTCTAATGTTTCATATAACCAATCCTGTATATTTTTGCAAAGAGTATCCATATTTTAGGCTTCCATACTTGAATTACTATAATTTATACTCTCTTTATTGAGAATACCATACATCACTACCAAAACAATGTGTTTTTTTTTTTTTTTTACAGTCTTCAGCCTGACAATATTATCGTGATCAATAAAGGAGAAAGGAAAGAGAATAAGCAATTACTAAATCCCTATATGTGCCAGGAATTCTGCAAAGCACTTTATAAATATCTCATTTGATAATTATCATGACCCTGGGAATTGGATACTATCATCTTCATTTTATAGTTGAGTAGACTGTACAGTCTATAGTTTTCTCACTTGTAGACAGCAAACAGAAGTGATTAGAAAATGGCTGAGCATGTATATGAACTCAGGTAACCTAGCTGCCAAGAACTTAAAGTAGTTACCTCTTGCAACTCTCTCAAATACAACTTATCCAAGCCTTCAAGGCCCAACAAGGCCTTGTTAAGTTAACAACCTTAACCAAGTATTTCTTTACACCACCGCATAGCCCATCCTCCCCAGACAGTCTTGCTCTGCTGATGCTCACACATATCCTGCTCATCTACATCTGTTCATAATATTCTCTCTACTTGGCACACTCTCTCAATTATTTTCCATTCCCTGAGGATCAAGATCAACATTCACTTTCTCCAAAAAAGCTTTTCCAACTAGCACCATCAATTAATCAACCAACAAGCATGTATTAAACATTTACCACGCACATGATGCTGTACCAGGCTGGGGGATCCAAAGACAAAAACACAAAAGACACTGCTTCCTGTAGGTAATTACAAAAAAAAAAAATAGACAAAAAAGATGTGTTTCCTAAGGGAGACAATGTAAATAGATATAAAATAGAGAGTAAACATAACGTTACTTTAGTTGTACAAATAGTAATTGCAGGTATTAGAAAGACTTCACATAGAAACTGTGCTGAAAGAAGCAAAGAATTCTGAAAGGCAGAAATGACAAGGGAATGAAGCACAAAGAGGGAGACAGACTAGCCAAAGGTGGAGGGGGGAGATGGAGTAGATTGAGTAGCCCAATGCCCAGCAGAGCTAAATATACATAAGGAAACAAATAGATGTTCATTGGCTGAATACTACAAGTTCTATGTCTGAAGGTTTCAACATTTATTTTTTGGCATGAAGTCACATGGGATTTTTAATAAATACTTGCTTGAAGAATTTTCCAATATTTCCCATAGTAATACATATAATGATTTTTAAAGCATAACAGAAGCTAACAAAAAGCTGCTTGAGAAAGGAGGGGAGTGACATGGTCAAGCCTGTGCTTTAAGAAATCACTTTGTCACCTGCACATAGAAAATGGACTGGAGACAGAGGAAGCTGGAGTTAGGGACAACTATCAAGACTATTGAATGGACATTTACTTAGTTTCTAATTCTTTGCTATCACAAAAAGAATTGAAAAATGAGTAGATGCCCATCAATTGAGGAATGGCTGAACAAGTTGTGGTACACAATGCGTGTTAAGCAAAAATAAAGTAACTTCCGGGTCAAGATGGCGGTGTGAAGGCAGACAGCTGCTTGAGCTGCGCACTTTCTGTCAGCATTTACTTCATGACAAGCCTTGGAATTAATGCTTGGCCAGGAAAACACCCTACAAATAATCACCAACAGAAGACATCCTTGAAATTCGCCAGAAAAGGTCTGTGTTTGTTTGGGGGAGGGGACAAACAGACAGAGTGCAGACTGAGGGCAAGCAGCCAGAGCAAGGCAGGCAGCTCACACAGCTCAGACCTGAGGGGGGAGGGGTGCGATCTCTTCCCCAGAACGACCTTTAACCCAGTGTGGATAGTCCTTCTTGGCAGTAAGGCAGGATCAGCAGAGAAAGTGTAAACACCGGAGGTGAAGAAAAAAACCCCAGAAAGCTAGCGTGTCTTGGGACCCGGCCATCCCCACCCCCACCCACAGTGACTCAACATGTTCTCAGACGCTCAGAGCAGAGACACAGTGCATCCATCACTGTCCTGTTAGCTCCTCGCTGCTGTCTCCCACAGTCTGTAGAGAAAGCTCGCTTACACCATCCAGCCCCAAACCCCCACCCCAGAAACAGACCAATTGTTTCTCTTGGCAATTTGTTTTCTCCCATTCCCGCTCTGACAAAAGGAACAAAAAGTTTAAAGGGGCTCTAACCATTGACAGCTTCTGTATGGATAGAGAGCAGACTTCAAACCCTAAGGAGACTAAAAGCAGACTGTCTCCAGAGGAATCCCCTAAGGAAGATATTATCTGCTGCTCAATACACAAAATTCTCATAGAGGAAATCAAAAAGGCTCTATGAGAGCTAGAAGAGAAATGGGAAAAGGAAAGGGAAGCTTGGCAAGAGAGTCTGGAGAAGTCATCCCACACATTTAAAGACAGAGTGGATAAAGAAATCAAATCATTGAAAAAAAAATATAGTGAATTGAAAAAGGTAAACAACTCCAAGGAAAACAGGATTAGTGAGTTAGAAATAGAAAACAGCTCTCTAAAAGATAAAATTGATGAGATGGAAAAAATTCCATAGAAGATAAAAACTCAATTGGACAATTACAAAAAGATATAAAAAAATTCAGTGAAGAAAATACATCATTGAAAATTATAATCGAACACGTAGAAATGAATGACTCCAGGAGAAACCAAGAAGTAGTCAAGCAAAACCAGAAAAACAAAACAATTGAAAAGAATGTCAAGTACCTTATTGGAAAGACAATAGACCTCGAAAACAGATCCAGGAGAGACAATTTGAGAATAATCAGACTCCCTGAAAAATGTGACGAAAAAAAAAGAACCTGGACACTATTTTCCAGGAAATTATCAAAGAGAACTGCCCAGATGTTTTGGAAACACAGGGTAAAATAGACATTGAAAAAATTCATCAATCACCTACTGAAAGGGACGCTAAAATCCAAACGCCAAGAAATATAGTGGCCAAGTTCAAGAACCAGCAGACAAAGGAAAAAATATTGGAAGCTACTAGAAAAAAGCAATTCAGATATAGAGGAGCCACAATAAGGATAACCCAGGATCTAGCAGCATCAACATTAATGGAACGAAGGGCCTGGAATATGATATTCAGAAAGGCTAAGCAACTTGGCAAACAGCCAAGAATAACTTACCCAGCCAAAATGAGCATCCTTTTCCAGGGAAGAAGATGGACATTTAACGAAATAAATGAATTCCATCTATTCTTGATGAAAAAAACACATCTCCACAAAATGTTTGATCTTCACATACAGAACTCAAGAGATTTCTAAAAAGGTAAAAAGAAATCTTGAGGACTATATTTCTGCCATCAAAATAGGTAAAAAAACACATGTATAATTTGTCCTAGAAACTAGAGGTGGAAAGGAAATTATAACCTAAAAAAGGGTAAAGTGGTGGTACTACATCTCATGAAGAGGCAAAGGTAACCTATTATATCTGAGAGAAAGAAAGGAGAGGGATGAACATAGTGTGTATCAATAGACATATTCAGTTTATGGTGAAACTTCTTCCACTTCATTGAAAACTGAGAGGTAAGGAGTAAGATAAGGGGAAGGGAATACAGAAATTTCTAGGAAAAGGGGTAAAATAAGGGGAGGAACTTTAAGGTGGGGGAGAGATCCTAAAAAGGGAGGGCTGTGAAAAGCAAGTGGTGTTCACAAGTTTAATACTGTGTAGGGGGGTAAAAGGGAAGGAAAGGGGAAAAGCATAAGCAGGGTTAATAGGATGGCAAGCAATATAGAATTAGTCCTTCTAACCATAAATGTGAATGGGGCAAACTGCCTCATAAAGAGGAAGCAGTTAGCAGACTGGATTAGAAGTCAGAATCCTACTATATGTTGTTTACAGGAAACACACCTGAAACAGGGTGAGACATTCAAACTAAAAGTAAAAGGGCGGAGCAGAATCTATTATGCTTCAGGCAAAACTAAAAAAAGCAGGAGTAGCCATCCTCATCTCAGATCAAGCAAAAACAAAAACTGATCTAATTAAAAGAGATAAGGAAGGGCATTGTATCCTGCTAAAGGGCATCATCAATAATGAAGCAGTATCAATATTAAACATATATGCACCAAGTGGTGCAGCATCTAAATTCTTAAAAGAGAAATTAAGAGAGCTGCAAGAGGAAATAGATAGCAAAACTATAATAGTGGGAGATCTCAACCTTGCTCTCTCAGAATTAGATAAAGCAAACCACAAAATAAATAAGAAAGAAGTCAAAGAGGTAAATAGAATACTAGAAAAGTTTGGTATGATAGATCTTTGGCGAAAGCTAAATGGAGACAGAAAGGAGTAAACTTTCTTCTCAGCAGTTCATGGAACCTATACAAAAATTGATCATATACTAGGGCATAAAAACCTCAAAATCAAATGCAGTAAGGCAGAAATAGTAAATGCATCCTTTTCAGACCATAATGCAATCAAAATTACATTTTAAAAAAAGCCGGGGGAAAATAGACCAAAAAATAATTGGAAACTATCTTATACTAAAGAATGATTGGGTAAAACAGCAAATCATAGACATAATTAATAAATTCACCCATGAAAATGACAATAATGAGACATCATACCAAAATGTGTAGGATACAGCCAAAGCAGTAATAAGGGGAAGTTTTATATCTCTACAGGCCTACTTGCATAAAATAGAGAAAGAGAAGGCCAACGAATTGGGCTTACAACTAAAATTGCTAGAAAAGGAATAAATTAAAAACCCCCAGACAAAGACAAAACTTGAAATTCAAAAAATAAAAGGTGAGATTAATAAAATTGAAAGTAAAAAAACTATTGAATCAATTAATAAAACTAAGAGTTGGTACTATGAAAAAACCAACAAAATAGACAAACCCTTAGTAAACCTGATTTAAAAAAGGAAAGAGAAAAAGCATAGTATGGCAGAAACTAGGCATGGACCCACATTTAACACCATTTAATCTTAGTATGATTAGATCAAAATGGATCCAACATTTAGGCATAAAGAACGAAATCATAAATAAATTATAGGAACATGGGATGGTTTACCTCTCAGACTTGTGGAGGAGGAAGGAGTTTGTGTCCAAGGGAGAACTAGAGACCATTATGGATCACAAAACAGAAAATTTTGATTACACCAAATGAAAAAGTTTCTGCACAAACAAAACTAATGCAAACAAGATTAGAAGGGAAGTAACAAATTGGGAAAACATTTTTACAGTTAAAGGTTCTGATAAAGGCCTCATCTCCAAAATATACAGAGAATTGACTTTAATTTATAAGAAATCAAGCCATTCTCCAATTGATAAATGGTCAAAGGATATGAACAGACAATTTTCAGATGCTGAAATTAAAACTATTTCTCCTCATATGAAAGAGTGTTCCAAATCACTATTGACCAGAGAAATGCAAATTAAGACAACTCTGAGATATCATTACACCCCTGTCAGATTGGCTAAGATGACAGGAACAAATAATGATGAATGTTGGAGGGGCTGTGGGAAAACTGGGACACTGATGCATTGTTGGTGGAGTTGTGAAAGAATCCAACCATTCTGGAGAGCAATCTGGGATTATGCCCAAAAAGTTATCAAAATGTGCATACCCTTTGACCCAGCCATACTACTACTGGGCTTATACCCCAAGGAACTACTAAAGAAGGAAAAGGGACCTGTATGTGCCAAAATGTTTGTGGCAGCCCTTTTCATAGTGGCTAGAACCTGGAAGATGAATGGATGCCCATCAATTGGAGAATGGCTGGGTAAATTATGGTATATGAATGTTATGGAATATTATTGTTCTGTAAGAAATGACCAACAGGAGAAATACAGAGAGGCTTGGAGAGACTTACATCAACTGATGCTAAGTGAAACGAGCAGAACAAGAAGATCATTATACGCTTCAACAACGATACTGTACGAGGATGTATTCTGATGGAAGTGGATATCTTCAACATAGAGAAGAGCTAATCCAATTCCAATTGATTAATGGTGGACAGAATCAGCTACATCCAGAAAAGGAACACTGGGAAATGAGTGTAAACTGTTATTTTTACCTTCTGAATCCAATTTTTCCTGTGCAACAAGAAATTTGGTTCTACACACATATATTGTATCTAGAATATATTGTAATATATTTAACATGTATAAGACTGCCTGCCATCTGGGGGAGGGGGTTGGGGGAGGAAGGGAAAAAATCTGAACAGAAGTAAGTGCAAGGGATAATGTTGTAAAAAATTACCCATGCATATGTACTGTCAAAAAAAAGTTATAATTATAAAATAAAATTAAAATTAAAAAAAGAACATAAGAAAAAAAGAAAAAAAGAAAAGTGAGAGGGAAGGAGTAAGCTAAGGGGAAGGGAATACAGAAATTGTGAGGAAAAGGGGTGAAATAGGGGGAGGAATTTTAAGGTGGGGGAGGGACACTAAAAAGGGAGGGTTGTGAAAAAAAAAGTTGTGTTCACAAGTTTAATACTGGGGAGGGGGGTAAGAGGGAAGGAAAGGAGAAAAGCATAAGCAGGGGTTCACAGGATGGCAAGTGTTAGGATTACTAAGTGAGAACTGAGGTTGTCTGGATAGTGACAAGGTGAGAATTCAGGTTTTCTGGACAATTACAAGGTGAGAACTCAGGTTGACTTGATAGAGGGGGTAAGCTCATTGGCTGGGGTGGTTCTTCCCAGAAGCCCTTGCATTATCCCACACCCATTCTCTGGGAGGATAAAAGAGACAGCACTGGGCGCAGAGAGCAGATCAGCCTGGAGAAGGATAAGAGCTGGAGGAGATTCAGAGCTAGGATTCAAGAAGAGAGACTCTGAATTGCATCAGGCTTGACGGGGCTCTCTGCAGGAAGGGAAGTCACTTCTTTGGACAAGAGTTAACAGCAACTGCCTGGAGACAACGGTTCGTTACAGGAAGAAGAATCTGTCGGAGAGATTTGAGTAGAAGACACAACAGATCTCTTCCCAGAGAGTGATCCGGCAGCTTCTAGAGACGACAGCTCGCAACAGGCAAGCAATATAGAATTAGTCATTCTAACCATAAATGTGAATGGGATAAACTCCACATAAAGAGGAAGCAGTTAGCAGATTGGATTAAAAACCAGAAACCTACTCTATGATTACAGGAAAGGCACCTGAAGCAGGGTGATACATTCAGAATAAAAGTAAAGGGGTGGAGCAGAATCGACTATGCTTCAGGTGAAGCCAAAAAAGCCATCCTCATCCAAGCAAAAAGAAAACTTGATCTAATTAAAAGAGATGAGGGCATTATATCTTGCTAAAGAGTAGCATACATAATGAAGCAGTATCAATATTCGCACCAAGTGGTGCAGCATCTAAATTTTTAAAAGACAAATTAAGAGAGCTACAAAAAGAAATAGACAGCAAAACTATCATAGTGGGAGATCTCAACCTTGCACTCTCAGAATTAGATAAATCAAACCACAAAATAAGAAAGAAGTCAAAGAGGTAAATAGAATACTAGAAAAGTTTGATATGATGGATCTTTGGCAAAAGCTAAATGGAGACAGAAAAGAGTACCTATACAAAAATTGATCATACACTAGGACATAAAAAAACTCAAAATCAAATGGAGTAAGGCAGAAATATTAAATGCATCCTTTTCAGACCACAATGCAATGAAAATTACATTCAATAAAAGGCCAGGGGAAAATAGACCAAAAATAATTGGAAACTAAATGATTTTATACTAAAGAATGATTGGGTGAAACAGCAAAACATAGACATAATTAATAACCTCACCCAAGAAGATGACAATAATGAGAAATCCTACTAAAATGTGTGGGATACAGCCAAAGCAGTAATGAGGGGAAGTTTTATATCTCTAGAGGCCTACTTGCATAAAATAGAGAAAGAGAAGGTCAATGAATTGGGCTTACATCTAAAAATGCTAGAAAAGGAACAAAGTAAAAACCTCCAGACAAACACGAGACTTGAAATTCAAAAAATAAAAGGTGAGATTAATAAAATTGAAAGTAAAAAAACTATTGAATTAATTAATAAAACTAAGAGTTGGTTCTATGAAAAACAAACAAACAAACAATAAAATAGACAAACCCGTAGTATATCTGATTAAAAAAAGAGAAGAGGAAAAGCAAATTGTTAGTCTTAAAAAAGAAAAGGGAAAACTCACCACTAATGAAGAGGAAATTAGAACAATAGTTAGGAGCTAATTTGCCCAACTTTATGCCAATAAATTCGATAACTTAAATGAAATAGAAGAATACCTTCAAAAATATAGCTTGCCCAGATTAACAGAGGAAGAAGTAAATAGTCTAAATAGTCCCATTTCAGAAAAAAGAAATAGAACGAGCTATTAAACAACTCCCTAAGAAAAAATCCCCAGGCCAGATGGATTTACATGCGAATTCTACCAAACATTTAAAGAACAACTAACTCCAATGCTATATAACCTATTGGAAAAAATAGGGATGGAAGGAGTCTTACAAAATTCCTTTTATGACACAGACATGGTACTGATACCTAAACCAGGTAGGCTGAAAACTGAGATAGAAAATTATAGACCAATCTCCCTAATGAGTATGGATGCTAAAATCTTAAATAAAATATTAGCAAAAGACTACAAAAAATCATCCCCAGGATAATACACTATGACCAAGTGGGATTTATAAGTGGGGTTTATACCAGGAATGCAAGATTGGTTCAATATTAGGAAACGATTAGCATAATCAACTATATCAATAACCAAATTGACAAAAAATCTATGATCATGTCAATAGATGAAGAAAAAGGATTTGATAAAATCCAACATCCATTCCTACTAAAAACACTTGAGAGTATAGGAATAAATGGACTATTCCTTAGAATAATCAGGAGCATATATTTAAGATCGTCAGTAAGCATAATATGTAATGGCGATAGACTGGAACCTTTCCCAGTAAGATCAGGAGTGCAACAAGGTTGCCCACTATCACCATTACTATTCAATATAGTACTAGAAACACTAGCCTTGGCAATAAGAGCCGAGAAAGAGATTCAAGGAATTAGAGTAGGTAATGAGGAAATCAAACTATCATTCTTTGCAGATGACATGATGGTATACTTAGAAAACCCCAAAGACTTTGCTAAAAAGCTATTAAAATTATTCAGAACTTTAGCAAAGTTGCAGGATACAAAATAAATCGACCGAAATCCTCAGCATTTGTATACATTACCAACACAGTGCAATACCAAGAGATACAAAGAGAAAGAGAAAATTCATTCAATATAACGGTCCATAGTATGAAATATTTCGGAATATATCTACCAAAGGAAAGTCAGGAATTATATGAGCAAAATTACAAAACACTTGCCACAAAAATAAAGTCAGATTTAAATAATTGGAAAGACATTAAGTGCTCTTGGATAGGCCGAGCGAATATAATCAAGATGACAATACTCCCTAAACTAATCTATTTATTTAGTGCTATACCAATCAGACTCCTAAGAAACTATTTTAATGACCTAGAAAAAAATAACAACAAAATTCATATGGAAGAACAAAAGGTCGAGAATTTCAAGGGAAGTAATGAAGAAAAAAATCAAATGAAGGTGGCCTAGCTGTACCTGATCTACAACCATATTATAAAGCTGCAGTCACCAAAACCATTTGGTATTGGCTAAGAAATAGACTAGTTGATCAGTGGAATAGGGTAGGTTCACAGGGCAAGATAATGAATAAAAATAGCAATCTAGTGTTTGACAAACCCAAGGACCCCAGCTTCTGGGATAAGAACTTTGACAAAAATTGCTGGGAAAATTGGAAATTACCATGGCAGAAAATAGGCATTGACCCACACTTCACACCCTACACCAAGCTCAGGTCAAAATGGGTTCATGACCTAGGCATAAAGAATGAGATTATAAATAAACTAGAGGAATATAGCATAGTTTACCTCTCAGACCTGTAGAAGAGGAATGAATTTATGACCAAAGAAGAACTAGAGATCATGATTGATCATAAAATAGAAAATTTTGATTATATCAAATGGAAAAGTTTTTGTACAAACAAAACGAATGCAGACAAGATTAGAAAGGAAGCAATAAACTGGGAAAACATTTTTACCAAAGTCAAAGATTCTGATAAAGGCCTCATTTCCAAAATATATAGAGAATTGACTCTATAAGAAATCAAGCCATTCTCCTATTGAAAAACGGTCAAAGGATATGAACAAGCAATTCTTCGACAAAGAAGTTGAAACTAGTTCTAGCCATATGAAAAGATGTTCCAAGTCATTATTAATCAGAGAAATGCAAAGACAACTCTGAGATACCACTAAATACCTGTCAGATTGGCTAGAATGACAGGGAAAGATAATGCGCAATGTTGGAGGGGATGTGGCAAAACTGGGACACTGATACATTGTTGGTGGAATTCCACATACATCCAGCCATTCTGAAGGACGATTTGGAACTATGCCCAAATAGTTATCAAACTGTGTATACCCTTTGATCCAGCAGTCTCACTACTGGGCTTTTATCCCAAAGAGATCTTAAAGAAGGGAAAGGGACCTCTATGTTCAAGAATGTTTTTGGCAGCCCTCTTTGTAGTGACCAGAAACTGGAAACTAACTGGATGCTCATCAATTGGAGAATGGCTGAATAAATTGTGGTATATGAATATTATGGAATATTATTGTTCTGTAAGAAATGACCAACAGGATGATTTCAGAAAGGCCTGGAGAGACTTACATGAACTGATGCTGAGTGAAATGAACAGGACAAGGAGATCATTATATCCTTCAATACTATGATGATCAATTCTGATGGACGTGGCCATCTTCAACAATGAGATGAACCAAATAAGTTCCGATAGAGCAATAATTAATTGAACCAGCTACATCCAGCAAAAGAACTCTGGGAGATGACCATGAACCACTACATAGAATTTCCAATCCCTCTAATTTTGTCCGCCTGCATTTTGGATTTCCTTCACAGGCGAAATGTAAATGTATACTATTTCAAAGTCCGATTCGTTTTGTTCAGCAAAACAACTGTTTGTTCATGTAAACATATATTGTATTTAATTTATACTCTAACATATTTAACATGTATTGGTCAACCTGCCATCTTGGGGGGGGAGAGGAGGGGAAAAATTGGAACAAATGGTTTGGCAATTGTCATTGTTGTAAAATTACCCATGCAAATACCTGGTAAATAAAAACTATTAGATATGAAAAAAAAAATACTATGCATTGATCCATAATCAGAGTCCACAGTTTTGCTTCTGGATGTGTATGTTACTTTCCATCACAATCTTCATTGTTGAAAAGAACCAAGCCCATCACAGTTGATCATCACATAATTTTCTAACTATGTAGAATTTCCTCTTGGTTCTGCTTGTTTCACATAGCATCTCTTCATATAAATCTTTCCGGGCTTTTCTAAAATCTACCTGTTCATTATTTGTAGAATGATATTCCATTAAATTCATATACCATAACTTATTCACCCATTCCCCAACTGATGGGCCTCTTCTCAATTTCTTGTTTCTTTCCACCTCAAAAAGGGCTGCTACAAACTATTTTGCAAAAGTAGGTGTTTTTTTCTCTTTTGTGCTCTCTTTGGGAAACAGACCCAATAGAGACACTGCTGGATAAAAGGGAATGCAGAATTTGATAATTTTGGGGAGATATGGTTCCAAATTGCTGTCAAGAATCATCAGATCATTTCACAATTCCATGAGCAATGCATTAGTGTCCCAGTTTTCCCACAGTCTCTTCATCATTTATCATCTGTTCCTGTCATTTTAACCAATCTGAGAGGTGTATAGATACATCACTATTGTCTTAATTTGAATTTCTCCAATCAGTAATTTTTAATATGATTAGAAATGGCTTTAATTTATTCATCTGAAAACTGGCTGTCCATATCTTTTGATCACTTATCAGTTGAGGAATGGTTCGTATTCTTATAAATTTGAGTTTGTTTCTATACATTTTAGAAAGGAAGCCTTTATCAGAAAAACTGGATAGAAAAAAAAATTTTTTTTCCCAGATTTCTGCTTGCCTCCTAACCTTGTCTGCATTGGCTTGCTTTGCACAAAAACATTTTTAAATAACAGCTTTTTATTTACAAATACATGCAAGGGGTGGATCCAAGAATGGCAGATTAAAAACAGGAACTTGCCCACCCTCTCCCTGAGACTGCTTGAAATTCCTTTAAATAATGTCTCTAAACAAATTTTAGAGACTTAGAACACCCAAAAGAGAAGAATATTTTCTAGCTCAGCAGAAACTTGGAAGCAGCTTGGAAACTCAGCAAAAAAGGTCTGTGACACCAGAGTGGGAGTTCTGGGACAGAACACAACAGGACAGGACACACATGCAACCCTGGATCTAGCCCCAGCCCAGCCCAAGCCTGACCTCTGAATCAGCAGCAGTACCAATAGTTTCCAGGTGTCTCAGCCCAGGCATACCAAAGAGAATTTAGAAATATGGTATTCTTATCCTTCCTGGTAATCCCCAGAACCTTCTTAAGACAATTCAAATGGAAGCAATTCAGTCTTCTGAAAAAGGGTTTTAACAGCCTAAAACAGTTAACTATAAGGAGGAGAAAGATGCCATGAAGCATGGGGGAGGAAAGACTTCTTCAGGTGGAGTATTACAGACTAAAAGAAAGATTTTGTGGAAAATATATACTATGAGGGCATGTTTTATAGGGAAATTTAACCTTGAGCGTTTGATATTCATAACTTTGCTTTCTGATTGCATACAGCGAGGTTAGCTTGGCAAAGACCTCCACCAATGACCTTCCTTGCTTGCCCCAAGGAATGTTATAATCTTATCTTGAGGCTTCTCTGTTACCCCAGCTTACTACCCAGGAACTCATCACATAGAGACTTTACAGCGCCCAGAAAATTCTGGTCTCCAAAAACTTGATATATAGATTTGCATATTAGAAAATGTTCCTCTCTTTACATCATAGAATTCATAAGAAAAGCAAGCTTTGTGTGTATGTATGTGTGTGATTATACTGTGTTAAAAGAGCTTCTCAAGTATTTGAAATCACTTTCAAGTGGGAGAAATATTAGGCTTGTTTTGCTCATGAATGGAAATTGTAAACACACAAATTTAGTTTTGATGTAAAGAAAAGTGTTTCTAACAGAGGAATCCAAAAGGGAAATAGGTGGTTTCCAAAAACCTTTTTTTGGAAGTGGTGAAACATCTGGGGCAATATTTGCAAGGACTCTTGGAACGACAGATCTCCTTCCAACACTGCTCCTATAATCCTAAAAATGAAAAACATCCCCCAAAAGGATGACTAATAGGCAGAAACAGTATGATTGAGTATTGCTTTAATAGATTTTAAAATGACAAAGAACAAACAAAAAACAGTTTGGTTGCAAGGTGATCACTATTACCATTAAGAAACTTTATAATATAACATAGCTATATTAAGAGTTTAAGTTTAAGTTAAGAATTTATTCTATAAAAACAGGACATGAATTGATTTAAGAGAGGTAAGGACTGATATAACTGAGATTGTCATTCCATTCCACCAGTAAGTAGGTTAAGACCCTTCCAGTTCAATATTCTCCATACATTATTTTTTCTATTTTAGGGAATAAAAGATTTTCTTCCTCCTGGAAGAATAACAAATAAATGAATATATCTAAAGCTACTGCTTTTTAAGATTCTAGTATTTGATGAGACATTTCCTCAATTCTGATATCTTACACCACCAGAAGTTAGGGCAAAGTCCTTAAGAACTTTTGAAAAATAAAAGTGCTCAAATGAGATAACATTTGCAAATTTGTGCTATGTATGTGTTAACTGGTAGTAGTGCTATACATGTGAATTCTGAAACTCTCCCCTTGTCAGGAAATGCTAAAACACTCATCTTGCAAACTCTCAGACTTCCAGACTGTCTTATTACCATAGTTAAGCCAATCTTGATGGGCCCACATTGCCTTGAGTAGTATATCTTAAATATTCCTATGATGGAAACTTCCCAGACAATTTGCTTAAGCCCTAATTAGAACCAAATTTCCCCCAGAATATCTTTAAGACATTCTCAGTATCTCAAATACATATTCTTTAACTTTTCTTTGGTATTTCCCCTCCTTCCCTGAAAAACCCCAAGTTTGTATTTACCTAAAAAAAAAAAGAAAAAAGAAAAGGTGTGCTTATGATGAAGATTTTTGCTAAGTCCTTTTTAGAACTAAGCCAGCTAGTTATCTTCCTCTCTATAACATCTTCCTTTTAATCATGTCTTTCTTCTGACTATAGTTAGCTCTAGTTAGACTGCTAAACTCCTCTATGGATATAGCTTGCCATTCGATGGTGTACTCACAGTTTGTGGCATATTCCTTTAATGGTTTCTTCCAAATACCTTTCTTTAGTAACTATTGATCTCCCAAATCTATTTCTATCTATCCCTTCTGGTGCCTATTTTACTTCTTCATTTTGTCTGTAAATAATTCTCATAAATAAAGGTACCTTTTGGCAAAGACAATGTCCTTATAAATTTTTCACTTGGACCTTGGATTTTGTCTTTCATATTAAGAATTGCTACTCTTACCCCATCATTAATTTTTAATAATGACAATTAGAAGCAGTTTATTTTACTGTCATTAATTTACTGTCCTACAGTTCTCAGCAATATTTATCCAAAAAATGACTTCGTAACATTTATAGGTTTCTGAGAGCAAGAGATGCAAGGTTAGCAAAGAAAGAGGTTTTTAACAATTAAACGATGGAAAAGACAAGTTTTCACAGTAGAACTCACAATTAACCTGGAGAAAGGTGGAAATAATGTTTATTCTGCAGACTTTATATAAAAGCTAGTAATGTAATTTCATGGTTTCTTCTTTCAATCTTTACCTTTGTTTTGGGTTTGTAAACTTATCTAAATAATTTTAGGAAAAATATTTTGGAGATGTAAGATAAGGATAATTACACATCCCACTACAATGGAATTAATTTAATCTTAGTAATTTTAAATTAATATATAAGTTGAAAGACCTATCTTTTACTCACGTAATTGGCTAAACACGTATTTTATGAAACAGATTCAAGACCTTAAAGGACAATTAGAAGCAGAATCTTCAAAATATATAGAATTGGAATTAAAGTATATAAGTCTTCAAGAAGAGTTATTTTCTAAGAAAATGATGCAAGAGAAATGTATCAAGTTGGGAATGAAGAAAAGGCAATATGAAGGAGCAGTTAATGTTAAGGATAATTTAGAATTGCCTGAAGTAGAACACGGTCAAGGAGAACAAGATGAACTGGAATTTAAGCAATTCTTACAGGTTATTTTATTTATCACTTTTGTGCTTTAAAAATATATCCATGTAAATGAAGGGTTTTTTTTTTCTCTATTCTAAATCTAAATTCTAAAAGATTTTTTTTCTCTGTCTTCTTTACTATAAGCCTCCATAAGCTTAGTATCATTATTAAAAAAAAAAAAAAGCTTTTGTTGTGAATTCTAGAAACCAACTTATGCTCTTCCCTTGTCAGGAAATGTTTAAGTGTTCATTGTGGAACTTTCTTTCCCAGGCTGTCTTATGCCATCTTATTTGCCCTCCTCCCTAACATGGTATGAATCCCCTTACTAGGGGAGGGGAGATGTTGCTTCTCTAAAAGATGTGCTTATGAAAAAGATTTTCAGGACTATGAGTTACTCTCCATCTCACAGCATCTTCCCTGCAATAGCTCCTTCCTCGTTATTTGTGAGTTCCAATATGGATTTCATCTTATCCCTTGTTAATTGATGTAATACAATGCATATCTTTGTAAACTGTGATGTTTATCTTATCATGGTTCATCCATGTCAAGAACAGAATTCTTATTTTGAAATTTTCATGTAAAATTAATTTTAGAAAATTTTGCATCGCTGAATGTATTTCTAATTACCACCTTATCATCTTTGAAATCATAAATGGGGGGCAACTAGGTGGTGCAGTGCATAGATCACCAGCCCTGAATTCAGGAGGATCCGAGTTCAAATCTGGTCTCAGACACTTAACACTTCCTAGCTGTGTGACCCTGGGCAAGTCACTTAACCCCAGCCTCAGGGGGAAAAAAAGATCATAAATGAAAATAACCATATATACTATCAAATTTTTTCATTAAAATGCTCAATTTTAAAAATTGAAAGGTGAATTGTTATTTTATTTACCAAATATTTTAATTGTAAAAATATGCTCCAGAAGTTTCTGGAATCATTTTTTTTTAGAATTGTACCTCTTGGTTTTTTGTTTATCCCTGAGAAAATTAGGGCCACACAGCTGGTAAGTGTTAAAGTATCTGAGATCAGATTTGAACTCAAGTCATTCTGACTTCAGGGCTAGTGCTCCATCCACTACACCACCTAAGGGCCCCTATCTATGGTTTTTATAATCTAAAATAATAGCACTAGGATAAGAACTAGTGAACTAACATCTAATAGAAATACAGTTGTCTTTTTTTTTAAGTTCAAGTTTAATTCACCTTAACTTGATCATGATTTTTTTCAAAGTTAAAACCTATTTTTAGGAATTCAGCCTAGTTCTTTGAGTCACTGACTGAAATTAAGATAAAATCAGGGGTGGAGCCAAGATGGCAGAGAAGATACACGCAAATCTGTAGGCTCCCTTCTTCCCTCATTACCAATTAGTTAAATCAGCTTCAAAAATAACACTGGACTGATAGAAACCACAAGGATTGGAAGGACAACATACCAGCTGAAGAGAATCTGGAGTTTCAACAGAAAAGGTCAGTTCCAAGGGGAGGAAGAAAAAAGGCCAGCACAGACGGTTAGGTGCTAGCACACTGTGCCGATCAGGCTGGGGAGAACTCTGGGATCAGAGAAGCCACTGAGATAGAAGAATCTGGCACAGACTGTTAGCTCTTCTCTGCTTATAAAACAGCAGTGCATAAGAGAAATCAAGCCACTTTAAAATACCAAGCCAGATCCTAGAACCACCCCAATCTAGAAGTGACCTAACAGATCTCGGCACGGCTTTGCAGCCGCTTTCTGCTGTCCAGGCTTCACCTTGGGGTAGTTAAGAGCCTGAACAGTGGGGACACAGCCTGAGGCAATATCTAATCTACATTGTGCTGGACTTGGCCAGAGGCTGTGGAAGTCCCAGAGAAGCAGAACCTTTAAAATATGGACCTTAGTTTCCAGGCAGACACTTCCAGTTTGAGCGCAGGGGCTTTTCACTTCAGCTGCTGACATCCACGCCCCAGGGGACACATTGGCTGGGCTTTGTGTCGCCTTTACTGTTCAGTCTTAAACCTCAGGGAAGTCGCTAGGACACACAGCGCCCTCAAAACACAGTCCTGCTAATCACCTGTTAGGCACTTCCAGGGAGGGGGTGGGGAACTCTCTCCCAGAGCTATCTCTTAGCTTAGACACAAGAGACGCTGCATCCAGTCTGGGAGGAATCTGGTAAAGAAATAAATAAATAAATTGCTTACCCCAAGGACAGACACCAAAAGATTTTTAACCATGAGTAAAAAGCTGAAGAGCACTATTGATTCCTTCTACACAGAGAAAGAGCGGGTATCCAACCCCGAGGAAGTTAACAGCAGAGAGTCAGCAGATAACATTCTAAAGCAGAATGATACTTGCCCCCCATCACATAACTCTCTCCTAGAAGTTAAGAGAGTTTGAAGAAAAATGGGGAAAGAAAGAGAAGCTATGATAGAGAATAACAACATTTTGAAATTTGAGTTGGAAAAAATAAGGAATTCACAGGAGATGCAGGGAAACAAAAATTTGTAAATTAGAAAATGTTAAAAAATCACAGGGAAGTAGGATTTCTGAATTGGAAAAGTTAAAAAATTCTCAAGAAAATAGGATTTCTGAATTGGAAAAGATAAAAAAGTCTCAAGAAAGTAGTTTTTCTGAATTGGAAAAAGAAAATAACTCTCTTAAAATATTAGGGAAATAGAAAAAAATTCAATAGAGCAAAATAATTCATTTAAAAACTCAATTGGGCATATACAAAAAGAACTACAAAATGTGAATGAAGAAAATAACTCATTAAAATCAGGAGGGAACAAATAGAAATGAATGATTCATTGAGAACCCAAGAATCAGTCAAAGAAAACAAAAATAAAGAAACAAAAAAAAAATGAAAAGCTGGAGAATAACGTCAAATACTTACTGGAAAAATCTATAGACCGGGAAAATAGATATAGGAGAGATACTCTGAGGATCAGTGGACTTCCCGAAAACTATGACCAAAAAAAGAGCCTAGATTCTATTTTACAGGAAAACATCAAAGAGAACTGTCCAGAGATAATAGAAATAGATAATAGAAGGGAAAATAGGTGTTGAAAGAATTCATCGAACACCTTCTGAAAAAGACCCTAAAAAAAAGAACTCCACAGAATATTGTGGCTAAGTTGCAGAACTGGCAAACAAAGGAAAAAATATTGCAAGCAGCTAGAAAACAGTAATTCAAATATCACGGTGCCACAATAAGGGTCACTCAAGATCTGGCTGCCTCCACATTAAAAGATCGAAGGGCCTGGAACCTGATATTCTGAAAGGCAAAAGATCAAGGATTGCAACCAAGAATAAACTACCCAGCTAAGTTTCACATTTTCTTCCATGGAAGAAGATGGCCATTTAATGAAACTGAGGAATTCTATTTGTTTCTAAGAAAAAAGCCAGACATAAACAAAAAATTTGATCTACATCCACAAGACTGAAGAGAAACAGAAAAAGGTAAAAAGAACTTGAAAACTGTATATCAGTTGTGGATATATAGAAAGTCCGCATGAATAATTTGATTTTACTAATATATAAAAAAAGGGGGGTGTAGTAAAGGGAAGGGGGTAGTATCAAAAAAAAATGGGAAGGAGTGATAAAAAGAGGGAAACTACATCCCAGGAAGAAACATAGAATAATATACCACATCTGAGGGAATTTAGAGAGGGGGTGAAACATTGTGTGAATCTTACTCTCATCAGAGTAGGCTCAAAGAGTAAATAATTGACATATTTGTTTTTCAGAGAATTCTCTCTCACCTCATGAAAAGGGGGGAGAGGAAAAGGAAAAATGAAAAGGGGAATAAGGGAAGAGTACAAGAAAAGGGAAGGGATATGGAAGGAGGGGAGGGATACTAAAAAGGGAGGGCTGCATGACACAAGTGGGGTCTATAAATTTAATATTGGGGAAGGGGTTCAGGGGTGTCAAGGGAAAAAAGCATAATCTGGGCATAATATGATGGCAGGAAATACACAATTAGTAATTTTAACTGTAAATGTGAATGGGATGAACTCTCCTATCAAACGGAGACAGATAGCATATTGGATCAAAATTCAGAATCCTACAATATGTTGTTTACAGGAAAGACACTTAAAGCAGAGAGATGCATACAGAGTAAAGGTAAAAGGTTGGAGCAGAATCTATTATGCTTCAGGTAAAGCCAAAAAAGCAGGAGTATCCATCCTTCTCTCAGATCAAGCAAAAGCATAAGTTGATCTAATTAAAGGAGATAAGGAAGGAAACTATATCCTGCTAAAAGGTAGCATAAACAATGAAGCCATATCAATACTAAACATATATGCACCAAGTGGTATAGCATTTAACTTTGTAAAGGAAATGTTAAGAGAGTTGCAACAAGAAATAGACAGTAAAACTATAATAGTGGGAGATCTCAACCTTGCACTCTCAGATTTAGACAAATCAAGCCACAAAACAAATACAAGGAAGACATTTTAAAAAGTAAATAGAACATTAGAAAAACTAGATATGATAGACCTTTGGAGAACACTGAGTGGTGATAGAAAGGAATATACTTTCTTCTCAGCAGTTCATGGAACCTATACAAAAATTGACCATATATTAGGTCATAAAGATCTCAAAATTAAATGCAGGAAGGCAGAAATAATAAATGCCTTCTTCTCAGACCACAATGCAATAAAAACTACATTCAATAAGAAGGTAGGGTTAACTAGACCAAAAAGTAATTGGAAACTGAATAATCTCATCTTAAAGAATGACTGAGTAAAACAGCAAATGATAGAAACAATTAATAATTTCACCCAAGATAATGACAATGATGAGACATCATATCAAAATCTGTGGCATGCAGTTAAAGCGGTAATAAGGGGAAATTTTATATCTTTAGAGGCTTATTTGAACAAAATAGAGAAAGAGAAGATTAATGAATTGGGCCTGCAACTTAAAAAGCTAGAAAAAGACTAAATTAAAAACCCCGAACCAAAAATCAAATTTGAAATACAAAAATTAAAAGGAGAAATAAATAATATTGAAAGTAAAAAAAAAAAAAAAACTATTGAATTAATAAATAAAACCAAGAGTTGGTTTTATGAAAAAGCCAATAAAATAGATAAACTTTTGGTTAATCTGATCAGACAAAGGAAAGAGGAAAATCAAATTGTTAGTCTTACAAATGAAAAGGGGGATCTTTCCACCAAGGAAGAGGAAATTAGAGAAATAATAAGGAATTACTTTGTCCAACTTTATGCCAATAAATTTGATAACTTACGTGAAATGGATGACTTCCTCCAAAAACATAGGCTTCCTAGATTAACAGAGGAGGAGATAAATTGCTTAAATGGTCCTATTTCAGGAAACAAAAATAGAACAAGCTATTAATCAACTCCCCAGGAAAAAATCCCCAGGACCAGATGGATTTACATGTGAATTCTACCAAACATTGAAAGAATAATTAGCCCCAATGCTATATAAACTATTTGAAAACATAGGGGATGAAGGAGTCCTACCAAACTCCTGTTATGACACAGACATGATACTGATACCTAAACCAAGTAGATCAAAAACTGAGAAAGAAAACTATAGACCAATTTCCTTAGTGAATATTGATGATAAAATCTTACATAAGATATTAGCAAAAAGAATACAGAAAATCCTCCCCAGGATAATACACTATGACCAAGTAAGATTTACACCAGGAACGCAGGGCTGGTTTAGTATTATGAAAACTATTAGTATAATTGACCAAATCCAACATTCATTCCTACTAAAAACGCTTGAGAGTATAGGAATAAATGGACTATTCCTTAGAATAATCAGGAGCATATATTTAAGATCGTCAGTAAGCATAATATGTAATGGCGATAAAATGGAACCTATCCCAGTAAGATCAGGAGTGAAACAAGGTTGCCCACTATCACCATTACTATTCAAAATACTACTAGAAACGCTAGCCTTGGCAATAAGAGCCGAGAAAGAGATTCAAGGAATTAGAGTAGGCAATGAGGAAATCAAACTATCACTCTTTGCAGATGACATGATGGTATACTTAGAGAACCCCAAAGACTCTGCTAAAAAGCTATTAGAAATAATTCAGAATTTTAGTAAAATTGTAGGATACAAAATAAATCCACATAAATCCTCGGCATTTTTATATATCACTAACAAAATGCAACAGCAAGAGATACAAAGAAATTCCATTCCAAACAAATGTTGAGAGTATAAAATGTTTGGGAATCCATCTACCAAAGAAAAGTCAGGAATGATATGAGCAAAATTACAAAACACTTGCCACAAAAATAAAGTCAGATTTAAATAATTGGAAAGACATTCAGTGCTCTTGGATAGGCTGAGCGAATATAATAAAGATGACAATACTCCCCAAACTAATCTATTTATTTAGACTATACCAATCAGACTCCCAAGAAACTATTTTGATGACCTAGAAAAAATAACAACCAAATTCATATGGAAGAAAAATAACAACAAAATTCATATGGTCGAGAATTGCAAGGGAACGAATGAAAAAAAAATCAGATGAAGGTGGTTTAGGTATACATGATCTAAAGCTATATTATATAGCAGCAGTCACCAAAACCATTTGGTATTGGCAAAGAAATACACCGGTCGATCAGTGGAACAGATTAGGTACAAAGGATAAAAAAGAGTACATCTATAGCAATCTAGTCTTTGACAAACCCAAAGATACCAACATTAGGGATAAAAATTCATTATTTGAAAAAAACTGTTGGGAAAACTGGAAATTAGTATGGCAGAAATTAGATAGGGCTCACCACTAAACACCATATACCAAGACAAGATCAAAATGGGACCATGATTTAGGCATAAAGAATGAGATCATAAATAGATTAGAGGAACAGACAATAGTCTACCTCTCAGACCTGTGGAGGAGGAAGGAATTTATGACCAGATGAGAACTGGAGATCATTATTGATCACAAAATAGAAGATTTTGACTACATCAAACTAAAAAGTTTCTGTACAAACCATACTAATTAATGCAAACAAGATTAGAAGGGAAGTAACATATTGGGAAAACATTTTTACAGTTAAAGGTTCTGATAAAGGTCTCATTTCCAAAATATATAGAGAACTGACCCTAATTTATAAGAAATCAAACCATTCTCCAATTGATAAGTGGTCAAAGGATATGAACAGACAATTCTCAGATAATGAAATTTAAATTATATCCACTCATATGAAAGAGTGTTCCAAATCACTACTGATCAGAGAAATGCAAATTAAGACAATTCTGAGATACCACTACACACGTGTCAGATTGGCTAAGATGACAGGAACAAATAATGATGAATGTTGGAGGGGATGTAGGAAACTGGGACACTAATACATTGTTGGTGGAGTTGTGAAAGAATCCAACCATTCTGGAGAGCAATTTGGAACTATGCCCAAAAAATTATCAAACTGTGTATACCCTTTGATCCAGCATTGCTGCTATTGGGCTTATATCCCAAACAAATAGTAAAGAGGGGAAAGGGACCTGTATGTGCCAAAATATTTGTGACAGCTCTTTTCGTAGTGGCTAGAAACTGGAAGATGAATGGATGTCCATCAATTGGAGAATGGTTGGGTAAATTGTGGTATATGAAGGTTATGGAATATTATTGCTCTGTAAGAAATGACCAGCAGGAGGAATACAGAGAGGCTTGGAGAGACGTACATCAACTGATGTTGAGTGAAATGAATAGAACCAGAAGATCGCTGTACACTTCAATGCTGTATGAAGATGTTACATCTTGCTAAAGGGTACCATAGATAATGAAATAATATTAAACATATATTCACCAAGTGTTGTGACATCTATATTCCTAGAGATGTTAAGAGTGTTGCAAGATGAATTAGACAACAAAACTAAACTAGTGGAGGATCTCAAATTTGTTCTTCAGAATTTAATAGAACCATAAAATAAATTTAAAAAAAATTAATGGGGTAAATAGAATTATAGAAAACTTAGGTATGATAGAACTTTGAAGAAAACTGAATGGAGACAGAAAGGAAAATACTCAGCAGCACATGAAATCTATACGAAAATTGAGCATGGATTAGGGTACAAAATGATAAAATCAAATGCAGAAAGGCAGAAATACTAAGTGCATCTTTTTCTGATCATGATGCAATAAAAGGCCAGGGGAAAATAAATCATAAATTCATTAGAAACCAAATAATCTAATCCTACACAATGAGTGAGTGAAATATAGTAAAGAGAAGAATCAATGAATTTGACGTACAATTAAAAAACCTAGGAAAAGAACAATTTAAAAACCCCCAAATAATACCAAATATCAAATTCTGAAAATAAAAGGAGATTAATAAAATTGCAGTTAAGAAAACTATTGAATTAAAAATGAATAATGAAAAACAGAACACAATAAATTAACCTTTAGTTAATTTGATTAGAAAAAGGAAAGAAAATCAAATTGATAGTATCAGAAATGAAAAGGGAGAAGTTTCCACCAATGAGGAGGAGATTAGAGATGTTGCCCAACTATATGACAATAAATCTGATAATCTAATTGGAATTGAGGAATACTTACAGTATATGAGTGCCCAGATTAAAAGAAGAAGAAATAAATTACTTAAATAGTCCCATGTTAGAAAAAAGAAATTGAGCAAGCTATTAATCAACTCCCTAAAAAAATTAATAGAGCAAGATGGTTTTACATGTGACTTCTAACAAACATTTGAAGAACTATTGAAATACAAGGCAAACTATTTGGAAAAAAATGAGAAAGGAGGAGTCCTACCAAATTCCTTTTATGACACAAATGACCAAGTAGGATCAAAACAGAGAAAATTATAGACAAATTTCTCTAATGATATTGATGCAAAAATCTTAAATAAAATATTAGCAAAAAGATTACAACAAGTTACGCCCAGAATAATAACCATGACCAAGTAGAATTTAATAATAGAAATGCAAGGCTAGTTCAACATCAGAAAAACTATTAGCATAAGAGACGATCAATAACCAAACTAATACAAATCATATAATTATCTCAAGAGATGCAGAAAAGGCATTTGATAACAGTCTAACACAAATTCCTATTAAACTAGAGTATCTAGGAATAAATGGAGTCTTCTGATTTAAAACCATCAGTAAGAGTCATATGTAATTGGGATAAACTAGAACTATTTACAATAATTATTATGGTAGAACGCAGACATTGACCCACACCTTACACCCAGTCCCAAGATAAGGTCAAAATGGGTTCAAGATTTAGACATAAATAATACAAGCAAATTAGAAGAACAAAAGATAGTTTACCTCTCAGATCTGTGGAAAAGGAATTTTCGGCCAAAGTAGAACTGGAGTACATTATTGAATACAAAATAGATCATTTTGATTATATTAAGTTAAAAAATTTTATCCAAACAAAACCAATGCAGATAAAATTAGAAGGAAAGCAACAAACTTGAGGTGGGGGATTTACATTCAAGGGTTCTGATAAAGGACTCATTTCTAAAATTTATAAGAATTCAAGCATTCTCCCATTAATAAGTGGTCAAATATTTAAACAAACAATTTTCAGGTGAAGAAACGGAAACCATTCCTAGTCACATGAAAAAGTGCTCTAAATCGCTATTAATCAGAGAAATGCAAATTAAGAAAACTCTGAGGTACCACTAACCACCTCCAGATGATGATGGCTTAAGATGACAGAAAAAGATGATGATGTATGTTAGAGACATGGGGAAACATGGACACTCATACATTGTTGTTGAAGTTTTGATCTGATCCATTCTGGAGAGGAATTTGGATCTGTGACCAAAAGGCTATCAAACTGCATACTTTTGATATAGCAATATATCTACTGTGTCTATTTCCCACAGAGCTGACCCCTATATGCAAAAATATTTGTGGCAGCCCTTTTTATAGTGGCAAGAAACTAGAAACTGAATGGAAGCCCATCAGTTGGAGAAGGCTGAATAAGTTATGGCATATGCATGTTAGGGAATATTATTGTTCTGTAAAACAATAAGCAGGATAATTTCAGAGTGGCCTGGAGTGACTTACATGAACTGATGCTAAGTGCAGTGAGTAGAACAAAGGGGACATTGTACACAGCAAGAATATTAATGTATAATTCTGATGAACATGACTTTTTTCAACAATGAGATGATTCAGGCCAGTTCCAATTTTCTTGGCATGAAGAGTCATCGGAAACCGAAGGTGGATCACAACAAAATTTCATTCTTTTGTGTCTTTTGATTGCATTTTTCTTATTTTTTTATCTGAATTTTCTTTTGCAGCACAAGAAGTGTGGGAAAATGTATAGAACAATTACATATGTTTAAAGTATATTGGATTATTTGCCATCTAAGGGAAGAGGTAGAGGGAAGGGAGGGAAAAAATTAGAATACAGAGTTTTGCAAGGGGAAATGTTGAAAATTATCCATGCCTATGTTTCTTTAAAAAAATAAAAAGTTACACATATCTTCCCATGTAGTGATGTAAACATTTCTTCTTCCCTCTTTCCCTTCTTATTCTTCACATTTTCTGCTTAGCTCTGGTCATTTCATCAAAAATAATTAAGAACCCCCCCCCATATCATTGAAGTATCTATCTTATCCCCTGAAAGAAAACGCTTAGCTTTGTTTTGTTGGCTACTTGATCATTAGCCATGGTCCAAACTCCTTTGCCCTACATATCTTATTCCAGGCCTGGAAAGTTAATACTTGAAAGATCTTTCCTGAAGTTTTCCCAAAATATCTTCTGCTGGAAATTTGTTACACTCCAAATGTTTGTGGTTTCTATCACACTAAAACTCATTCAGAAACTTGATCTGGTGTTGATTCTGAGGAAAACCAGAAAGAGCTCAGCCAAAGACCAGTCTACTCTCCTCCGTCCGGGCTCCACCCCCAATATTAATTTTTTATTTCAGAGCTTAATACTAGAACATAGCTGAGCTTCTTATAAAATACAGGCATAAGATTTGAGCTTTATAATCTAAATCTTAGTCATTTCTAAAATTAATGTGAGGATAACTAAGTCTTCATGGACAGCTTATGGATCAAATTGAGATTCTATTTAGCAGAAAGAGTTTGGTTAAGTAAATTATAGGCTATCTTGTGTTACCTAACATAATGTTTCACATGTCTTGAAAGGCAGACATTTTATTTTAACTTATTCTCTGTGCACGGTTTTGCAATTGACTATTCAGTGTGTTTATGCATCCCGTCCCAGGAGTTTTTCTTACAATTGCAATTATTTTGACAATTTTAAAATTAATTCATTTGGGTCATCTTTTTAAAATGTTTTAAAATATTTAAAATTTTTTAAAAAATATTTTTCTAGCAAAATCTCATCCTCCTAGAGGATCAACATTTAAATGAAAATAGCTAGAAAGGAAAGTAGAGTGATTTTTCCCTTTGGTTTTAGTAAAAAGTTAGGTAAACAAAATTAGGTAGTTGCACATGCCATATATAAAATTTGGGTGGAGAATTTTTTTTTAATTTTCAGTTGTCATTTGAATATGTCAGCCTACAATGTAAATCATCTAGTTTAGTGATGTTGACATTATTGCTACTGATGTTTGAGCTAGCTCTCACTATCTGTTCACTAATTAGGAATTACTTAGTAATGGCAAAAGAAAGTATAATTAGATCTATTGCATCAGAGAACCTCTGGACATGAATTGAACTGGAAAAACAATGCAACAAAAGCTTCTGTCATTCCACTCATTACAATTTTGCTATGAGGAGAAAAGGGATCAAGAAGAGTACTATCTCACCATCTCACTTGTGATAGCTTATATCATTTCCTCCTGCCCAAGGAGAAGCTTGCTCCTCCATCTTCTGTGGGGATTTACTTCATCCAACTGATGACTGTGCTGCTATATCTTTCTAAGGAAAGACCTCTGAGTGGTTTGTCATTTCCCTCTGTAGTGGATTAAGGCATATGTCACTTATTCTGAGTCATATAATAAGTACCTGAAGTTGGATTTAAATCTAGTTGCTTTAAGAGTATGTTCTCGTTGGTCAGAATTAGATAGGCTTAAAATATTCACATCCAACTGCTAAACCAATTGGAATTGCTTAAAAAGATGAGGAGCTTACTTTGAGATTTTCCACTTCAGTTTTGTGTTTTTTAAAGAAGAGTGGCTAACACCTATGGGTACCTGCTACTTTTTGCTACCATCTTAATCCATTAATAGAGGTGAGCAAGGAAGGAGAGAATGCAGCTAAACTGGATTAAAAGCAGAGTTTTAAGGAATTAGTATATGGTTGAACCATAGGAGAAACTGGCTCACTTTCATACCAAGGAGGTATAATCAAAGGAACAGTTGTCCCCTATAGGGTATTTGCTCATCAATTGCATAAACACAGGCTAAAAATAAAGGTGGATTCTTCAACTCAGCAGGTATTGGAGAAAGGGAACACTATCTACATTTTGATTTATTAGAGAATGTAATATCTCGGCTAGTTTTCTGGAGGTCTTCCAGAAGGTCCTTGGTCTCAACAGGATAGACACCATGAGAATGGACAAGAATGAGTCCAAAGTCTTTATTTCTTACACAGTCTGCGTCTGTCATAGTTCTGACCCAGTCTCCTCCAGCAGTCTTACAGTCTGCCAGTCTCAACTAGTCTTCCTCCCCTGAGTCTTTGTCTCCAGTTTAAATACCCCAGTATAGTTACATCATTACACTACTGAATATGTGTGAACTAGAGAACCATTACATCATCATACTAAGTACTAAGTATATATGTGAACTAGAGAACCATTATCAGTTCCACTGAGTTAGCACCTTGTTTCAAGTATTCTTCTCCAGAGTTCCAGCTCTCTACAAGAGAAGGTTTCATATGCAAGACAAAAGACAAAACAAAAATGAAAAATGAAAAGAAAGTCCTGAGAAGGCAGAGAAAAGTGGTTACTAAGAGTCTCTGAAACTGGTGAAAGAAAGATGTCATGAGAAAGAGTAAAAACATGCCCAAAGCTAGAGCTGTAGAATCTGTATCCCATAAATGTAAATAAAATAGTAGCATCTCCTACTCTATAGTTTACAGAACTTTAGCCAGGTTAGCAGGCATATTTTGGAAGACAGCATATCTCGATGATGCCTTCTAAAAGCTCCATGACCTTATAGAAAACATGCTTATCAAATATGATGTCAGAGTCCTGTGACTAAACCTTTCCATATCTATCCCATCATAGGTTGTGGAATGACTTTAATGTAATTTAATAATTCTTTAATTATTTTCCTATTTTGTCTCATTACTTTCATTACCTTCAATAAGGTTTAGAGTGGGTATTAATCTGAAAGGAAAAATTTCAACACATTAAGACATGCAGGTTTGCTCAGTGAACCAACCTCATTGGCTATATATTGAAATAATGTTGTCTGAACCTGGTAGTCCTTTGAGGTGGTGCATCTTTTCTTTATTCAGCCTTATAGTTTCGCCAACTTATTTTCTCAGTCCACTTTGGAGTGATCGGGGATTGCAGAACTAGTACCCATCAAACAATACTTAGGAACTGACCTATTATATAAAGCAAAGATCAACTGCTTCAAATCCTATCTCTGTCCTATGTATTGTCCTAGGCAAGTCACTTATATGTGTCTCTGTCCTAGGGGATTCTTTGTGAGTGTAAGTGATAAAAGAAGAGGCTGACATGCATTGGAAGAGGGAGCAATTCAAGAGAAATCCAAATCAATTCAGGAAATTAATCAACTGCTTGATGAAAAAAGAATTATATCAGAGAAAATAATGTTGTACATTATAAATATGCTTTATATTATAAATCCCATTTCTATTAAACTATGAATTTATATCAAAGTTTATAATCCTATTTTAATGATATCTTAAGACTTTTTTTTTTTCCTCCTGAGGCTGGGGTTAAGTGACTTGCCCAGGGTCACATAGCTAGGAAGTGTTAAGTGTCTGAGACCAGATTTGAACTTGGCTCTTCCCGAATTCAGGGCTGGTGCTCTATCCACTGCTCTATCCACTGCACCACCTAGCTGTCCCCTATCTTAAGACGTCTAAACTACTGAATAGAATTTTGATATATGAATGAAGTTAGTTTTATGAAGGATAGTAATTCTACGGTATTCATTTGAGTTTCAGTGCTAGAAATCCATTATTTTAGTAAAACACAAGTAGTGCTCATATACATTTTTTACTGAATCCAAATATTAAAATTGTCAGTGGTCAGTTAAATTTAATGAGTCAAAGCATTTACATTAAAAGGAAGCCTTTAACATCTTGGGAGAGATCCTGAATCTCCTCCTATTCTGAAAGCAAACTCAATATAACCAAAAGCCCTGCACTGGCCAAGTTGTTTCTTTTGTAAAGAGTCAGTTTTAGGTTTAAAACTGATCCTTTCCCTTTCCCCTCACAAATATCGACTCACACCAGTTCAGCTGAAGTTATAAGTGTGTAAGTTGCAAATGTGCTAATGAAGTTTTAGCACCGGGTTATTCCATTGCAAAGTGTGAATTGCTTTCTCTTACTAGGATGTCAAGATGCAATACCATTGGCCAGAATAAAAGTTGGTGTCCCTTTGGATTTGAAATAAGCCCTGGAGATAGTCTCTGATAGTCCAAATGTATATGTTACAACTCTACCTGCATTTGACGGTCCATTCCATTGGCCTTCTTTCTGTTATGCACCATGATTCTTCCATTCCTAACTTACTTTCATCTTATTTTCTTAAAAATGTGGCTTTATGAATAATTTCTACGTGATGACATTCCCTAATATTATCCCCACCAAATACTACTGTCCACCCTGGCAAAGTAAATAAATTAACAAATAAGTAAATAAATAATTACATCAGTTCAGCACTTGCATTAGCAGGAAGTAGTTAGGAAGCATGCCAGCTGGAAGAGATTTCCCCAGATTTAGAATCATTTTGCAACTTGTATCTTTTGTCTATTAATGAAGTTATTTATCTAAGGTCCTTAATCCATTGCCTTGCTTTGCCATTGAATATTCACTGTTGATGCTTTGATGCTTCTCTATTATCTATCTGGATTTTTCCCCTGGAAAATGAGCTTTATGTATATAAACTCTAGCTTTCCAAATTTATAGCAAAGCAAGATGTAGGCAGAAGTATTTTTAAAAAGCATAAAGGTCATCCAGTTCACTCTACAAACAATTTTATGCCCAAATCATGTATCCATGGGTGACAACTCTCTCGCTGATTGGTTGTGTGTGTGACCTCCTGGGCCCTTTATAAGCCCACTGCAGACAGCAGTCACTCTCTTTAACCTGGCTCCCTAACCTGGGTAGCTGAGCCAAGTGGATGGATAGCCCACAGAGATAAGAAGTTTGGTAGTGAACACGTGGGTCTTCAGACCAGGTGTTCACTAGGGAACCAACAAGTCAGGGCATTGTTGTGAGTAGGTATAATAAAGGCTTTTAAGATTACACCTGGCTGTTCTTGAGTGTGCTACCGTTTATTAAACTATAGATTCAAGAGATCATGGCCAGAGATCTTTGAAGGCCTCAGAGGAGGCGATGCCGGGTAGAGTTGACACTGCAAAGGTCAGTGGTCAAAGGTACACTGTTGGGCCTAGGACAGACTAGTAATTGTAACTGCCAGGAGGGCATGTTACAGGGTATGTAAATAACAATCACACATATGCCTCCTTCACAGCCAAGAGACAGTCCAAAACCAATCTATTTTCCATTACTGCATGTATCTGGGAATCCAATGATCCCTGCAAGTTTTTGAAGTCCTGCAATACTCTTATCATGTCTCAGAGAATCCAATGATTCCCGAGGGCTTTCAAGTCCTACAACAAACTTTACATGTCACAGGGATTGCAATGATTCCTGAAGGTTTTGAAGTCCTGCATCAGTCTCATTATCAAATTTTAATATCCATGAGTCAATTGCCATAACTGCCATTCTCTTTCAGTGGTGGGCACAATCAGTGATGGAAACATCTGATGTTTCTTGGTCTTCTCCTTCCTTTCAAGGGTTTGCTCCATCTCGCTCTGATGGATGAGACAAATACAGCTCATTGGCACCAGTCTGATTCCTGTACAGATACGAGCAAACCCTCTCCCCCCATCTGGTCCTTCCTATTCACTACTTTCTGGTCTTCTCCAACTCACCTGGCAATTATCTAAAGATAGTGGAGCTGGTCGCACTGGATGCTGCCCTTCCAGTGGGTTATAAAACCTGTCTGCTGGGGCCAGTGCATCTTTGTCAAAAATCAACAAGTTAATTGTATAAAGAGCTAGATTTAGAAGTTCTCTAGGGTTACCTGTGGCTCCCCCTTCCTTTTGTCGTATTGTCTCTGTTTCTCCTCTCTACTCTTGCCTGTCCTTGAGGATTAAAGGGTATGCCTGTGGTATGTAAAATCTTATACTGTGCACAAAAGTTAGCAAATATTTTTAAAGGTATATGCGGGTCCATTGTCTGTTTTTATTGCTTGTGGCACAACCATAATTGCAAATGCTTTTATAAGGAAGTCAGTGACTACTAGGGCTGTCTCTTTTGCTGCTGTTAATGCAAAAGTGAATCCTAAAAAGGTGTCTACCACAACATGGATAAAAAGCAGACGACCAAAAGATTTATAATGGGTCACATCCATTTGCCAAATTTCATTGGGTCTCAAAGCATGAAGGTTCTTCCCTGGAGGGAGTGTAGGAGTGTGGAAAGGAAGTTAAGCTGGACAGGCTTTTACTATGCTCCTAGCGTCCTCTCTTGTTATTCCAAATTGTAAATGTAAAGCTTGAGCAGCCTGATGATATACAAAATGAGATTCTTGGGCTTCTTGAAATAAAGGAGTATTGGCTAATATGGTTATAAGGCTATCTGCCTTTGAATTACCATCAAAAATAGGACCTGGAAGTCCACTATGAGAATGGACATGCAAGATACAAATCTTACCTGGATGCCTTCTCACTAGCTCTTGAAGTTCCTTAAAGAGCTGATATATTTTATTTGGGCTGTGGCAATTCTTTCTACCACACTTACTGAATAGGCTGAATCAGAAATTATATCTCCTGGATAATAAGAACTACAATGATTGCATACAATTCATTTTGCTGAGGTGGACTGAAAAGGAGTCCTGACTACTCTCTTCATAGTTAAGTCTCAAAAGTATGCTGTGCAAATATTATGTTTAGATGCATCTGTAAAGATCCTTTAAGAAAAACTTTAGAAGCCTTTTCTTCAAGAACCCATCGCCAATTATGTAATAGTCTGGTTATCTTTAATGGAGATGCGTGTATAAAATTTGCAGCCATGGCTAATAAAATTTGCCTCTCTGGGATGGTTTCATAGCATATATTAATTTGTGCATTAGGATAAAAGGTGTATATCTTGTCAAGTTTTATCTTGGATAATTGTACTACTCACTTAATGGCCTTTAATAAAATTCTAGCCACAAGCACTTGGGTAAGGACTAAGGCTTTGTTCTGGTTGTGCTGGGGGATTCACCCACTGAATTCATCACACTGTCTCCTTGATGAAGGACTGCTGTGGGTGCCTCTTGTGTAGCAAAAACTGATACTTCCAAGGGTTTTTGAGTGACTCTTTCAACCACATTGGATAAAGCTAGTTCAACTTCTCTCAAAGCCTCTTGAGCTTCTTTTGTAAGTTGGCATGGTGAGTTTAAAGCACTGTCTCCCCTTAATATGTCGTATAATGGTTGCAATGGATTAGTAGTCAAGCCTAACTTTGGATGCATCCACTGGATATCTATTAATTTCTGAAAGTCATTTAAGGTGTTTAGCTTCTCAGTTCTTAAGGAAAGTTTTTGTACTGTAAGCACCTTAGTGTATACTTTATATCCTAACTATTGAAAAGGAGCATGTCTTTTAATTTTTTTCTGGAGCTATATGCAATTTTTAGTTCCTTAGTGTTTCTATGGTCTTTTGTAGACATGCTTCTAATATTTGTTCCTCAGGTGCACATCCCAATATATCATCCATGTAATGTAATTACATTACTTTTGGAAATGCTTTTCATACTGGAGTAAGAGCAGCAGCAATATACATTTGACACATAGTAGGGCTGTTTTTCATTCCTTGTGGCAAAACTGTCTATTCATCTCTCTTACAAGGATCAGTTAAGTTAACAGTGGGCACTGAAAAGGCAAATCTTTTCATATCCTCCTTATCTAGAGGGATACTATAGAAACACTCCTTAATGTCTATAACCCAAAGAGGCCATTCTCTAGGCAATTGAGTAGTAGATGGAAGTCCAGGCTGAAGAGTTCCCATAGTTTCCATATGTTCATTTACCTTTCTTAAGTCAGTCAACGTCCTCCATTTTCCAGATTTCTTTCTTACATCAAATACTGGGGAATTCCAAGAACTTAGAGAAGGCTGTAAGTGTCCTTGTTCAATTTGGTCCTGTACTATATCTAATAAGACTTGAATTTTATTGCTACCTAAGGGCCACTGTTCTATACACACTGGTGTACCAGTTTTCCATTGGACAGGAACAGGTGAAAGTGTTGGTAGGCCTTCAACAGCAGCTCTGCCTAAAAAAAACAAAGTGTTCATTTTTAATCCTAATTGTTGTAAAATGTCTCTTCTCCACAGATTGATGGGGATTTTTTCAATTGTAAAAGGAGTAATAACTCCTGTTTCAAAATTCAAAAAAAAAATTCAAAATTCAAAAAAAAATTCAAAAATTCCTGTCCCAGCCCCCATTCTAATGATCTGCTCAGGTTTCCCAACCCCCACCTAGCAAATTCTAGCCCCCGATGAAATCCAGCAAGGAACCAACCTGGGACTGCACCCATAGGCCCCTTTAGCTAAATCTCTCCTTATAAAAGAGACCAGCTGGAATCATCTCTTTGCAGAGGGTCAAAACATGCTAGCACCATGCTTTGTACCACAGACTCTCTGTCCACTGGAACTTCTGGTGTATTTCTCTCTTTACCTAACACCTTTTATTAACTAGACTTTAACTTCCAAACCCCATAATGAGCCTCTTTTATCAATCTAGGTCTTCAGGCCTGTAAATTCCTTTACAGGGGACTCTGTGCCGCCACTAGAACTCATTTAACTCCATATCCTTGTGCCAAATCCAAAGGGGTTGCAGGGGAGCTCCATTTGACTCCCTTTGCCCCGAGCCTGACACTAGACCTCAATTAACCCTAATTTCATTTCGTTACCCCTAATCTAGATCTCATTAATTTCAATTTCATCATCTGAAAATTGTCTGTTCATATTTTTTAACCATTTATCATTTGCGAAATTATTTGTATTCTTATAAATTTGACATGGTTCTTTCAGAACCATTTTAGAAATGAGCCTTTTATCAGAAACAGTGGCTATGAAATTTTCCTAGCTTTATACTTTTCTTTAATCTTGGCTCCTCCTTCTCAAATGCCAACTCTTCCTTTTGTTTCAGCCTGTTACTTCAGTAAATACCACAGCCACAACTTTAGTGGTCTTCTGGGGCCTCATGACCTTCTGAAATTTGTAAGATCAACTGGGCTCATCCATCTTGAGTTTTGACTTAGTCACCAAGTGACTTTGAAAAAGATAAATCTTCCACAATTCCCTTACTCTACTTTCCTATGAATCTTTGTAAAGATTTCTTATGATAAGAAACCATAAAGGAAAAAGAACATTTGAGGAGGGGGACAGGGGTTTGAAACTTCTCATTGGTTCTTTAGCCAACAGTGTGGGCATACAGATAACTCTTGATTAGTACAAACGATGACTTCTCTGAAGTTGGCCCTCATATTCACAAGATTTAAAGTTATACTTATATAAAATATGGCCATTGGTTGTAGCCCAATTAAACCCGGTAGTGCAAACCCAAATGATATATGTGACCAAGACATATTTCCATTAATTGAAACCAAACTAAGTTCTGCCTCAAGAAGCAATCATATAGACTCAATCAGATAGACATCATCTATACTCAAAAACAGCTGGGAAAAGGGCACGCAATATTCATGTATCCTATAAGTTGGAAAACCAAGGAGAAACTTCAAAAGAATGGCTTTATTAAATTTGCCATCCAAAGAACTGGGGTCAAATATAGACTCTTTCATTTATCAGTTGCATTCCTAGCACTTAAAAATGTCTATTTGTTAGACAACTCTGAGATACCACTACACACCTGTCAGATTGGCTAAGATGACAGGAACAAATAATGATGAATGTTGGAGGGGATGTGGGAAAACTGGGACACTGATACATTGTTGGTGGAGTTGTGATAGAATCCAGCCATTCTGGAAAGCAATTTGGAACTATGCCCAAAAAGTTATCAAACTGTGCATACCCTTTGACCCAGCATTGCTGTTATTGGGATTATATCCCAAAGAAATACTAAAAAGCAGAAAGGGACCTGTATGTGCCAAAATGTTTGTGGCAGCTCTTTTTGTTGTAGCTAGAAACTGGAAGTTGAATAGATGTACATCAGTTGGAGAATGGTTGGGTAAATTGTGGTATATGAAGGTTATGGAATATTATTATTGCTCTGTAAGAAATGACCAGCAGGAGGAATACAGAGAGGCTTGGAGAGACTTAAATCAACTGTTGCTGAGTGAAATGAGCAGAACCAGAAGATCACTATACACTTCAACAACAATACTGTATGAGGATGTATTCTGATGGAAGTAGAGATCTTCAACATAAAGAAGATCCAACTCACTTCCAGTTGATCAATGATGGACACAGATAACTACACCCAGAGAAAGAACACTGGGAAGTGAATGTAAATTGTTAGCACTACTGTCTATCTATCCAGGTTACTTATACCTTCAGAAGCTAATAATTAATGTACAACAAGAAAATGGTATTTACACACATAGATTGTATCTAGGTTATATTGTAACACATGTAAAATGTATGGGATTGACTGTCATCGGGGTGAGGGAGTGGAGGGAGGGAGGGGATAATTTGGAAAAATGAATAAAATAAAAAAAGAAATTAAAAAAAAGAATATACCACATAAATATGATAAAAAATGTCTGTTTGTTGTAAATTTGCAGTAAAAATAAAGTACATAAGTATTGTGTAAACCACCAGATACTAAGTATGTGGGAGCTATTAATAGCAATGTTAACTGTAAGAGGAATTATTTGTCCATTTTCATCTAGTCTGTGTTCATCTGTATTCAAGAAAATGATTTTCAGACTCCACACATTTCATACTAGTTTTCAGCCAAATATCTGTAAGTCATCAAATTGTAATTATTTGCCTCTATATTTGAGTTTTAACAAACTAGATTTACGTGTTTATTCTTCATGTACACTGGCCTTCTCCCCAATAAGAAGCATAAGTATTTTCAAATAATTATATAATTCATGACCAATTTTTTTTGTCCACAACATATACACAGTACAATACATTTACCATAATGGAGTCTGTTACTTGTTCAATGGGGCTTCCAACTATCCAAGCCATTGTCCAAATCTATTCAAAGTATAGCATAGTGCTAAATGCTAGAAAATGTTATAGAACATCATATGCAATTTCTAAATGGAAGTATTGAAGTTCTACTGGATATCATCAAGTAGGCACAAACCCTAGAGTAAGTCTATCCCTTGAATAGATACTGACCAGCCATTTCACAAGTAAAATCAACAACTTGACTACAGGATTTACAAACTGGATCACAAATAATCCCTACTGAGACCAAAAGAGCTACAGGATGAGCTAATATTTTGGTTTTTGGAAAGGAGGAGAGGGGAAAAGGGAGAGGAAGGGAAGAGGGGCAAAGGAGAGGGAATGGGGCTCTAGGAGTAGGAAAAAGAGAAGAAAGGAGGGGGAAGAGAAAGGGGAGAGGAAAAGGGGAAAGAAAGGGAAAAAGAAAAGGGAGGGGGAAGGGACCAGGGGACAAAGGATTCGAGATGAGGAGGAACTAAAGGGGAAGACCAGAAGTAAAATGAGAACAATCAAGGGGAGCAGTGGGGACGGGGTGGGGGAGGTCATTAGGATGGGTATGCATAATTTCCGTATTCTCAGATTCAGTGATCCTGGAGCTGAAAGAACAAATCAATGTGGGTGGTGGTGCAGAAGATACATTTCACATAGTGAATGGAACCTAAAGAGGCGGCAGGGAAAAGCAGCAAGGGGGAAAGGCCAAGACTAGTTAAATAATAAACTGCATTGTTTCCCTTTGCAGAAATGTCTTTATGGTTTGGGGGTTGAATGTAAATCAGTAAAACAACATACTGCTAGCTTCTACTCCACACTATATGTGACTTAAAAACAAAGAAGGCTTTGAAGATCTGTCCTAATGGAAGCTTGCAACAGTATGATATAAACTAATATAAAGTGACCCGTGCCTGATATTTGAAAATAGTCATATCTTCCCTTACTCTTCTCTTTCTTATCCGTATCTCTTGTTCCTTCCTGAATGAATTCATCATTGTCTCTCCTAGAATGAAACATACTTAAAAACACAAAAATCTTTCAACTAAAAGTGTTATATATTTTGTCAATAAACCACTGAATCCCTCCTCCTGCCCCCTCCATTAATAACAGCATCAATAAAGTAATTAGAATTCTGTAGAGAGTGGGCTTGAACCCAGGACTGCCAGGTTGAGACCGGCTGTCGGGCTGGCTGTCCCTTACAAATTCTTCCCTGACACATTTGAAGATGGGAAAGTAACGGGAAAGGAAGAGTCAGAAGAGCATTTACACTTCATTTGTCCATCCCGGCCCCTAGGGTCCCTTCCAGGCTGGGCTGTAAGCTGTTCAGCTTCACAGAACTGTTAAACGGCTGTAAGAGACTTGAGAAATTATCGAGTAGAATCTCTTCATTTTACAGAAGTAACCCAATCTCGGAGAGGAAGGCCATCATTAAGAAAATAAGCAACAGAGCGGGTCCCGAGATTCTAACGGGAGACCTGGAGCTCACCCATCCTCGTGATCTGGAGCTTTGCACTCCTCGCGCTGAGAGCCAACGGACCCGGCCCCCGTGCCCTCACCACTGCGTGACTTGACAGTTTATCCTCGCATCCGCGTGAGCAGAGAACCTGATAAAAGCCGGTGCAGAAAGCCCGCACAGTTCACTTTCCCTCCTGCCGTTGACAGGGTTGCAGTCGGCTCTGAATCGATGATTAATGCTATGGGGCTCACAGGTTTCTAAACCTCTGGCCTCGGATTATTGACATTTCCCCTTTAATTCTCCCTTTAATTTCCCCTTTAATTCTTCCTTTAATTTATCCCTTTAATTTTTCCCTTTAATTCCCCCTTTAATTTCTCCCTTTAATAATCCCTTTAATTTCTCCCTTTAATTCTCCCTTTAATTTCTCCCTTAATTTATCCCTTTAATTTCTCCCTTTAATTTCTCCCTTTAATTCTCCCTTTAATTTCTCCCTTTAATTCTCCCTTTAATTTATCCCTTTAATTTTTCCCTTTAATTCTCCCTTTAATTTCTCCCTTTAATTTCTCCCTTTAATTCTCCCTTTAATTTCTCCCTTTAATATCTCCCTTTAATTCTCCCTTTAATTCCCCCTTTAATTTCTCCCTTTAATATCTCCCTTTAATTTCCCCTTTAATTCTCCCTTTAATTTCCCCTTTAAGTCCCCCTCCGAGCAGGCTGAAGGGCCCGAGAGAGGACTCCCCCATGAGTTCTACCTCCCTGCCCTGAAGCCTGCCTCCAGGATGAAGAAGATTTTCAATTTCGGCAAGAAGGGGCAATCTTCATCTAGCCGCTTCAACCTGCCGAGTTTCTTTGGCTCCCAACCGGTTTACCGCACCCAAGGATACCTGATCCAGAGCAAGGACCTCGGAAAGATCCATAAAGCTGCCTTGCGCGGGGATGTGGTGAAGGTGCAGCAGCTGTTGCTGCTCGGAAAAAACACCGTAAATGAACTGGATAAAATGAAGCGGTAAGTGCAAAGGGTGGGGGGCGGGGGAGAGAACAGGCTGACATTCCCTCCCCCCATCCGTCCACTTGAGCCCGTGTCCCCCTCCCCCCATTAACCCTGGAGAAATCAAACCCCCTCCGCACCTGGGGCAGGGGCAGGGTCAGTCTTTGCCTTGTAGAGATTGGATTGGAAGTCCCAAAACCTGGCTTCACATCCTAGCCTGTCCATTTTTAATGACTTGGAAACTCCTTCCTTTTACTTTTAACCAGGGTTCAACTAATTATTTCTTAATCAACAGCTATGTGAGAGTAAATACTATTCCCTCCTGCTGAATTGCTGACATTTCAAAAACGACTGTGTGAGACTATCCATGAGGATATTTGGGGGATTTTCTTGGGAAAGTTAGTGGAATGGTTTGCCTTTTCCTTCTTCAGCTCATTTTGACAGATGAGGAAATTGAGGCAAACATGGTTAAGTAACCTGACCAGGATCACACAATGGTAAGTATGTGATATCAGATTTGAACTCAGGCACCCATTGTACCACTTAGCTGTCCCAGCTGTTGTAATATGGATATGTGAAGAGTAAAAGTTTCAAGGCAGAAAATTAATCGCTGCTCTTAAGAACTAATATGTATATACACACACACACACACACACACACACACACACACACACACACACACACATACACACAAGACTCCTGTTTTGTAAAATAGTTTTAGATTTGGCAATTTGGCACAAGTAGGCCATCTTCATTTGTTTTTTGTTTTTTGTTTTTTGTTTTTTTTCATTAATTTCTGTGAAATTCTTGACCTTTTATTTTTCCAGATGAACTTTATTATTTTTTCTTGATCAGTGAAATAATTTCTTGGGAATTTGATTGGTATAGCACTACATAAGTAGATTAATTTAGGTAATATTGTCATTTTATTATATTTGCTCAGCCTTCCCAAGAGCACTTGCTATTTTTTCCAGTTGTTATTTATTGACTTTATTTCTGTAGAAAGTGTTTTGCAACTGTGTTCATATAGTTCCTGACTTACCTTGGCAGGTAGATTCCCAAATAGTTTATATTGTCAACATGTATTTTAAATGGAACTTCTCTTTATATCTCTTCCTACTGGACTTTGTTGGTAATATATAAAAATACTGATGATTTATGTGGATTTATTTTGTATCCTGCAACTTGGATAAAATTATGCATGGTTTCTAGAAGTCTTTTAATTGATTCTCTGTAGTGTTCTCTTAAGTATTCCATCATATTTTTTTAGTTTTTTAGTTGATTCTCTATAGACTTCTCTTAAATATTCTATCATATATTTCAGTATGTCAAATTCCACAACCTTCAATCCTTTAAAATGGAAGCTGCTAGATCCTGGGTAATTCTAATTGTGACTCCTTTGTATTTAAATTGTTTCTTTCTGACTGCTGGCAATATTTTTCCTTGGTCTAATAATTCTAAATTTTAGCCACATTATTCTTTGGTTTTCATTTTGGGGTCTCTTTCAGGAAGTGCTCAGTAAAATTTTAAATGGCTATTTTTACTTTCTGATTCTAGGTCATCAGGGAAGTTTGCCTTGATGACTTCCTGAAGGATGATGTCGAGGCTCTTTTTTTTTCGTAGTTTTCAGGAAGTACAATAATCCTTAAATTGTCCCTCCTAGATCTATTTTCCAGGTCATGTTTTTCCAAGGAGGTATTTTACATTTTCTAACTTTTTTGTTTTCGTTTCACTGGACTGATTCTTGTTGGCATTTATTTCCATTTGCTCAGTTCTGATTTTTAGTTACCTTTTAAAATTCTTTTTGTATTTGTCCACTTTAATTTTAAATGAGTTGTTTGGTTCTATGGGTTTTTTCCATTTCACAAATTTTGTTTTTTCAGGAGTTATTTCCTTTTTCCACTTGCTATTTAGCTCTTACCATTTCACAAATTTTGTTTTTTCAGGAGTTATTTCCTTTTTCCACTTGCTATTTAGCTCTTTTTTCTGCCAAATCTTTCCCAGGAATATCATCCTTTTACCCTGTCTCCTTTAATTTTGCTTATCCCTTTTCTGAACAAAAATGTGGACCTTTACATTGGATAAGCAAGGGGGACACCTAGATTGAGAGATAAAATTAGGAGTGTAAACTGAATTAACCAATCTCAAATGTTTTTAAGGTTACCTTGATAATGTCAATAATAAAAGGCTTCATCTCATCTCCACCTTTTCTAATTTAACTTTTAAAATTAACAGTTTATTTTTAAAAGATGCAAAAGCCTTGTTTTATTGTTTTTGTTTTATTTAATTACTAATTTAACTAGTCATTAGAACCAAATACTCAGAATGACTTGAATTCATATTCAGTCGCATATACTTTCTAATTAATGGGACCTGAGAAAATTTGTTTCTCAGTTTCCTCAAGTATGAAATGAGAATAATACCCACTTCCCAGGGTTCTTACAAAGATCAAATGAAGTAATATTTCTAAAGTGCTGAGCACAGTGTCTTGGACATAATAGATGCTAGTTTTTCTCCTTATCAAACTACATCTAAGCATGTCAACCATTGCAGTTGAGAGGATAGGGGAGACAGAAATATCTTCCACTTTACCTATCTTAGACACTCTGGAAGAAGGCATAAGGAAAAGGAAAAAGGAGTCCTCAAAAACAAGAAAAATTACAACATACATGTATGAATATTTATATACACATTCATTACTTCTGAAATATATGATTTTGTTGTGAATATTTCCTCTACCAATACATAACATAACCTCTTTACAACTTGATGTTATCAGCTATGGGCAGCAAGGTTTTCATTGAATAGAATGCTGGGTTTGGAATCGAGAAGACTCCATCTTTGTGAATGTGAATTCAAGTCTAGCCTCAGATACTAGCTGTGAGTCTCTTTGCAAGTCACTCAATCTTGTTTACCAGTTTCCTCATCTGTTAAATGAGCTGGAGAAGGAAATGGCAAACTGCTCCAATATCTTTATCAAGAAAACTCAACATGAGGTGACAGTCAAACAGGACTGAAATAACTACACCACAAAGATTGAAATACACTATGAATAAAAAATTCATCCTTCGTTGACCAAACTGATGATATCTTTATGACATTAGTTAGGTTGGTCAATGGGCAGCAGATATACCAAGTGCTCACTGTAAACCTTCCCAGCATGGTAGAACTTCCAAAACTTTTACTCTTCTGGAATAGCCTGTAGCAATACAGAGCCACTTCAACTGTACACTGCTGCATTTCAGTAAGCATTAGTTGAGAATGCACACATATGTGCCCATGTGATTGTAGAAAGATACAATATGCAAATATGTAAGGGCCTTTTTCTGAGGCAGTTGCTTTACTAAAAAATGTGTAGTTGTAGATGGATATTCTTATTGGGAAAAGTAATTAGTTATTAAAAGTTATTAGACTTGACCACCAGGCAGGGTGAAGCCCTGTAATCTGTTACAGGGAGGCTAAGGCTGGCAGATGTCTTGACTCATGAGTTCTGGGTTGCAGTGGGCCATGCCATAAGAACTCCATTTGACATCAGCATGGTTAATCCCAACAAGGGACCAGCAAATTTCTTCAGGAGAGGTGAAGCAGCTAAGGTCAGAAATTGAGCAAAGTTCCCATGCTAATCTCTGGTGAAATCTAAATTTACCTACTGGATATATTCTACTCCCACTTGCCAGCGATTTTGTCTATCATATCAACAATGAGAGTTAATTCATATTTTGTATTTAGGTGACAAGAGTGGTCATTTATTTTGGAGGTGATTTACAGTTTAGGCATAATAACAGTGCATGTTATATTAAAATATAAATATATATGTATATATATTTATATAAAACAATGGTAAAATTTTTATTGTTGTAGTATATTAACAAACATTACTCTCTCATTTCTGTAGAACACCTCTTCACCTGGCTTGTGCTAATGGATATCCAGATGTTGTATCTCTCTTAATAGAGAGAAAATGTGAACTCGACTTGTTAGATAATGACAACAAAACACCTTTAATGAAGGTATGCATTAGTTAACCATGCTTTTCCATGAAATGCATTTTGATTTCTTTGATTAAGAAAATTAATAGTAAATAAGTTACTAAGTTTGCTAACAATTAAATATCACTAATGATGCTTGAATATATTAAATTTTATATCATATTATTATTTCTTTATACATATTATACTGACAGGCAATAGAGTGTCAAAGGGAAGAATGTGCAACAATCCTGCTGGAACATGGTGCAGACCCTAATCTTAGGGATAGCCACAGCAACACTCTACTTCACTATATTGCCTCTGGTGGGAACAAATTCATGGCAGAAAAACTGATTGAACACAAAATTGATATTGATGCAAAAAACAAGGTAGAAGCAAACCTCTTGTATAATAAAGTAAATTATCAGCTAAAAAATCAAATAATGTCCATTTCACATATTTTATAATTCATTTATTCATGAAAGCATTTCTTTAATGGAAATAAATTAAAATCATTCTGTAGTCAAAATCCATCAGCCTTCAGAATTTTCTGATGCAGGATGGAGGGATGACGAAGGGGAGGAGTGGGCATGACACTGGAAGAGATTTCTTAAAACATTCATTCACATTCACATTCATTCCTAAGAAGGAAATACCCTCTACTACTGATTTAGACCAGCAATTGCTCTGTATTTTAAGCATGGATTCTTCAGCTGGGGTCCATTAATTTTAAAAGGACTATAATAAGTTTATAGTTATTTCAATGTAATTGTTTTGTTTTAGTTTTCTACATATTTTAGGCATTATTCTGGAAAAGGGGTCCATGACACAAAAAAGTTAAGAAACCCTGCGTTACTTACTGCAGTACTGCAGGTCACCCAGTCAATATATACTTGCCAGCATCAGGCCCTGAATCTAGGTCTTATTGACTTTAAAGCTTGCTAGCTAGCTATTTAATCACATCTGTCTCTCCAGAATCTTCTTTGCACAAAATATTAGGTCTGCTCTCCAGAATGCAATAGTTCCATCAGATATTGTGGAATTATACATTTAATTTTTTACTATTCTACATTTTATTTTTCTATTCTATTCTACATTTAAATTTTTACAATATGAATTTCACATGAAGAAATGTCACAATTTTTAGGAAAACTTTTTGAAATTTGTTCCTATTAGGTATAAAACTAGAGACAGAATTTTCACAGGAACAAATTTTTTTTAAGTACATGCTTCTTTATCCTAATTATTACACATTTAAATAATTTTCTCTCTAGAATTACTGAATGACTCCTGATTTTTTGGAGCAAAGGCTTAATTTGTAGTCATTACCACTTGAGAGAAAAAAAAAACAAAAAAACAAAGAACATATTAGGAAGGTTGGTAAGAAATGGAAAAGTCTAGATGAATGACTTTCTCCTGGGTTTAACCCTCTCAAGACAATATTTTTTTTAGTTTGTTTTGATGGTGGTTGTGGACATGGTGGTTGTTTTGAGAAGAATGGGTAAAGATAACTAGTCACCTTTAAACTCAGCCAGGATATAGCTTTATTTTAGTAGAGTTCTGAGGGGAAAAGTTTGGCTGCATTTGGACAATTGATTATGAAATGAAAATGGCAAGAAAGGAAGACACCCATGGAATAATACAAAATGGTCTCTAACAAATTCTGGATTTCTGTCTTATTACATAATTACTAGCTAGAAGGAATCCCAGAGACACCTAGTTTCATTATGTCATTTTTAATATAAGTAAACTTAGGGCCCAGAGAGGTGATATAAATTGCTTAATGATCACATAGGAATTAACTAATAGACAACAGGATTAATGCTGTGGTCTTTTAACTCCAATGTTCCATTGTGCCATACTTCCTTTCCATATCATCATCACATTTACAAGATGTTCACAAAATATCATAAAGTGCATTAAAGTAAATATAAAATGCTTGCTTATTATAATGGTATCTTTATTTTGACTTTGCAGGAAGGTCGTACACCACTTATGCTGGCAATTTCAGCAAGAAACATTGAGTTGGCAGATTTTCTCTTAAAGAATGGAGCAAATGTGAATGCCATGGATGACTCTAAAAGGTACAGCTTAAATTAATTACGTTAAATTAAACCTTAAAATTTTTAATAAAGCAACCTTTCTAGAGGAGTAAGATTAAATCATGGAATTTATATCATGGAACACTTAGTGAATGAGATTGAATATCATTAGAAAGGGGTGAAAAATGTCAACAAACATCAGCTATAAAAATAAAAATGCTTATTGATTCTGCAAGAAAGAAACCTCTTCACGTGAGCATATAAACTACTGTTTATTGGTAATTACTATTTGCAGTTTTCTTTATTGATTTGAAATTATTTAAGATTATTCCATAGAAGTTTTGAACTCTCGTGATTTAGTTGATTCTCTTGATGAAATAATCTTAATGTCACCCATGAGGATTGTAGCATTTAATTTCTGCTCCTTCTTCTTTCAATTTCTCTTAAGAATATTCACATTGACAAATGTAAATAAATAAAAGCATGATATGGTGAAATACTTTGATGGACCCCTTGATCTTATTGTCAATACTCATGATGCTGTTTCTTATTTTGATCCTTCCATCCAATCTCCTCTCACAGGACTTTTGTCGTTCTTCATAAAAAATCCAGGAAACACACTGATTCATTCCCTTGGTTCTTTTAATACTTGAGTACCAGTGCAAGCTTTTATTTTATTTTCAATACAATCTTAGCACACCTTTTTTCTGTTCATTTATGTCTTGACAATACTTACTATACATCAAAGTCATTATTGCCTGCACCTACTTATATTCACTGTACATATATGTCCATGGCTCTTTGGGATTATCTACAATTTTGATTCTTCTGAGATCATGTATTTGGGTTTGGAACTTTGAAACATTTACTGTGGCCAAAAATCATTCCTGAAAGAATATTGATGTTTATAAAATTAGTTTTTGAGACAGCATAATCATTAAAAGTACTGTGTAATTTTTTTTAAATGAGATCCGATTAGCTCTTTTCTTTTGAAGCCACTGCATTGTTGTTCTTCAATGGCCATGCAGGCTTTGTTGTATGCATGTATTTCTATACATACAAATAAACCAACTAGATAGAGTGACCCATTAAACTACACAGAATCTAGTTTGATCAGTTCTGACAGACATGACTGTTTTCAATAGTAAGGTGATTCAGGCCAGTTCCAATGGTTTTGTGATGGAGAGAATTATATACACCCAGTGAGAGGACTATGGGAACTGGGTATCGATCACAACATGGTATTTTCCTTTTTGTTGTTGTTTGCTTGCTTTTTTCCTTCTTTTTCATTTTTTTTCTTTTGATATGATTTTTTGTACAGCATGATAATTGTGGAAATATGTATAGAAGAATTGCACATGTTTGATATATATTGGATTACTTACTGACTGGGGAGGGGGTGAGGAGAAGGGAGAGAGAAAAAAATTTAGAACACAAGGTTTTGCAAGGGGAAAACTATGCATATGTTTTGTAAGTAAAAAACTTAAAAATAAAATAAATTTAATTAAAAACAAAAAGTTTTGAGTCCCTACTCACAGTTCGCATTAAAAAAAGCATATGTGACATTATGCAAAATAAAAGGATTGTGGACAAAGAAATTCCATCATTTAAAAAAAAAAAAAAAAAAAACAGCAGCAGCAGCAACCTTTCAAAAGAGAAGTAGGATTGGAGGAAAGGAGAAAGAAAGGAGCAGAGAAGAAAATGAGAAAGAGAGGAGAGAATACTTCATTCTTTACTCAGATATAATCAAATCAGTTTCTTTTAAGTCCTTCAGAATAGACATTGATCATCGTACTACTGAGAATAGCAAAATAATGCACATACCACAATTGAAATAGCCATCTCCCAATTGATGGGCATCTTGATTTCCAATATCTTGCCCTGAGAAGAGAGTTCCTACCAATATTTTTGTGCATATACATCCTTTTACTTTTTAAAAAATCTCTTTTAGTATTCATAATTAGTAGTCAAATTATTAAGTCAAATGATATGCACTGATTTATTGCTCTTTGTATACAGATTTTATCTTCTGATCATTTATCATTTGGAGCATAACTTTTTAATAAATTTGACTCAGTTTTTTCTGTTTGAGAAATAAGGTGTTATCAGGTGAAACTTACTTCAAAATTCTATTTACAATTACTGTTGCTAACTATATTTTCTCAGATTCTATTCCCTCTCTCCTTTCACACTGACCCTCCACAAAAGTGTTTTGCTACTGACCATATCTTCAACAAATATGCCCTCTAATTTTATCACCATCTCCCTTTCCTGTTTCCTATTCCCCTCCTAATTTTTCTGAGTTAGATTTCTGTACTTCTATTGAGTATGCATGTTTTTTCTTCTTTGAGCCAATTCTAATAAAATGAAAGTTGACTCTCATCCTTTCCTCCCCTACTTCCCATTCACTGTAAAAGCTCATTCTTGCCTCTTTTTTGACAGATAATTTACATTATTTCCTCTTCTCCCTTTCTCTTTTTCTCAATACATTCCCCCCTTAACCACCTAATTTCATTAATTTTTTAAAAAATATCATCCCTTTATATTCAATTTATAGCTGGGCCCTCTGTCTATATATGCTCCTTCTGTCATAATGAGAAAATTCTAATGAGTTATAAGTGTCATCCTCTATGTAAACAGATAAACCCTTATGATATCACTTTCCTGATTACCTCCTTATGCTTCTCCAGAGTCTGGTATTGAAAATCTGATTTTCCATTCAGCTATGATCATATCATCATAAGTGTCTGAAAATCCTCTATTTCATTTGATGCCTGTCTTTTCCTCTGAAGGATTATACTCAGTTTTCTGCATAAGTGATTCTTATTTGTAATGCTATCTCCATAGTTTTCCAGAATACCATAGTTCTAGCCCTTATCTTTCAAATAAAGAATCTGCTAAATCTTGTGTTATCTTTTCTTTTTTTAAATGGACTCTTTGTTTTAATTCACTCATTTAGGCACCTGCCATTACTAGCAAAAATTTCCAACATACACTATTCTTACTAACTTAGGGGAAACAACTTTCTGCTGTGCTTTATATATTTTTTTTTCATTCAAATTGGTTTACAAAATATGCTGTATTTTTGTACTGTCCAATAAAAGGTAGATGATTTAAAACAGATCCTATAGAAATGACATGTTATCAGTAATTTACAATTTAAAAAAATCCAGCCACAAAAATAAAGTCAAAGCTAAAAACAAGATTTTGCTACGAATCAGTGCTTCTATCACCCTTCTGAAAGAAAAGTTATTTTTAATGTGATGTAAAGGCAACATTGAAGATTTTTCTTTAAATTAACCACCTAATTTATCCCTAAAATTACAAAGAATCAAAGTCCCTTTACAGATCAAGTGCAGTAAACTAGATGTTCTTTCAGCACAAAGCAGCACTGGAAGTAACAGTTGTAGATGGAGTGGATTAGTTTTTCAGGGGCTGCTCCAAGATTAACATACATATATCAGATGTTATTCATCCAAGATCACAGACACAAATACAAATTGGATGTGAAGGAAACATGTTTCACACTTAGAGCTGACAATGTCCACTGTCTTTGCATCTTTCTGTATTGGATGACTTTTTAAAAACAATTTTTAAGTCAGGTCATGTCAAGCAGGCTGCTTTTGCCAGTTGCCAATGGTAATCTTGTGTTATCTTAACTGTAATTTCACTATAACTGAATTGTTTCTTCCTGTATGCTTGTAATATTTTCTCCTTGACCTGGGAGTTGCAGAATTTGACTATAATAATACATGAGTTTTCATTTGGGGATCTCTTTCAGAAGGTGATTGGCCAATTCTTTCAATTTGTATTTTATACTCTGGTTCTAGAATATCAGTTCAGTTTTCCTTGATCATTTCTTGAAATAAGATGTCTAGGCTTTATTTCAATTATAACTTCATATACTGTAATAATTCTTAAATTTTCTCTCGTGGACTGATTTTCCAGGTCAGTTTTTTTTTTTCATTTTTTTTGTTTTGATTTATTGTATCTGGATTTCTCATAATGCTTCCATTTACTGAATTACAATTTTTAAGGAAATATTTCCTAAAGTGAAATTTTGTACCTTTTTTCTCAATTGGAAAATATTCCTTTTTAAGTTATTCTCATTAGCTTTTCGATTTTCCTTTTGCACCATTCTCAATTCTTTTGCTAATTTTTTTCTTCTCTTTCTGTTATTTAATTTTTAAAAATTCCTTTTGAGCTCTTCCATGACCTGGGATCTATTTCATTTTTTCTTGGAGGCTTGTAATATAGGTTCTTGTAATCTTCTTCTGAGTATGTGTTTTGATGTTCCCTATCACCATATTATCTTTTATGGGTCAGAAACTTTTTTGCTATCTGCCCATTTTCCTAGCTTATTATTTGGCTTTTAAGTCTTTGTTAAAATAGAATTCTTTTTTCCCAGGGTAAAGGGTGCACTGTCCCAGGTTTCACTATTTGCCTTCCATGGTTGTGTTGGAGGTTTCACAGCTAACTTGCTGATCCTTTGGCTTTAGAACCAGGATAGAGTAGCCAACACTACTGTATTTTGGATAAGAGCCTCCCACAATATTCCCTGTGCATGAGGCCTCTCCATCCTGGAGCTCCGTGCATGGCATTGGTGCTGATTCACACACACACTCCCTATATCCCTCTGCTAATTAAGTCCTTCCAAAATATCTTCTGCTGGAAATGGGTTGTACTCCAAATATTTGTGGGTTCTGTCACTCCTAAACCTGTTCAGAGCCTTAATCTGATGTTGATTCCAAGGAAAGCCAGGAAGAGCTCAGGCACAGATCTGTCTACTGTCTGCCACCTTGTCTCCATCTTCTATAATTTCCTTTGTCTTCTCTTTTGATTAGATCTAGTTTTGCTTCTGCTTGATTTGAGATCAGGATATCTATGAATGCGTTTTTTCCCCTTTCAACTGGAATACATTATATTCTGTTCCAGCTTTTTCCCTTTACTATGTATTTATTTCTCTGCTTCAAAGGTGTTTCTTGTTAACAACATATTGTAAGATTCTGGTTATGAGCTTTAATTGTGTAGGGGAGTTCATTGAATTCACATTCACAGTGAAGGTTACTAACTTTTTTTCTGCCGTTCTATTTTTCCAGGTTTTATTTTTTTCTCTTTTCATCCTTTTCCTCCTCAAAAGTGTTTTGCTTCTAATCTTCAAACTGCCCTCCCTTTTGTCAACTTCCTCCCCTTTTCTTATCCCTTTCTCTTATTTCTTTCTGCCCTCCCTTCTATAACCCTTCTGCTTTCCTCCTACTTCTCAGTAGAATAAGAAAAACTTCTATACCACACTAAATAGGTATGTTATTCCCTCTTCAAGCCAAATCCTGTGAGTTTAAAGATGCTTGTCTCCCTCCCTGCTTTTTTTTCTTTTTCATGTGATGTGTTTTATCCTATTTTTACTCTTTCCTCTTTCCCCAGTACAATTTCTTTTTCACTTCCAATTATTTTTTATATCATGACATTAAGGTTAACTTAATCTACTTAAGTATGCCTCTTCTAACTATCTTGAGAAAGAATTATATGCATCATCTCCCATATAAAGATTCAAACATTTAACCTTTAAAATGTAGGTGTTTTTCTCTTTAATTTACCTTTTTATGCTTGTCTTGAATCTTTTATTTGAAGATAGAATTTTCTGTCTAGTTCTGGTGGTTTTTTCAGAAATTATTGAAAATCCTCTATTTTATTGGATTTTCATCTTTTCCCAAAAAAATGATAATGCTTAATTGTGTGGGGTTGTTTCTTGGTGTAGTCCATAATTCTTTACCTTCCAGAATACAATACTCCAGACACTCCAGTGCTTTAATGTGGCGTGGAATAGACCATGCTTTCTTTCTGGTACTTTTTGCAGTATTTTCTATTTGATCTGATAATTCTGGAAATTACCTATAATATTCCTTTCAGTTTTCATTTTGTGGGTCTCTTTTTGGAGATAATCAGTGGATTTTTTTAATGAATATCTTACTCTCTGGTTCTAGGATGTAAGAGCAGTTTTCCTCAATGAGAATTTAAAAAGTATGTTGAAATGAAAAATTGAAAGTAGTATCCAGATTCTTTTTTTCAGCATAGCTTTCAGGTAGTCCAATAAATTTTACATTGACTCTTCTGGATCTTTTTTTTTTCAATGAGCATTTTTACATTTTCTTCTATTTTTATTTTTTGGACTTTGTTTGATTCTTAGTATCCCATTGATTCAATCAATTCCATTTGAACAATTCTAATTTTAGTGACTTATTTTCTTCACTTAGCTTTGTTACCTGCCTTTGCATTTGACTAGTTGTACTTTTAAAGAAATTGTTCAATGAATTTTTTTTCCATTTCAACCAAATTTATTGTTTAAAGAATTTTATTTTTTAAATTATCTTCTTCAGTAGCTTTTTTTCCATTTCTCCAATCTTATTGTTTAAGAAGTTATTTTCTTCAGTCAGATTTTGTGCTTTTCCAACCTTTTGAAGTTCCTCCCCCCCCAAAAAACGAAAAAACGATTATTCTCCTGCATAGCTTTACCCTATTTTTTCTTTTATCTCTCTTTCAAGATCCTTTTCAAACTCTTTCTAGAGAGCTTTTTTGATGTTGAGATCATGAGATCCATTCAAATCCCACTTTGAGGTTTCCCCTGAAGTCATGTTGCCTTTGCTGTCTGCTTGCGATTCTCTATTCTGATCTTCCCTATCTCCAAAGTAGCTTTTTATGGTCAGAGCTCTTTTTGCCTATTTGCTTCTTTAAAAAAATTTGACCTCTGCTTATAGGGCATAGGGGGAAATTGTCCCAATCTTCTTTGGCAGGGCACGAGAACCTCTTACTGATAGTTCAGGGGCCAGAGTTGCTGCAAGTTTTCCCACTTACTGGGTGGCCTGACTAAGTTCCACCTGTTATACTGATTTTTGGGGGCTTACAAATTTTTTTATACTTGTACTGAAGGTTTCACATCTGTTCTGCTGATCACTGGTCTTCTGAACCCAGAATAAGTAGCCAACACTGCTATATTTTTGCTAAGAGCCTCCCTTTATATTCCTTGCCTATAGTGGGCCATTTTCCCTCCACCCAACTGAGCCAGACCTTTCCTAAAATCCTTCCAAGATGGCTTGAGTTGGAAAATTATTACTGTGAATGTTTCTGGGTTCTGTTACTCCAGATTCCATTCAGAAGCTTGATTTAGCATTGATTCTGAGGATTTGTTCTTATACTTTAGGATTAGATTCTTTAGTTTTCAATTAATTTTCATTTCTTTTTTTTCCCACTGCCCTTTGTTGAATTTAATCATATGTCATTAAGAGAATGAAAAGAATAGATGTAATATTTTGAATGACTTCTAGGAATTGAGCTAGAGGAATAAGCAGCAAATCAGTGTAGCTACCATATTCACCTCCAAACAAATATAAAATCATTTCCAAAACAAATTTGGGCACAGTAGAATCATGAAAAAGACAGAGAGAAATAATCTGTGACCCCAAGGAACTTGAAAAGTTAGCAGAAAATTAGCAGGTAAAAGGGGAGGAAGCCACCAACAAACTCCACCTCTGTAGCCCTTGATAAAAACTGAGCACTAGTATGGTGGAGTAGGCAAATACCAACAGTTGTATGGTCAGAATGGTCAGGGGAACAGGGAGACTAGTTCTGAGAATTGTCACATCCTTCACTCTAGCCCCTAACAAACTGGTAATCTCCAGAGGCCCCAGGAAAATAAGTAGAGCCTGAACCTTCATGTACCTATGCAAACAGGCAGCTGCCAGTGACTGGATCACCATGTCCTTCAGTGTATTCAGGGTGAATGCAGAAACATTCAGTACACACCAGATGCCACCACTAATCATCTAACTCAGTAGCAAGTAAGCTGCTAGACCCTGAGGGCCTCCAGCAGTTCCAAAGGATAAGCAAAAAAAAAAAAAAAATTAAAGATAATTATGTAAAACAATTAGATTAAGTAGATGAAGACACAAAGTCATAAGAAGGCAACAATGTCAAAACATCTATGGGCAAAAAAAACCCCAACGAAAAGTTCTTTTTCTTTTCCCAATTTTTCTTTTATGATTTTTGTAAGCTCCTTTCAGAGCTCTCCTAAAAGTTCTTTCTGGGCCTGCAAACACTCCTTTTTCTTTATGGATGGGGTGGGGTGGCTGACACTAAGGGAGGCTTGTTACAGGTAACTTGCTACTGAACCAATGTCCTAATGTTTGTGCCTGCCCTCTTTTAAGGCTGTTTCTGCATTTTTCCATAGATATACTGAAGCAGTGTTAGTCTGACTATAGTGGCTGCTTGTTTGCTTAGGTACCTATATGTCTGGGGTCTGCTTATTTGCCCAGAGTTACAGAAGTCTGTCCTCTGGAGGTTACCTGTTTATTTGGGGCTATGATAAAGCATGTGGCAGTTCTCAGAGCCGAAGTTTGTCTATTCCCCTGACTATGCTGAAGTACATGGGTGATGCTGGTGTTGGCTTTTGCTTCCTTCTCTGAGCCGACACTCAGAATCTACTGCTGGTTTTCTGAGATGCTTCCTGTCTGGACTGCATGTCCCTTTTATTAAAATGAGACCTTTCCTTCCAATCTTCCAAGGTTCTTAAGGCTCATAGATTGTTTCATTCCATCCTTTTCATGGTTCTGCTTTTACAGCACTTTTATTGGGGAGCTATTTTATGTTGTTTGGAGGTAAATGTGAAAGAGTTAAAGTGATTTACTATTTAGTCCACAATTTTGAATGCTGAACTGAATAGTTAACTAAAAAAAAAAACAAAAAAAAAAAAAAACAACAACAACAAAAAAAAAAAAAAACCCTAACCTTTTTAGACATGTGATATTAACTACTGATACCAGAGTTTAGGATTCCATCAATATATTTCAATAAATGCGTTTTTAAAATCTATGACTTTTCCAGTGAAGATTCGCCTTACATGAATTGAACCTTTAATAGAATTGGCAGTTTATCACTTATCACTAAATAGTCAAGGGATAGCAAATCTTCCCATTATATCATTTCAATACTAGCTTAGGTAAAAAGCCCATGCATCAGTATGCAATATGCTCAGTATTTCAGAATATTTATATTTTTATCAATATGGATATTCCTTCCACTTGTTCAGCTTTTAAACACTCTTTAATCTTTTTTTTTTTTTTTTTTTTTTTTTTGGCAATTGGGTCTAAATGACTTGCCCAGGGTCATGCAGCAAAGAAATGTTAAGTGTTAAGATTTGAACTTAGGTCCTCCTGACTTCAGGGTTGGTTCACTGCACCATGTAGCTGCCCCTTATCACTGTTAATCCTAATAAAATGCCTTTGTGACTTCATAGTCTTTCTCAAATCAACTATCTTCTGGTGATTAATTCTTCTTAATTTACAAAAGTTTGTCCTAAAACATGAAAGTTCATTGCTGTATTCGTGCTCAAAAAGTTTCAGAAAGACATAAAATAGCTTATTCTGGTTTTGCTTTAGACAAGCAGTGGTCACCTCTACATTATGATGGAACACTGGAGTAAGAATTCATTGGAGTGGCTAAGATTATTTCTAATTATTTTCAAAGGGCTTCCACTTTACTTTTAAGGCTAGTAAACAAGCTGAATTAGCTTAATGGTTTCATACAAGGAATACTGTGGGGTTTTTTCTCTTTTTTTTTTTAACATTATGATTAATTTCACAATCCCCACTAAAATTGAAAGAAGACAAAAAAAAGTTGTCTTTTCCATCTTTTTGTCTGGTTTTTATTAATATTTGTAATTCTGCATTCGAACCATCATAGTACTGCTCTCCCAACATACATGTGCTCATGATGCACATATATATATATATATATATATATGTATGTATGTCTGTATTGAGTAAAGAAAATATGAGATATCCTCTTATTGAAGGATGTCCAGAAAAATATGATAAATGTGACTAGTTAAAATTTTTAAAAACAAATTGCTTCTTTGGTATTCTAGAACGGCCCTTATGATTGCTGTCAGTGTCGGTATGGAAGCTTTAGGCTTGGTCACTCTTCTTCTTCAACATAATGCTGATCACACTCTCCAAGATAATGATGGATGGATAGCTGAGAAGTATGCTAAGCTCTATGGTTATCCTGTGTAAGTGCTAACATAATTCATGTCTTTATATCATTACATCTAAAAGAATATTTCCTCCATAAAATTGAGAGTGAATGTGGCTTTCATAGTTTCATATTATAATAATTGCCTGGCAAGCATCCTGGCAAACTACAGCTCTGAAAACTGCCACGTGCTTCAGCATAGCACCAGGCAAACAGGCAACTTCTTGAGGATAGACCTCTATCTGTTTTGTATTTAAGGTTACTAAAAAGGAATTGAGCAAATGGAAAATTTAGGCTATCAAAGTTCAGTATGACATAAACAAAAGGGATATAAGAGAGTCATAGTCTGAGATCAGAATTTTCAGAAATAATAATAGCCGCCATTTTAATTTTTTAAGGTTTTCAAATGTTTACAAACATTTTTGTATTTGATCTTCAAGGAGTTATATAATTTAATAATAATAATAATAATGTACATTTAGAAGTGGTTTTTGTCTTTGTTTCTATTTTAATGTTTTACTGATATCTCTCAACTATAAGAGACCTAAAGTTTTAATTTTAGGGAAAAATCACATATCTTGGATGCCTTCATATGAGTGATAACAAAAAAGAATCATAAATATTAATAGTCAACATTGGAATTCACAGAGAAGCAGTTTTCAGGGGTAAGGATGTTCACCTTGGAGTGCTGTGGTGAGATCATGCCCCTCATGCTATGTGTGACCTTGGACAACTGTAACCTTTCTGGGATTTAGTTCTTCATTGATAAAATAAAGAGATGATTGTTGATCCCCCAAATAAGCTTTATCAGTTCTAAGCCTAGAATTCTATAATATTGTGACTCTGAAGACAAGTGTATTACATCTAAATTGATTAGTATTGTTCTCCAGACTTTAGTTTTTACTAAAACAATAAAAAAAATCTAATATTTGAGATACACAAAGACTTGTTACATGCAATTTTTATCTTGGTTGATGTACTCTTATTATGTTTTACTTTTTATTTTAGAAATATTTATCACAAACAAATTGAAGACCAGAAGAAACAAATTGAAAAAGAGAAGGAAAAAATTGAAAAACCAAAGGTAAAGATTGAAAAACAGAAGGAACAAATTGAAAAGCAGAAGCCCTGTACGCCCCAAATCAGCTGTTCAGACAAGACTTCTGATATTGCACCATCCCTGGACAAAAAAGGTAGAACTGACAAACCCAAATAATAGTTAATTTTTAAAAAATGAAGAGCAATCTTAAAATTCATATATTCTGGGGTTTTTTCTATTTTCGTTTTATATTTTAAAATAATAACTGGTTTATCTTTGGTTAATGATTTAATTACCTCTGTACTGTACTATCTGAAACTACAAAAAACGTATTTGTGTTATTATCTGCTTTATTAGGAAAAAGAATCAAGCTACACTATGAATTTTCTGATTTCCAAATTATTTTAAACATGTTTAAGCAAATCATATGAAAATTCTTTAACACAAAATAGTAAATATTGTATTTGGCAATATGATGTTTTTATTCTTAAATGTGAAATAAATAATGAATATTACTTATGATTGAATATAGATTGATTGATAGAATGATCAAACAGCAGAAGAGCAGAGTCTTCTCTTTTGGAACTCAGTAAATCACTTATTCAAGTGGAAACACCTTTAAATGTTTTCAAATTTTTATAGTGTTCATAAAGCTTTCCCTTAATACAAACTAAAGAAAAATAAAAAATCAAAAGAATTAGGGCAACCAGCGAACAGAGGAGCAGATTTGAAAGGTAATGCATATGATCCTTCATTTTCTGCAAATATTTTTCATACACGCCCACTTCCAACTTGACCCTCAGAATACTTTACATCCTTCTGATTCAGATAGTTAAATGATAGAGCATTTTCTGGTTGAGTTTCTAACACTATAGCTTGCTAGCTGGCCCATTTGAAAAGTTAATGACCTAGATTTGCAATAATAAATTCATCTTAAATGATTATTTTTAAAATAATTTATCCATTACCACATGAGAAAGATAATATGGTTATTCTGGTGATTCCTACTTGAATGCTGATGAAAGCAGAAAGCTTAGATGACTTCCTTATAGGAAAGCATAGAGGAAAACATTTTAAGAATTGGGCATTACATTGTCAGAAGGAGATGAGTGATGTAAAGCTTATGGAAGAATAGAGGAATTACAATGGCAGAAAAAGCAGTATATAATTTTAGTTATATTTTATTGCTGCCTAAAAAAATCCTTTTCCAATAAAACACTTTCAATCCTATTGTTTGTGAGTTGAAAATTGATCATCATTTTTCCTTATTTATTAATTTGTAAAATGGTTGATCTCTGGCTACTTTTATAAAATTGTTGTGACATTTAAGGAAGGAAAGTGAAATTCTATTCATCAAAAATCTAACATTATTTTTTATCATGCTAATTACATATAAAATTTTTTAAAACTCCTAATCCAATTTTAATAAAAATTATTACATTAATGATCTCATGATGAAATCAAAGAAAAAGTTATAGTCTGTAACAGAATTTAATATAAGTACAATTAAAGAGTATGGCTTATTGGTGATAGAACTGTACCCAGATATGTTCAAGGAAGGTATCAGAATATAGACATACAAGGTCAAATTCCAGCTTATGGATAAATGTATTAATGTTGGTTTAAAATGGCTAAAATAATTAGGAGTTAATGTTGGTTTAAAATGGCTAAAATAATTAGGAGTATAAATAAGTTAATTATATGATTGCTATTATAAAATGCATTTGCTTTCTCCCAAATATTCATCTTCTACCATAAGACATTTATTTGGTCCACCTTATTTTCTGTTCATCAAAAAATTGATAAAATTCATTATTTGATAGGTTTGTATAGTAATAATAGAATTGCTTAATTACACATTACGTTGTTTTGAACTTAAGTATTTTTCCCTTTGAGTTTTACTAATAGAAAACCCTATGCATATAAGTTTTCCTATAGATTACATTTTCAAAATGAACCAGACTCATTATCATGAACAATGAGTGTGCTAGAGCCCTGGTCCTGGTCCCTAGAAGTCCTTTTTTTTTTAACATTCCTGGAACCAACATCTTGTTTTCTATATTAAGTATAATAATAAAATAATAATATATAATAATATAATAATAACTATAAAATAACTAGTTATATTTATTGGTGACTTTGATATGTTAATTCAGGGTTATGGTGGAAAAAAACACAGTTTATCCATAACATTTAATAGATAATAAATTCTTTTAGCACATGATTCAAATAGTTTGAAATTTTTAAATGAACTGAATGTAAGTATTTTAGTTATTTAATTCTTAATTCTTTTGTATTTTATTCTCTTCTGATTAGTAACAGCCGTAACTCACATTAAAATAGTGTTCTAATGTCTTCAAATTGTTTTCTTCACATTATTTTTGCCCTTATAATTTTTGAAATGTATGCTTTAGGGGAAATGTCTAGAAACTTTATTTTTAAGTAATATTTTCCCTTTTAAAAAAACGATTAGAAGATGGACTTAAAAACTTGGAATTGGACATTAGAGGTAATCTGATGTAACTCCATTTGGGAAAATTCACCATTAATGGTATTTACCTTCTGTCTTGGGAAAGAGATAACATGCTCTGTCAGTGTGAAGCAGTTAATGTAACCAGATCATTGACAGATATCCAATACTTTAAGACCCACCTCGTTCTACTAAAAGATAATAATACTACATTTATCTTATTTGACGCAATTCCATTTAAATCATATTGTTATTGCTCAAAAAGTACACCATACAATGGCTTTAGAATTATGCTTTTCATATTACGCTTTATAGAAGTTTTTTAAAAGTATGCTTTTCATATTCTATTTATGTATCAAATTTTAATTGTATTTTAATTTTTTCTATAATAGCAGAAGATGGTATTGTAGAAGACTCTATAAGCAGGTATGGTTCATAGCAGTTTTACATTTCTTTTAATTAATCCTCTTGAACTAGTCTTCCATGAGCTTTTCAATCAAGAGCAAAGCAGACTCTTATGACTCCAAAAGCTATATCTTTTATTTCACCAATTTCCACTATCACATTAATCCATGTTTATCTTTCAAAAAATTTAGGTTTACTTAACTCTAATTGGTACGAGTGTATATGCATTTATCTATATATGTACATTATTATGTGTATGTATGTATATATGTGTATATACGCATAATATACAAATAATATGCCAATATATAAACACATACATATATGTATTTATGCACACTGTATGTGTAAGCATGTATGCTTATTTATGAGATTGGCAACTGCTCTGTGTTGAGTGTTGCCTGGGAATGCAGAAGGATTAAGTGACTTGTTTGGGCTACAAAATCAGTATGTGACAAAGGAAGAATTTGAATCCACAATATTTTTACCCACTTCTTACTTCTTATCCACAATGCCCTTATATAACTATTAGCAAATAGTTAATAAATGAATGAAAAAATGAACCGCTATGTTCCATATGGCCACACCACATAGTAGCCACCTGGAATGAATTCCTAGCAAGCCTTTTGAGGCACATCTGCAATGCAAAGATGTATCATATTATACTTGTGGAAATTTATCTAAGTGCTCAGTTGAAGGAATTATCAAGATGGAGTGGGAATTAGTCACTGGGACCAGGATCCTAAGTTAAGACAAGAAATGGTATTGGAAAATTCTCAGCAAGGAGAGAAGCAATAGAAAAGAAGAAAGTGTCTGGTGAGTACTTTCTGCTTGAAACTCTTGTGAACAACTATGGTACAAAGCTACTTTTCACTTTGAGACTTTAGCAGGAATATTTTTTTCCCAGTTAAGAGACATGTGGGCAAACGGGCATTGTATCATAAGAAGTGGTAAACCTTTTTTAAAAAACAATTTCTCTAGAGATGCTATAAAAGCAAACAGATGTAGCAGAGCATTAACTGTAAAAGCCATTAGCAGTAATGATCAAAGACTAAGTATCTCACTTCTAGTGAGCTTATTTTCCCACTTCACAGAATGTTTATTTTTCAGTGACCTATAGATTCTGCACTCTTTATTGCTGTCAATGACTTAGTCTTACTACAAAAAGAGATGAAAAGTCTAGGGGAAAAAAACCCTTTCCACTTTCTAGATGATCAAGTAGAATCAAGTATTAGTAGAAATGATTTTTTTAAATTAAAAATAAATAGAGAACCTAAAAGAGGGAAAACAGGGAGTGATTGTGTCAGGAGGTTGGTGGGAAGAATCCTGTGATACCAAGAAGCTGAACATTTCGTACCTTTCTAACTATTTTTATCCAAAGAATGAAGAGAAGTACCACATATATAAAGCACCAAGGTACCAGGCTGGGAGAGCAGTTCCTAATGTGACAAATTCACCCGAAATATTTATCACAATCACAAACAATGGCATTTGTTAATGTGAAACAGCGTATGGGCTAAATCATATAAATCATAAAGCAAGATACTTCAAGTAACATGGCTTTTTAAAATCAGAGGGAAGAGCGAGAGGGAAATAAGGACTTGACCTAGGGAGTAAAGACACCATTAGCAAGGAGTTAGGGAGTGGGTAGGAAAGGGGCTGGGTAAGAACAAATTCTCCTGTAAATTGCCTTGATGATTGAGTCAGTCTTAGATATTCTAACAAGACAGTCCCAGGAAACTGATCTCCTTTTGCATGGGATTATGGCTGATGGACATATTGCAAAATTTACATTATTCCTATTAATGGGGACAGAATGACCTCTTTTAGATCTGAATTTAAGGAAAAGCAAATGCGAATATGATTTTTGAAGCCTTAAGAACTTGGAAAATAGAGATTGAAAGTTAATAAAATTCAGGAGTCTTGAATTTCAGGAGAAATTGAAGTGACTTGAAGGAGAAAGATTCCAGCTAAAGGAAAAAAAGGAGCCGAGTCCAAGGAGGATTTGAAAAGATGGAGGACGACATAACAAAGACAAAATGAAGACTATAAGAAAAAAAGAGAAGGAATACAACTGAGAAGAGAAGAAAAAGAAAAAAAACAAGACAAAACAAGAAAAATCTGTGGGCACTTTTAAGGAGAAGGAAAAGGAAATCAGGGATGCTAGCAAGGAAATAGAGCTTTAAAAAAAATGGGGGGGGGGAAGATGTCTTGATGCTAATAGATCCTAAAGAGCTGGGAAGAGAACCTTAGGGTCAGTGGACAAGGAGTGGGAATGGGAATAAAGATAGAATGGATTCATCCTTTGTCATTTTCAGCAAGTGTCCCCCAGCAACTCAGACACAACAGTTGTCCATCTACATTATTTCCTGTCTGGAAGTTCCCTGCACCAGTCCATCATAAGTGATATACCCCATCCTCCTTGAATTCTGGACCCAACTACCCTCCCCTTCCACCCCAAGTGAGTTGCAATTCTTTGAAGGCAGATTACCACAGCAGGTGTAAAATTTGTATCTAGCAAGGAAGATAAATGCTTAAAACTTTTCTGAGTCATACATTTTGGAAAGTATGACCTACTCTCATATCTGAAGGGCAGTTAGGAAAAGTAGTGGGTGCTATCCTGGGCTTGGAATCAAGAAGACTCATATTTATGAATTATAATCTGGATCACATACTTATTATCTTGTGACTCCAGGCAAGTCTCACTTAATCCTATTTGCCTCAGTTTCCTCATCTGTGAAATGAACTGGGGAAAGAAATGGCAAGTCATTTTGGTACCTTTGGCAAAAAAAACCAAATGGGATCACAAAGTCAGATGCTGAAACCAGTTGGGGGGGTAAGAAAAAATAAGTCAGTGAAAGTTTCTCAGAACCAAGTAGGGAAGGCTTGGAGAAGTGACATGTTACAATTTCCAGGGTTTTGTTGGTTCTGTGTTTTATAATGTCCCATTGTGTTCATTTGTCAACTTTAGAAGAGTGTAAAAATTAAAAATAATCTTGTTCTGGAGGACAGACTGACTGATAGTTTCTACATTATTTTCTTCTTAGTCAAAATAAATCTTGGAATAGGAATCATTGATAATACCCTGATCAATTAACACGTCCTTTGTAATGTATCATTTGATGGCAAAGCAACAACTGAACAGCAATTGTTGATGACTGATTTCTGGAAATGTACTAATTTTGGGTTATTTTTTTTTGAAAGATTCTCTGACAATATAGGATCTGATAAGGCTTGGCTAAGCACAGATGATGAACTGGATTTTGATACAAAGGTAAAGTTTCTTTATTAATTTTTTCTGTTTGGAGGATGTTTTGCTTTATTTTAAAAAATTGCAAACAATAGTATACAATTTCTCTAGTATTTAACACTAAAGATCCACATGGAGTTAAATGAACCCAAATGATTCTAAAGCATATAAGCTTTTATTCTGTTTCAAGTTTTCTTTCAAGTTCCCCACTGCTAGCTTATTTTTTTTTGTTTGTTGTTTTTTTTTTTTTCTGAAAAACTAAATGAAATAAACTTTTATAAAATTTACCTTCTGCTAATATTTCTATGTCTCTCCATATTTCCTTGTACCTTTGTGTTTATCAATGCACTGAAAAGAATCTTAGATTTGGAGTAGAGGACTAGGCTTCATATCTTATGACTGCCACTCTAAAATGAATGACATTTTAAAAATCTTTGTTTCCTAGATGATATTCAAGGTGCTTTCTAGATCCAAATCTGTGATTTGTTCCATAATGTTCCCTTAATGTTGATTACACAGGTGACTTCCATATTTTTGTCAATATAGATCCTATTTTCCTTCTTTTGCTCTTTTGAGGATGAATTCTCAGTAATGCAATCAGATTTATGAGTGTTGTATGTGGTTTTCTAAAACACCTGGATCAATGTGCAGTCCGCTTAGTGGTATACAGGATTTCCCATTATTTGAAGTTATTTTTGTTTGTTTGTTTGTTTTTCTATGGCATTTTATTTTTTAAATTTTATTTAATTTTAAAATTTAAATCGTAAAAAATGGAGTAAGAAAAAACAAAAGGAATACAAAACAAAATAAAGCAAAACAAAAGAGAACATTGTCATGGACCTTGAAAAACCTCCGAGGATTCAAAATATGTAACAACGAATTAATAGATCAAGAAAGTATAGATAGATAGATAGATATAGATAGATAGTTATAGATATAGATATTTGTATATATATACATATATCTATGTACATAGAAATATGTATATATATATCGTTATTAGTAGAAGAAATTATATTTCATGAATTTCCATTATTTTTACTTCTTTGTATTTTGTTCTTTGGTTGTCTGCTGTATAACTTATTTACTTTCCGTGTTTTTTCCCCTTGAATCCCCTCCCCTACCCTAAAGCAAACTACAGTTAAAAAAAGATATATTTATGTAGATACACCACACATACACACACACCACATACATACAACTATTCCTGTTGACTCTTTAATATTCTACTCTATAACTTGCCTTGCTAATACTTAACCTCCCCCTCCCCATTCAAGGATTCCTCCTTTGTCTTATTCCTTACCCTTTGTTTCTTCATTTGCTCATCCTTCTGCCCTTATTTCTTTATAGATTTTGGAAGGTGCTATACTCTTCATAGTGTATATGTAGTGTTTGCCTATTGAACCCATTCCCAATGTGAGTAGGTTTTCAGAACTATGAGCCCTCTTCCCTTTGGTCTAATGCCTGTTCCTATTTTTATTCTACACCTCATTTGTATAACATGATTTACCTTGTCCTTCACTTTAACTCTGCCTATCTTTCTTTTGAGCTACCCTAGTGTTGATGTGAATCTTAGACGTATAGTTTATGTTTCCCATGTAAAAAAAATAATTTTTTGATGATTCAACAGTTTGTCTATGTTGAGTTTCTTAAAAGTGATCTTTGATATTGGCTCTTATATATTAAATTTTCTGTTAAATTCAGGTTTGGCTGATAGAAAGTCCTGAAAATTTGCAAGTTCATTTAATATCCATATTTCTCATTCAAAATTATAGGTAATTTGTCTGGATATGATATTTTTCACCCCAGGCCTAGGTTTTTTTTTTTTTTTTTTGGTGAATAGATTGATTCCAGAATGTACAATCCTTTATTTTACCTGTTACTAAGTCTTATACAATTCTAATTATAACTCCAGCATATTTGAATCATTTGTTCTTCCTTCTTGAAACATTTTCATTTTAATTTGGAGATTACAAAATTTGGTAGAAATATTTCCATGTGTTTTCTATAAATGATCTCTTTGAGGTGGTGTTCAGTGGATTTTTCCTATTTTTCCTTTCCCCTCATGTTCTATCACCCCAGGATAATATTCTTGGATTATTTCCTACATTATTTTGTCAAGTCCTTTTTTTGGTCACAGCTTTCTGCAGTCCAAATACTCCCATATTTTCTTTTTCATATATGATGTTTCACATTCTGTTCCATTATTTTCTCATTCTTTACAATCTGTTTTGTTGTTTCTTGGTTTCTCATAGCTTCACTGGCTTCCTTTTGCCCAATTCTAATTTTCAATTAATTTCATCTTTGAGACTCTGTACCTCCTGTTCTAGTTGGTTTACTTTTTCCCATCTCCTTATTTTTCTTGGATGGATTTTATTTTTAGTTTTTTCCCAATGTCTCTCACCCAGGGCCTTGTTTCAGCAGCACAATAGAGCCTGGCATTCCCAATCAGGTGATTTTCATTGTCTTCTGGATTAAAACTTCAATTTGACAAAAAGTCTCTATGGTTCCAGCTATACCCAGCTAGCCGATGGGTCCCCACTTGATGTTTCTGTGGGACTACCCTGGAGGTCTTTGCAGTTCAAACAGATTACTCTTCAGGCTTGGATCTTTCTAGATCATCTTGAGTTATATCAGAACCCCTTTTCTTTTCCAAGTCATCTTGATCTTTCACCAATCTGTTCGATCTGAGGCAAAAAGTTGTTCTATTTGTGGGGAAAATCTGGAGAGCTTGAAATTTACCAACTGACTCCTCCATATTCCCAGAATTCTTCCCTCTTTGCAATTTTTGACCTTCTAGCTGATATAATAAACGTGTTAATTTTTTAATTTCTCTGAGTCTTGGACAATTTGGAACATTTTTCATGAAGTTAATTCGTTCATTTCTTCATTTTGAGGTATTTTGCTAGATTTAGAGATATGTATCAGATACAGTCTAGATTCACTTGTCATGGAAGTAACATTGTTAGAAAATGACTTGAGAGTCAACTATACATTGAACATATGGAAAAGAGTTCATAATCTTTAACTAGAGATGAGTCATCATACTATTTCAAACCGAACAGCCTCCTACTATCTGAAGTAATTTTCTGACATGCCCCCTGGTGAACCACTTATCTTTGACTCTTTCCTTTTGCTTGTATTGGTATTCCTGACACTGTGAATTACATATATTTTATACTACATATATTTATATGTGTGTGTATGTGTATACATATATATAATAAAACTGTTTAATATGTATTTTTTCTAAGCTATATAATCTTATTATCCTAGAACTGATTATACTTTGATTGTTGTGTGATTTGTAAGGTTTATGTTTAAAATTTGTCTTTAAAAGAAAAAAAAATCTCATTTCAGTGTGTCCTAATCTATGTTATTAAATATTCTTTTTATAATGGGATATATTTAAGTAATGTTCTTATTCAAAGGATTTACACTAGGTTTTGGGAACATAATAACAATAGGAACCTTGACTTTTAAGTGCCGACAAATAAATTTGCATAGGCAATGGAATGTGTAGAGTTCATTGAAGGGCATAGTAGGTATCAGCTATTCCACAAATTTGCAGCATTGTAGCTTTCATTTTTTTCTCTACTGTGCATCCAAGTTGTTATTATGAAAGTGAACATGTGGTTATAAACTACATCACATAAATGCTTGAAGTTGTAAAAGTTAAAGCACATAAATATTGAGGGATGAATGTATGTATTGCATATTGAATATACAGATCTCTGTATAGTCAAACCTATTGATTTTGTCTCCAGTACTCCAGTTTGATGAAGTGTATCTTGCATAGGGGATCAAAAATCTTATTCTATTTATTACAGGTTTTAATTTTAAATATTTAAATTAATACAGACAGTTATATGGATGAGTGGTTAGAGGAGTGGCCCTGGAATAAGGAAGACCTGAGTTCCCAGACTCTTAACATATAATAGCTGTGTGAACTTGGGCAATTCACTTAAACCCAATTGCATTTGCCTCATCAAAAATAATTAATTAATTACTATTAGTAGAGTTTATTATACTGTAGAGTATGAGGTATAAATCTTACTTACAGATCTTACCTTTCACTGTTTGCCTAAAGAAATCCTAAGCACCATAGAAATTTTATTGTCTGAATATGCTTTATATTTTTGAACCTCCAAGAGTTTCTTCTTTCTAAAATGTCTTTCTGTATCATTTACCTGTTGACCCTGTAAATTATAGACTAATCTTCCTTTATCCCATGTCTTTCTCCCTTCTTCTATGGAAGTAAGCTCTCTATCTTTTGATGACTATTAATAACATATTTTCCACACTGTTTTATGTTTAGTTATTGGTGTAAATATTTTATAACTCCTTGGGAAAAGAGCATCTTTTTTTTGTCTCCTAATAGAGTAACTTACACACAAAAATATGAGTTGATAATCATTTTTCTTCATGGTGAATCTGTTGGATTATTAATGGTCTATATAAAATTAATAAATAATAGATGTTTATTTAGCACTTACCCCATGCTAGACACTATACTAAGCACATTACATTTGATTCACACAACAGACCTCAGAGGTAAGTACTGTTACCTCTGTTTTACCATTCTACAGATGAGGAAACTGAAGCAAACATCTGTTAATTGGGATGGGTGCAGGGTCACATAGTTAATAAGTCTCTGAAACAGAAATTGAACTCAGATCTTTGTGACTACAGCCTTAGTGCTCTAACCATTATTTTTGTCCAAATATCCATTTCCTTCCTTTTATTTCTGGTATATATTTTGGAGTTTGTGACACAATTTTTTTCTTTTGTAAATAATGGGTTCTAATCTCATAGTCCCTTTTCTTTAGACATTCTTGAAAAGTCTATTTTGATAATGTTTACTAGGTTACACTTCTGGCTGCTTGCAGTAAAAAGGTGATATATTGTGGTGGCAGTGACTTAGAGTATTACAAAGAACAGAGGGGATTGAAGCAAGGATTGAAGAATCTAGGGAAGATTTTCAGCACATGGTCAATATGGACATTTTTTGTAAGAGAGATAGAATGATCTAGTAGATTGCAGAAATTTAAAATAAATGAGTTGGTATGAGAGAGGAGGCAAATCTATTGGAGGAGATGGGATGGCACAGGAGCACCTGAACAAGTAGAAAGCTCAACCTTGGTAAGGAGTAAAGCTACTTCATCATGGAAGGTAGGGATCAAGGAAATATTGGCAGAAGGCATCGGAATGATAGGAGATGTGGAAGAGGAGAGATGAAGGAGCTCATGCCAGATGTCTCAAATTTTTTTAGTAAAATATGAAGCAAATTAATCAATAGAAAGTATGGGGGAGAAGGAAAACATGGAAGGTTTGAGAGACAATGAAAAAGTATGGAAGAGCTGCCGTGGAAAGTAGGATAGTCAATTGATAAAGGAGGCATGGTAAGCCTGGAAGTAGTGAGGATTTGGTTGAGGTTATATATCATAAATTTGTAGTGACCTCATTAACAATAGGTGATTTTCTGATTTTTAATTCATTTCCTATTTAAACTTACATTTTTATTTTATGCACTTAAAATATTTTTGAATAATCTTCCATAAGTTTTACAAAACTGCCAGAGATCTATAACATACCCACACATACACACATACACACACACACACACACACACACACACACACACACACAGACACACAAGACTTCTGTTTTAAATGTATCTGTTTTAAATGTATTTTTTCATCAGATGTACATCATGCTTGATATTTGGCATTGACTTGAAAACAATGAACAGTAAAGAATATAATATCCATCATTAGACTGCAACAGCTTTTCCTAGATCCTGATAATTTTTACAGAATAAAGTCCACTCCTTCAAAGTACATATATAAAACACAAAAAAGTTCAAGCAATATAACACAGTTAGAAGTTTATATAATGAAGGCATTAAGGATCTTATGTGACTAAAGTTCTTATGCCCTTTCTTTTCAATATAGTAGCCTCTTGCAAGCAGGAGGTTTTGATTTCTTCTTGGTGAAGGAATAGAATGAATGAACCCAACAACCAGACCTAGAAAAAGGAACTCTGACATCAACATTTCCCTAGTTTCCTCAGTTTTGAGACTTTTACGCAGATGTGTCTCTCCCTTTTTTAAAAAAAAGTAACATACTATCTTTTTTTTTTTTTTACTATTCCAAAACATCTAAAGAATCTAAAATGAAAGACTTAAGATAAAATTCTTTGTTATCAGTAATGATTTACATTAAATATTAAATTTCTAAAATTTCAACTGTCATAAACAAAATGTTAATGTATAAGTTTTGGTGAACTAAATAGTCCAGAAGAGTTTTATTTTCTATATCATGATCAGATTAAATACATCACAATAGCAAATGTGAACTTTTAAATTAAAATTAAATTACATTAAATTAAATTAAGTTAGTATTGATACTCATTATTCTTACCACTTTTTTGGCAGAAACTCCCAAAATTGAACTTAGCCAAAGTTTTAAATGCTGCTCATCAAATTACAAAAATCAGTAAGCTATTTGAAGAATTTCTACTCTTATATTATTATTGCTTACCTTAAAATGATAGATTTGTTCATGTATTTTTTATTCATTTTTAATATAGGAGGAGAAGGGAGTCGCACTGTCAATACAGAAGATACAGCTTTTCTTAGAGACAATCAGCCAGACAATGAAAAAGATTTAACAGATTCTTTCTCTAAGTCTTCATCCCAAGCCCATTGCTCTCATGCTGTCCATCCCTCACCTGCTTGCTTTTCACAGTCTTCCCTGATGAAGTCTACTCTTCTGGACATAAAGGTAATTATATTTGGTGGTGTTCTTATATTTTTCCCCTATGTGTTCATCCTCTGTCCTTTTCTCTTATGCTCATAACCTCTTCATGGAAATGAGAAGGATTCTAGAAATGGAAGTCACATCACAAGAAAATTCAGGGAAATTTACACAAAGTTAAAACATTGATGGATCCAAACAATTTATGTGTGAGCTCTCAGAAAGAAGAAGAATTATAAAGCAGGCAAAATGAAGGACAAATCAAAAATTATGACGATAAAGTGACAGAAGAGGAAAGAGAAAGGGGGGGGGAGAATTCAGTCAACATGGTCAAGATGTTATGTCTCTTCCCTCCAGTCATATGGTATCTTATCTTCCCTTTTAGATTAATATAACTTGAAAACAAGAGCTATGTATCCTATTATTTTTATCCATTATTACTATTTGAATTTGTTGAAGTAATAATCAAAACATTCATCAGTATATGTGCTGTGCTAAACTCATACTTATAGAAAAGAGTTTCTGTAAACTAAATGTCTAAAATAAGCGATTGAACACATTGAATTCTTTGCATGATTTCATTGCTAGAGCCATCACCTTCTGGCATGTGCAGTATGGCAGACAGGTTTACATAATTTGTGCTAGCCATGCATTTATGAATAAATCTGGGGACATTGTACATCTCATTCTCATTAATTATAGGAATATCCAACAGACTCAGAAGAGGAAGCAAAGGAAAATGATGTTTTAGTTAAGAATGATACTGTTAAACAAATATCTCATGAAATTCCAAATATTCCTGATCAGCTACAAGAGAAATGTGCTGAGAGAAAAAGTAAGCTTGTTTTGACAGAGCACTTGTCAAATCCATTACTACTGTTCCATAGCATAGAGTCTCCCAGAGTGGCCTAAGGGCTAAGAAGTTCAATGTCTTGCCCATGGTCAAACAACCAAAATATCAGCAATAGAAATTAAACCCAAGACTGTCTAATTCCAAACTGGCCATCTATCTACCATAATGTGGTTCGCCTCAAGTTGTAGAATATTCTTACAAAACTTTTCTTTTGATAAAATGCCATTATAAATTATTAAATGTGGTCTATTTTTGAAAAAAAAAAGTTCTATAAACTATAGCATATGTTCTATAAACGTAAACATAAAATTACCACTTATCTCCTAACTTCTATTTTTGAAAAACCCTACTTTGTCCATAAGCCCTAAATCCAAATGTTGCTCTCTTAATCTAACTGTGTCTCCTGGGATTTTTTGTCTCTTGTCATTTTCATTTAATTTTTCCTGAAGCAATTATGAGTAGAGATATTTAAATAGTTTTAATATGTTCAATAGCATATATTACAATTTTTCTTGTGGTTATTTACATATATTTTATAGCCACAATATCAACATTAAGATTGGAAGAGGAAGAAGAGTCACGTTGGGATTCAGAGGTATTTTCTATTAAGTTATTTTGAACCATCAATATTGATTGTTACTTTTAAAATTACATTTTAGATTTGCTTATTTACTTATCACTGCAATCCTGGGTGGAATTAGAATTGGAATTTTAGAGCTGGAAGTGATTTCAGAGATAATCTAGTAAAACTATTCATTTAAGATGTAGGGAAGGTGCACCTCAGAGAAGTCAACTAACTTGCCTATGGTCTCACAGCTAGTTTAGTGAACAGCCCAAGAAGAGAATTTAGTGGTCCTAACCTTCAGGACCTCATGCTTTGTACTCTACTCCTCAATAACTAATCAGTGTCAAAGTGGCCTCTCAGTTAATCTGTCATTGAGTCAACAAGTATCATAGTACCTCACACTGTTCCAGGTATTCCAGTAAAGTAAGAGACTTTACAGAAAATAGAAGCCTCCCTTCCCTACTACATGATCAGCTTACCTATAATTTCGAGGATGTGACCTACATAAGTTGATGTTATGGCCAACTCTTGGCAAATTTCTGTGTAACTTCTATACACAACTGCAGAGTCCAATAGATGGGAAATGGAAGAGTTAGTAGTGTTTAATCAGAAAAGACGTAATGAAAGAGGTAATAATTAGGGTGTAATGATAGGGTCATATTTGAATTGACAGAGAAGAAGCAGGAAAACATTCACAGAGAGAGAGAGAGAGAGAGAGAGAGAGAGAGAGAGAGAGAGAGAGAGAGAGAGAGAGAGGAAGGATGGTAATGCAAGCAATGGAAATCTTAAGATTTAGCTGTTTCAGAGGGCCACTAATAAAAGGCACAGATTATTTTCCATAAAAAAGAGTGTGAGTAGATTTGATTTGAATCAAGGAGCCAGTCGTTTCTTAGGCAGTAGAATAATATATTGAAACCTATTTTAGGAAAACGTTTTGTGATCATTATCAAAAATTAACTGGAACAGAGGTTTATCCTAGACAAAAAGAGGTTGTTCCAGTAGGGTGTAAGGTGAAAAACTGGAGTAGGTGTGAAAATAGTAAAGATTATTGTTAGGTTCTTACTAAGTGCTAATGAGATAATGAGATATTAGGTTCTTACTAAGGGCTAAGTCGGTACTTAACAATTCTCTAGTTCTGGTCTTTCCTAGGAGTTCAACCCCTTTGAATTTCTGGGGAGGAGCTTGCATGCTTAGAAGGAGCATGTTTATTGGTTGAAGTAATTTTTCCCAGAAGCCCTTGCGTTATCCCACGCCCATTTTCTGGGAGGATAAAAGAGGGTGGCGCTCAAAAGATAGGGAGTCTTGTCTGGGCCAGACTTAAGGCGGCTCTCCAGAGGAAGAAGAAGTCGAGAGACCAGAGGGCGATTGGCAGTTTCTGGAGACAACAGCACATTACAGGTTATTTTGAAGAATGATTTAGCAGTGTGTAGCTATTAATTGGTTGCAAGAGGAAAAGAAATAACTGAGGTTTTTTTTAAAGCTAAGGACCTGGAAAAATGTGCATGCCATGGAGAGAAATGAGGAAGTTGGAAAGGGTTGGAGGGTTCACATGATTACAGAGTAAGGTAACTTTTTAATGTGTTGTCAGGAAACATTTCAATGGAGTTATCTCAGAGATTGCTTGTACTTTAGATACTTGAGAATAAAATCGGATTATTTCCATGTCTTCTGGTAAGGGAGGATCAGAAATCTGGATCACACCACAATCACTTTATAACTGTGATAGGCTAAGTTGAAGGGACTAGCTCTTAGCTTTTTGTTGGAAATAATTAAAGGCAGAGGCAAAAAATGTGAAGACAAGAAAAGGGCATGAGTATGCTTATGCTTACTAGTTTAGGTAAAATGGAGATTAGAGACTTTTCTTACCATATATCATCACCATATAGATAAAAAAAAAAAAATTATGATCCAAAAGAGTTTTAGAGGCGATCATTAAAGCTATAAAGCTATAAAGAGGCGATATATTAAAGATATCAAACATGAGTACAAGAAATTAAACAAAGAAAAAAACAATTTACACGTGGGAGACCTCTAGAGAAAGTGAAAATTGTGTTGAATACTGGATTAGCAACAATGAATGTTTTAGTACAATACATATGTGGTTAAGCTAAAATTTAATGTCTATGTGATGAGGAGAAATTCTACTGTCTACTGGGGAGATAAACCCAGTCTCCTCTCTTTTTATACATTTTTTGCTTTTTGACTCTCTTATTTCTGTGTGTTTATATATATATATATATATGTGTGTGTGTGTGTGTGCGTGTATACCTGTGTATATGTGAACATATACAAATTTACAAACATATATAAAGATAGGTTGATAGATTGATAGACAGGATAAATCTAAATCAATCTACACTTTACAAAGCCTCCTTGGTCAGTAGTTTCAGTCATGTCTGAAGACATGAGACCCAATTTGGAGTTTTCTTGCATTTCCTTATTAGTAAGGAAATGAGGCAAAGAGGATTTAATGACTTGGCCAGGTTCATACAGCTAGTGTCTGAGGCAGGATTTAAATTCATGAAGATGAATCTTCTGATTCTAAGCCCAGGGACCTATCAAATATACCCCCTCTTCTAAGGGGATTATGTACTGTGCTTTCAATTGAAATCATATTTTCTTCTCCCATATTGTTAATTGGTGCAAAATAGTATTTTACATGTACTGTATGTACTATATGTATTTATATAACTATCTTATGGCAATATCCAGAGTTAGAATGTTATCATTATTTCCAAAGTAGCCATTTCTATATGAAAAGGTATACTCCTGCATGCAGCACATGTTTGCCAGAGTTATCTCATTTAAAGTAAAAAAGACAGAAGAGTAAACCTGAAAATTATGAGCATGAAGTTATTCTTTTAAAAAAAATGTTTAAGAAAATGTTTTATTTTCTGTAGAACTCTCATTTCTCTCTGTAAATTCTTCAAAGTTTATCAGCAACAAAGATTCAGAAGTGCTTTCATTAGTGGGCTTATTATTTTATTGACCTTTTCGATCTGATCAGTGTTCCACAGAAAATCTGAAAGGATCTGCAAGACATCTTTCATCCACAAATCAAAGCATAAAAGACAGTATTCCATTGAGACATGAAGGTAAGATTATATTTTATAGATAGGTAGGTTTCTTTTTAAAAAAATAAAAATAGCACTTAGGAGCTGGAGAAATGAGGGCTAGATCATGGGGTCTGGATTAAAATCTACCATCAAAAAGGTAAGAAATTGCATAAAGTCCTAGTCCTACTCACAGAGCCTTATATAAGCAGCATCACTGAAGGCTTGTCTGAGCAGGAAAAAATAAGGAAGAGACGTGGTATTGGAAGGAGAGAGGGAAATTCATTGCACAAAGAGAGAAGAGAAATAGCTATGTATGAAGTGGAGTGACGGATTGGCTCTACGAATCGTCTTTGTTAATATGCATCCAGCCCTTGCATGGTATTTAGTTTGAGCAAATTGAATGAGCTACTTTTCAGTTTAATTAGCTGGTTATACAGATGACTTTTCTATGAAAGTGCCCATGTCACACAATTCTTTTTGCTGATACAGACTAGACCTGTAATTTCATTGAAACAGGGTCACAGAGAATTGTCTAGAGCACCAAAAGTACCTTGTTCATAGTCACACAACCAATCTGGGACTCAGGCTTGCACCTTCATTCTAGGGCTGCCTCTCAAACTTCACTGGTCTCTCTTATCCCCTTATTCTGAACCTTTTGGTTTATTTATTTCAGATAAATCTATCGGACAAAATGAAAAATGAAAAAAATTATTATAAAATTCATTTTTAAAACCTTAAAGATCTGCTTACTAAAGGCATTTTCTTGTTTCTGTTCCTGCCTTTGTACGTTATACTCTATAAGCTAAAGACAGTAAATAGTGACAAAAGTGATTAAAAAAAAAGTTGAAAAATAATAGGCAACAGAAAGTGAGAAACAGAGATGGGAGAAGTTGGTGCTAGAATTTTGGAACTAGGAAGAGAAAGCAACTAAAGACCCCTTTCCTTGCATTAGGGTTTGAGATCCTCAGGATATACTTTGAAATATCTTTGATGGCCACTTTGCTGCATGTTAGAATCCAGTTACATAGATTAAGGATATTAAACTGAGGTGATCATAGGATAAAATACAAACTAAAGAAAATGGTTTTTTCCAATAACTGGAGGTGGTGGATTGAGAGGGAAAGGGTGGGGGTGGCAGAGGCAGGAATCACTTGCATCAAACATTTAACAGATGAAGATATGTTGGCTTCTGAGGTCTTTGACAGTAGGATTCTACTGTACTTATGTCTTAGTTCATACTGCTTATCTTTACTTTCTTTGAAAGCCACATTATTTTGATTGTTTTTTCTAAATTTTGTCCTGCCCTGTTTCCATTCAGGTCATCTGTTAATAAGCTCTCTCTTCTTTTTCTCATTTGTATTTTACTAGTCTTCCGGAAAATTATTTGTTGATTTATTTTAAAGGGGTACTTATAAATATTGTCAACTTTTGTAACAGAGCATCTACTATTATGTTCATGACGCAATCCATCCCAAAACTTATTCAACTTAGACAAAATAGCTATTTTTTTCCTGAAAAATGGCTTTTTTTCCCCTGAAATTTTCTTAAAGGAAAACAGACCAAATGTAAAATAATAACAAAAATAATTATGTATAAATATTTACTTACCCCCAGGTCCCATGAGTTTTGTCTACATTTGTCTAGATGCTCTAGATACTGATAGATTGAGGGTGATGTTCCCTGCCCACCTTGTCTTGAGTTATGTACAGTCTACTTTGCTAATTTCTGAGATGCAAAAAAAAAAAAAAAAAACAACCCATTACTTTATTGCTAGACATTCAGTAATTTCCCCCACAGAATACACATATTAGGACAAATATTGCTCATATCCAGAAGCATAGACTATCTCTCTCTCCTAGAAATTAAACTAGCACATGTATTCCAACTATCTATACCATTGGAGTAATACCAAAGATTGCCAGCATGAATGAAGAAAAAAAGAACTTCAGGTTAGAAAAGTGAAGGGAGAGCATAAAAACGATTGTGAAAGGGAGATTACATAGAAGTGATTGCTCCTGAAATGATACAGTATGCCACAGAAGGCCAGAAAATGGCCTTAAGAATATTACTTGACAGCTTTGTGTAGAATAGACCAAAGACCCAAGTAGTAATTAATTGCAAAAATCCAAGTAAAATTGGATGAGATCATAAAAGTAGAAAGGTAAATTTGAGAATGAAGAAGAGAAGTGATGATATTTATAGTAGAGTGCACATTTTTTAATGAGGAACAGACCATGCCAGCACTGATAACTAAGAAAAGGGAAGCAGGAAACTAAAAGTTGGTTATTTTCAATTTGAAGGTCCAGAAAGACAAATAGACTGAGAAATACAGAACCTTTTAAAATTCACTTGTTTTCCAATAAAATAGAAGTCAACCAGACTCCTTCTGGAAGAAAGTACCTCTCTTCTAATGAAATATCAGGTTGTTCTAGCTTTTTTTGGAAGCTATATAGATACTGAATTCAGAAAATAATTCTGAACAAATTCTGAAAAACTTACTCCTAATTTGTGTTTGAGTTTGTGTTCACAAAGATGACATGAAATTTGTCAAGTACTTTGCTGAAATTTAGGTATATAATAATAACAATAATCCCTTGGTCAGTAGGTCTAATAACTCTGTCAAAATGTGAAGATAATATGGTATAATCTATTCTGACCACTTCCCAATGAAATTCTGATAATAGCATGAGATAAGCAACAAAGAAGTAAGAGATTTTTATAATGACCTAGTATCTGAGGCGATAAGGTCAAGAAGATAGACTGACAACAATCTAACCTGATTTAGCAGTTAAGATACCATTAATAACTTTGGAGTAAGAAGTTTTGGTAGAGAGTTAGGCCCAAAGCCGGAAAAAAAAAAGGTTTCTGAAGTAACTATAAATTAAGTTTGTTAATTAGACAAACAAAAAAGAGCAGAGTTATTGGACAATAACATGGAGATGGCATAATTATTTTTATACCTCTTTTATTTATTTTCTTAATTAATTTTTAATAATTATAACATTTTCTTTGACAGTACATATGCATAGGTAATTTTTTTTTTACAAAATTATCCCTTGTACTCCTTTCTGTTCCGAGTTTTTCCCCTCCTTCCCTCCACCCCCTCCCCTAGATGGCAGGCATTCCCATACATATTAAATATCTTATTGTATATCCTAGGTACAATATATGTGTGCAGAACCGAATTTTGTTGTTGGTGTTGCAAAGGAAGGATTGTATTCGCAAGATAAAAATAATCTGGGAAGAGAAACAAAACAAAACAAAAAGCATTGCTCTCAGTTTACACTCATTTCCCAGTGTTCCTTTTCTGGGTGTAGCTGATTCTGTCCATCATGAATCAATTGGAATTGGATTAGCTCTTCTCTATGTTGAAGATATTCACTTCCATCAGAATACATCCTCATACAGTATCATTGTTGAAGTGTATAATGATCCCCTAGTTCTACTCGTTTCACTCAGCATCAGTTGATATAAGTCTCTCCAAGCCTCTCTGTATTCCTCCAGTTGGTCATTTCTTATAGAACAATAATATTCCATAACATTCATATACCATAATTTACTCAACCATTCTCCAATTGATGGACATACATTCATTTTCCAGTTTCTAGCCACTATGAAAAGGGCTGCCACAAACATTTTGGCACATACAGGTCCCTTTCCATTCTTTTGCATTTCCTTGGGATATAAGCCCAATAGTAGCACTGCTCGGTCAAAGGGTATGCACATTTTGATAACTTTTGGGGCATAATTCCAGATTGCTCTCCAGAATGGTTGGATTCTTTCACAACTCCACCAACAATGCATCAGTGTCCCAGTTTTCCCACAGCCCCTCCAACATTCATTGTTATTAGTTCCTGTCATCTTAGCCAATCAGACAGATGTGTAATGATATCTCAGAGTTGTCTTAATTTGCATTTTTCTGATCAATAGTGACTTGGAACATACTTTCATATGAGTGGAAATAGTTTTAATTTCATCATCTGAAAATTGTCTGTTCATATCCTTTGACCATTTATCAATTGGAGTAATGGCTTGATTTCTTATAAATTAAAGTCAATTCTCTGTATATTTTGGAGATGAGGCTTTTATCAGAACCTTTAACTGTAAAAATGTTTTCCCAATTTGTTACTTCCCTTCTAATCTTGTTTGCATTAGTTTTGTTTGTGCAGAAACTTTTTAATTTGGCGTAATCAAAATTTTCTATTTTGTGATCTATAAAGATCTCTAGTTCTCCCTTGGACACAAATTCCTTCCTCCTCCACAAGTCTGAGAGGTAAACCATCCCATGTTCCTCCCATTTATTTATGATTTCGTTCTTTATGCCTAAATCTTGGGCCCATTTTGATTTTATCTTAGTATGTGGTGTTAAATGTGGGTCCATGCCTAGTTTCTGGAGATGGCATAATTAAATAAAAGATAAAGAAACTTTAGAGACCCCAAAATTAACTGTTTATTAGATATTCTGGCATGATTAAACCCTTTCATCCATAATTATTTACTATTTATACTTTTTTGCATAAATGTAATTTTGTCACATTTTAAAGGGAATATTAAACTCATAAAGGTTGGAATTCAAGTAGGACAATCAGGCCCCCAAATGTTTAAATTGTTGAGGTTTTTTGTTTTTTTTTACTAAATTATGAATATATATTCCAAGTTAAGGACTAATCTTCAAGAAGTAAGATTATTCTGAGAAAAAAATAACTTAGATGAAAGTAGTTCATGTTAGAAAAAAATGATACAATCATACATAGAAGAAAGGCTACTTCATTTTTAAAAATATATATTCACTGAAAGAATGTAAATTGTAAGCATTTTCTGTAGGAAAATATTTCAAAATAATGGGTAAAAAGCTAGACTAAAAGCTTAGACTAAAACACATGGTTTTTAGTTTTATCTATGATTCATATTACTTATGTGATGCTGGGCAAGTGACTTAACCTCAAAGTATCCTATCTTGGTAACTCTTTAAGTCTGTAAGTTGCAATGAAGGGACTAGCATCTATTTTCTTAACTAAGAGTTTTCTCTAAATAAATCAGAGGTTTAAAAAAATCAGTTTCAGACTATTTTATAATCCTAAGAAATTTGAAAACTCAAATATGAATACATGTTTGAAATATGCATGTTAAATTTAAAAGGTCTTTGCAAGGATCTTATTAATGTACTCCTTGTGGCAACACACACGTAGAGAGAGGCTTTGATAATCCAAGAGAGCTGATAATCCAAGTAAAAGAGAATAGGCTCAGTATTGAAGGAAAACAGTTGTTGGTGATTTTTTGTCATGTTACCTGAAAGACAAAATATCACAAATAAAAACAAACAACAACAACAACAACAAAAAAAAAAAAACCATAGTTGGAAATTTTGAGTGACATTCTATGAAAAAATGTGTCAGTTAGATAAAACTAAAATATTATTTTAAAATATTATATTAAAGTATTTACTTTTGAGATGCTTTAAACTTGGATTCTACAAGTACTTCTGAGATAAATCACAGAAGTTCCAAGAATTTAAACTTGCAAAAGAATCATCCTTGCAAATCCTTGCCAGTGACTAAAAATAACTAGGTTCCACAGAGCTTAGAAATATTCAATTAAAAGAAGATGAAGGAGCTGCAGCTGGAAGTGGGCCCTATAAGGTTGGAGTTCAAGTAGAAAAACCAGGCCCCCAGAAGCATTGTGAACCACCTCTAGAAAAAGAAGCCCCAAAACATAAGATATAGGCGTTAATATTCTGAATTTATTTGCTCAATTTGTAACATTACAAACTTTATTCTTAGTAGAAGTAAGTTAAATAAATGGTAAAGTCATGTCATAATGAAATTCACTGCCCTGTGGTTAATCTTCTCAACAGACTAGAATCTAGGAGGTATCTTTCTAACAAGTGTTCTGATGTTCTCCTCTAATCCCCTGTAACATCTTCGACAAATACTGAAAGGGGCTAGGTTAAACTTGTGTCCTAATTGTGCTCTAATTGTCTTCTGTGTACTTAATTGTAAATTCCTACTTTTTTTTAAAAATCCAAAAATCTTTAGGTTTGAATATCCCCAAATAAAATCCATATATGAATTTTTTTTTCTTTTTTTCTGTCATTTTGGATTATTTAGAGCTAACTTTGTTGATAGGTACAATTCTCTAAAAGTTCTGTTAATCTTTTCACCACTGAATTACTACTCCATCATATCCTATTCTATCTAGCTCTCAGATAACTAATTTTTATTTTATTATTTTTCCCCCCTGAGGCTGGGGTTAAGTGACTTGCCCAGGGTCACACAGCTAGGAAGTGTTAAGTGTCTGAGACCAGATTTGAACTCTGGTCCTCCTGAATTCAAGGCTGGTGCTCTCCACTGTGCCACCTAGCTGCCCCTGATAACTAATTTTTAAAATGAATTTCAAATTAGCTACTGGATCCATGTTACATGTTTCCTTGATTTTAATCAGAGTAGCTTATAGACTAACTGAAGAAATCAGATTTCATTTATTTTATTTCCCTATTTCTTTGAGACAATCCTGGTCAGTGGTTTCACAATTACAATTTATATTCCATTCTCTCTGTGTTTTTAAATATCGGTTTGATTCTGTCTTTTAAAAATTGATTTTATCTTATTTCTGACTTTCATGATTTTTGTCTCTGAGCTTAGTTCAAAAATTAATCTGTTCTGTCATGAATTACCTTTAAAAATCCAGTTCTCTTGTTATGTTTCTATTCTTGTGTAAGGAAATCTGTTATCCTTGGATGCATATGGTCTAGGATCTTCATCCACAAATATATTCTTCAAGAATATTTGATTTGTAATCCAAAGAAGTCTAGTCCAATGTCTCTGATCTTGGAGATGGACTCAAAAAGGAAGATTTCTTGGTCACAAAACAGAAGGAAGGCGTTGTTGCTAACCCCTGATTCTCAACTAGCAGTCTGTCATGTTGTTCCCATCGTCATGATGCCATTCTCTAAGCTATGGCATTGTTTTTCCCACTTCCCCACTTCCTTTCTTCTCTTTCCCAAACCTATATCAAGGTCAGTAATCACTAACTCTTAGTCTTTGATTATTGAGAAAGTCCATTGACCTAATTTATTGCTTACTTGCTAGCCCAATAAATCAGACATAGATTTACTTCTCTCAGTTTACCTTTACTTTTCGAATGTAACAGTTTCAGCTACATTGAGTATATAAATTAGTCTTTATGTCTTCCTGTGCTTTGCTCGTATAAAATAAATATCTTACACACACAAAAAAAAACATAGAATGTAGCAGTAGATTGAAATTATAAAAGAATCAGTTAAATGTGTAATTAGTAAGCTAAAAATTTCTTACATTATATATCTTCCCTCAAAATGGGGGGGATCTTATTTATATAAGAAAAGTAATTGTAAATAAATTAAATTTTCATTTAAATATCAATTTAGACTTGAAACAAAAATCGAAATTTAAAGAATCATCAGACAGAAATCAAGAACGCTTTGATAAAAGAGACCAGAAACAGGTATGAAAGTATATTGAAATTTCTGATATTTCATTTTAGTAAATTACCTTTTATGCTACTTTTAATGTAAGTGTTTTTAGGAACTTGGTGTATTTTCAAATGAATTTTTGTCTTAATTATGGAGTTGAAATTTTCTTTGGAGGTAGCAGGACTAACAGCAAAACTTCAACCCTTGTTAGGTAATAAAAGTAGAGAAGAGTCCCTTGATAATGTTGGCCTTTTTATACATTTCTAACATACTAACTTACTTACTTGATTACATGATTATTTTCCCTTTAGTAGCCAAAATAACGTGTTAAAAGAATTGCCATAGATCTGCATTCATGTGAAAAAGTCTGAATTCTTTCTTACAGACAGGTTAAAATTTATTTACCAATGGGAAAATATCTAGAAATGTATATACTTTTAGAAAATATCAATGTATATACATGTTAGTGTGGCATTAAAACATTCCGTGATAATAAAATCTTAGTATTAATGAACGTTAATCTAATTTATCTTTATCCTAAATAATCTTCTCTGCAGTATCCCCCAAAACTAGTTAAAAACCTTTTGTGACTGAAAAATTACTACCCGGGTAAACTTTATATTTGAATGGCTCCAATTGTTAGGGATGTTTTCTAGTGTTGAGCTACAATTTACTTTTCTGTGATTTCCAACCTGGGGTAATGGTTCTGACTTAACTCCGAATTGAACAAATCAAGCTCTTCTCCAATATTCTAAGTCTCTAATTAGTTAATGACTATTATCCTGAATTCTTTTGAATGGTCTTTCTTATAAACTTGCTTAGAAGTCCTACTTGTGATATGAATCATAGATGACTTCTAAGGTCTCTTTTAGTTGTTCTCAATTGCACATTTCTATTGTCCTATCTAAGAATAATAAAACAGATGTGATTTTAGCAAGACCTGTGGTGTCTCAGTAAGTATACTGTCCAATTTTTTGCCCTTTTGGAAGTCATATCATATTTCTTGTTTTATTATCAAAACATATGCATGGATTATTTTATAAAAGCTTATGTTCCAATTTTATTCATGATAGCTTTATATTTTCCAGATGCTTAGCCTTAAAAAAAGATCTCCTTTGCTTTGTGCAACCCAGTAATTGCTATGCATACTGCTGAATCTTTCCTTAAATTAAATAAGTTATTATTTAACATTTCCTACTTTCACAACCAATCCAGTTTAGTTTGTTACTTTATACCCTATTGAAATAACTTTTTTGCCAAAAGTTATTTCAATAGGGTATAAGGTAACCTGCAACAGGTAATCTTCTAGACTGATTTCAAAATGTTTTCTTAAAAAATTTCAAAATATTATTATACTGTGATGACAAATGATGGTGAGTCCTCATATTATCTCTTTTGTAGAAAATAATTTGTTCCTATTACAGGTCCTCTGCAACAGTCCTCTGCAAACGTCCAAGATTACCTTACCTGAAAAATCTTTTATTTCTTCTTCCTGTCCTCTCTCCTGGAAGGTTTTCCTCCTTCCTTTCTGAAATTTAAAATTTGATGCTATTATTAACCCCTAATTATTACCGCTTTTGTGAAGACTTTCCTGAATAAGCACAACTAATTTTGCCATTTCCCTTTGTATTGACCTCAGCAGTAATGTATACAATTTGAACAGAAAAAGAATAGCTGTACCCAAATTGTATACACTGGGGCAAAACTGTTTTTCATGAGAATTCTTGTGAGAAAGACCTATAAGTATTTATTGTGCCTTAAGTTTAATGCGATATAGCTTCCACTGTCAAGTGGAAATTAAGACATCACTACACACCTCTCAGATTGCCTAAGATGACAGGAAAAGATAATAATGAATGCTGGAGAGGATGTGGGAAAATTGGGACGCTGGTGCATTGTTGGGGGAATTGTGAGGGCAATTTGGAACTATGCCCAAAGGGTTATCAAACAGTGCATACCCTTTGAAGAAGTTGCAAAGATTTGGGGGACTTTTTAATGTGTTAGTTGTCAGGAAACTGACTTAAATTTTAGGAACTTGAGAGTAAAGTAAGATGGTTTCCATATCTTCGGGCAAAAGAGGGCCAAAAATCTGGGTCACAGCACAATCTCTTTTGCAACTGTGATAAGCCCAGTTGAAGCCCAGTCGGAAATAACCAAAGGCAGAAGAATAAAATATGAAAATAAGAAAGGGGCAATGAGTATGCTTATGATTATGCTTATAAATGTATATAAAATGGAGGAAGGAGACAGTTTTTACCTGGTACCACATGAGAGATTAAAAAAAAAAAAAATTTGTGAGCAAAAAAGTGTTTGAAGGCCATCAAGTGCATTAAAGACATAAAATATGAGAACAAGAAATTAAAGAGAAAAAAAAAATTAACAGCATGGGGGAGTTGTAGACAAGGTGATCATAGTTGATGTATTGAATACTCAACTAACAACAATGAATGAGATAGTGCAATAGATGTGGATGTGGATGAGGGGTTAAGTTAAAATTTTCTGTTTCTATGATGATTGCAGAAATGCCACCAGTGAGTTTATATGAAACTTAATCCCTCTCTTATACTTTTTTTGCTTTTTTAAAAAACCTCTTTTTTTGTTTGTGTTTTTTTTTATTTGTATGTATTTTTGTGTATAGATTTATATATATATATATGTAGATATAGATTTGTACACATATATATTATACATATGTGTATATATTTTGTGTACATATTTGCGTATGTATGTTATATGTACATATGCAAATTTCAGACATATATAAATATAGATGAATAGATGGATAGATAGATTAAACCCAGATCAAATTGCACCGGGCAAGGCTTTGTCCTTGTTCAGTCCTTTTCATCATGTCTGATTCTTCAAGAGCACATTTAGTGTTATCAAAGGGACAGAAGTGGATTGACATTTGCTTCTTAGTAAGAAATTGAGGCAAACAGTATCTAAAGAATTTCTTAAGACCATTTTGCTAATGTCTGAGACTAGAATTTAATTCATGAAGATGAATCTTTCTGATTCAGGCCATTATCAAATAATTCTAAGGGGCATTATAAACAAATTTTCTTCTTCCATATTGTTAGCATGTGAAAATAGTATTATATATAGATAGATAGATAGATAGATAGATAGATATATGTATATAGATATAGATATAGATATAGATATAGATATAGATATAGATATAGATATCATGTCTTATAACCCTGACGATCACAAAGATAATATCCTAAGGTCAAATTTTATCATTATTTACAAGTTAGCCATTTCTGTATGAAAAAGTATATTTCAGCCTGTAGCTCTGTTTACCAGAGTTATCCCCTCTAAAGAAAAAAACATCAAAGAGTAAAATGTAGGTTGTTCTTTTGAAGAAAATGTTATAAAAACATTTTATTTCCCAATAGAATCCTCATTTCTCTCTTAAGTGGAAATTCTTCACAATTTACAAGCACAAAATATTTAGGAGTTCTTTCATCAGTGGGCTTGCTAACTATTTTGTTTATGTTTTCATTTAATCAGTGTTGTCCTAAAAGTGTCCTGGAAAGATCTGCAGGAGGTGTACTTGTATCCACAAATCAAAATATGAAAGACAGTATTTCTTTGGGACAACATGAAGGTAATATAATATTATGTAGATAGTAGAGTTTTATGGAGTTTCTATTAAAAACAAAAAAGCAAAATGGTATCTGGGAGGTGGAGAAATAGGGGCTGCAACATGGGGGCTGGAATAGTCTATCACATTTGTAGAAGATAGGAAATTGCATGAAGAACTAGTCTTCTCTCAGGACATATAAGCATTATCACTGAAGGCATGCCTGAGCAGGAAAAAAAAAAAGAGAGATACTGGAAGAAGAGAAGAGTTCAAAGGACAAACAGAGAACAGAAATAAATATGTATGTTGTGGAGTGACTGATTGGCCTGAGGAATTGTCTCTGTTAATATGCATTGGTTAGTTATACAGGTGAATCCTAATATGATGTGAGACCATCTCCCATAATTCTTTTTGATATAGAGATTAGACTTTTAATTTCATTGAAAAAGTCTCAGACAATTGTCTAGAGCACTGAGAGTTTAAGTGCTTTGTTCAGTCACACAATCAGTGTGATTCAGAGGTGAGACTCATTGATCTCTCTCAGCCCCAGACTCTTGAGATCTATGGTTGAGTTATGCCTTTGTGTCTTAATAGATAAAATGTAACCTGAATGTGTTATAAAACTTCATTTGTAAAAACTTAAAAGAGCTGCTGATTAAAGATTAGATTATTCTGTTTCTGTTCAGATCCCTGTACTGTAGGCTGATGACAGTAAATGGTAAGAAAAGTGAGTAAATGTGAGAAAAGCATAGGCAGCAGGAAGTGAGAAACATAGGTGGTAGAACCAGGAAGAGAAAGCAAGCAAAGACTCCCTTAAATACAAAAAAATGAAGAGCTCCAGAGGGACTGGGAGTTCTTTGTTGGCCCACATTGCTAACCCTTAGAGACCAGTAATAGAGTTTCAGAATGTTAAAAGGAGGTGACCATCTCATTCAAATCTATTCCACATTTTATTCTTAGAGATAAGGAAAGTAAATCTAAAGTCATGTGATAATAAAATTCACTACCTTGTGGTTAATGCTCTCAGCAGCCTAGAATCTAGGAAATAGCTTTTGAATAGGTATCTTTCAATTTCCTCCTCTCACATTGTTTTCTGTGTGTAATTAACTGTAATTTCCTATTTCTTCTTCTTTGAGTTTCAAATCAGAAAACCTGTGTGCTTTATACTCAAACAGAAAATCCCTATAGGAAGTATTTTCCTTTTTTCTGTTATTTTCAGTTATTTTTATGCTCGCTTCCACAAAAGTTAAACACAATGAATTTAACTTTCCCCATGTATTAAATTACCTGGTTAAGTGAAGCTTCCCAGTAAATGTTTCCATGGCATTGATTTGAATGAGATGGAATTACAAGCAATGTTATTTTTTTTTAATCTTATCATTGAATAATTCATGAATTCCAAAACTGATTCTTGTTCTGGATTAAATGTTTATGAAGATTTTGTTTCAGCCAAATATACAATTTTACCATTGAATTTCTCTCAATGGTTTCCTAGACTATTTAGCTATCATATAACTAATTTTCAAAATGAATTTCAAGTTAACTGCTAGAGTATTGACCTCATTTTGGTTACATATTTTCTTGATTTAATCCGAATAAAATAGTTACTGAAAGAAGCAATTCTCATTTACTTTCTCAATTTCTTTGAGACTGTCTTGGCTAGTGGTTTTGCTATTAAGATTTATGATTTTTTTTCTTTCTTCCTTTTTTTTTTTTGGTTTTGTTTTTCTTTGGTTTTTTTTCTGTGTTTTGAAATAATAAGATGGAAACTTTTAAAAAATTGTTTTTATCCTCTCTCTTCCTAAGCCAATTGGGAATTCTCTGGAAATATATCCCAGGTTCAAAAATCAGAGGTTGACATTCGATTTCAGAATGCTGAATAGTTTGAATTCAGATATATATTTTAAGTTTCATCGGTATATTCAAAAATCTTTCCCTAACTATCTTACTAAGACATTCCTTGCAACCACATTTGCAGATAGTATTTATTAGGTAACATACATAATTAGAGCTGATGATCGAGAATCAGAGTAGGCTGTATAGTGAAGTCAAAGAGTTTTTGTGAGCCTTTTGTCATGTTATCTGAAAGATCAAATGCAACACATAAGCAAAATTAAATTAAAAGTATAGGTGGTGATTTGAGTAACATGCTAGGAAAAAAATAATATATGACATAGGTAAAACTAATGTTCGATTTATCGCAAATATTTTCCTTTCAGATACTTCTTCCTGGGACTCAACAAGTCCTGGTGACAAAAATAAAAATCAACAAAGTTTGAAGGTGGAGAGCAGCAAACATGCTCGCAAATCCCCTTCAAAGTCAAGTCACAATCACGGAGAAACCACAAAGACAACAAATGCTTTGTTCAAAAACGAGAAAGACACTGGAAGTGGGTCTGACCCAAGCTACAAATTTCCAGCAAAAAAGCCAGGGTCTGAGAAGCCGTGTGAACCACCTGTAAGACAGGAGAAAGAAAAACAACCTCTAGAAGGTAGTTATTTAAGATTCTGAATTTTCTCTAAGTATGTTATTTGGTCAAATTGTTCCATTCCACATTTTGTTGGTAGAGGTAAGCAAAGTAAATGTAAAGCCAAGTGATAATCAAGTTCCCTGACTTGTGCTGAATGCTCTCAGCAGCCTAGAATGTAGGTAGTGTCTTTAGAATAGGTATCTTTCAATTTCCTCCTCTCACATTGTCTTCTGTGATTAATTAATTGTAATTTCCACTTTCTTCTTTTTTGTTTTCAGAGTTTCCTATCTTAAAACCTGAATGCATTTTATACACATAGAGAATCCATGGATAGAGGATTTTCCTTTTATCGGTTCTTTTCAGTTATTTATATGTTCACTTCCTCGAAAAGTTAAATAGAATCAATTTAATTTTCCCCACTATTAAAGTACCTGGTTAACTGACGCTTCGCGGTAATTGTTTCCATGACATAGATTTGAATGAGATGGAATTACCATACTGACCAGTGTTGTTTTTTTAATGTTATCATTGGATAATTCATGAATGCCATAACTGAATCATAATCTCCTTTATGAAGATTTTGTTTCAACCAAACATAAAACTTTACTGCTGAATTTCTCTCCATGTTTTCCTATTCTATATAGCTCTCAGCAAACTTAATTTTCAAAGTGAATTTCAAATTAACTGCTAGAGTATCCATGTTATCTTGTATTTATGTTACATATGATCTTGATTTAATCAGAATAAAATATTCTATTTAACTCAAATATTTTCTTTTCAGATATTCCGTCATGGGATTCTCCAAATATTTCTAAGATAAATGACAGTCACAAAAGTTCCAGGCATTCGAAGTTGGAGAGGAAACATGATTGCAATGCTGCTTATGTTGCAAAAAATATAATAAAAGCTGACTCAAAAGTTGCTATAAATGGAATTAAGGAAGATAGATCATTTGGCACAGAAATGACATTTAGTCAGCACAGAAACATCCCAAGTTTGCTCCAATCATGTGGTCCAGGAAGTCATGTTCAGCTTACTCTGTCTGATAATATGAAATCAATTAACCAAGACAAAAAAGCTGAACTTATTAAACCAAGAAAATGCAAGAAGAAAACAAAACATCTAGAAACCTCATCTCAGAGCAGTCTTGACAATGACTACCACTCTACATATGAGGTAAGTTTTGAGATGCACTCCCATAGGGACAAAATCTCCAAAATGCGCCTGCATAAAGATTGGAGGCAAGATACACAAAGACTGACAAATGAGTTAAGAATGTTGCAAGCAGAATCTCTGACTTTCGAGAAAGAAAAAATATCACCACAAAAAGAGGTAGCTTCTGACACTCTATATCTATTTTTCCTCTAAATCAATCATCCTGTGGAACTGATTTTTCACATGATGAAAATGCTTTGGTTAAATGCTTGCTATTTGTACAAAGTATATTGAAGGTTGCATTAAGGAAAATATGCAGAAAGCCTTTTTATAGTGTTTTCTATTTTGGTCATCTAAATTATTCCCATCAATTTCCCAAGTATTTGACATGTTGACAAGAAACTTTCTAAATCAAACACACAAATTGGACTAGGTAGCCAAAAGAACAAGGATAAGCTTAAAGATAATTAAGACACAGATCCAAAACAAACCTGAGCTCAAGATCCTTTTTTATGCAAATCCTTGAAATATTTGATATTTGAAAGAATTTTGCTTTCTATGGACATTTTTATTTTCTTAGCCAAATGTAAGGTGGTGTGATTTAAAATACTAAAAACATAAGCCAACTTTGGAAAAATTCTAATGCATCTGATTAAACTAATATTTTATGGTGATCTGTTAGTCCATCTTTAGTGATTTTACTAAAATCATTCCATTTCTGTATTTCAAAAGAAAATGAAACACAATTTTGTGAATCATTTAACATTTTTCAAAAGGGCATTAATACAGTATTTTCTGTTCCACAAATAATAAATTATAGAATTGAGACTTAAACTTACATCTTCTGAGTAAGTTTAAAGCTCCTCCTCTTGTGTTTAGTTATTTTTTTCAAAATATATTTTCATTTGCTATAGATGTCATGTTAGCACTTAGAAATAATATAAAATGGGAGAAATGATCGAAAAACAATGGCAAAATGCTGACTTGTGATATGTTTGCATAAGCGATTGACTTTAGACGCTATCAAACTAAGATGATTCATTCATTGAATCTTATTTTTTTTTGTTGTTGTTGTTGGAAGGAGCATTGACAGTAATAGAATCAAACCCCCTTATCTTGTGAATGAGGAAAGGTTAGCCTCAGGGAAGTTAGGTTACATGGCCTTGGTTCATCTGTACCTTCACCAGTCTTCTAATTATCCTTTCACAATAACTGATGACATAAGAGAAAATAGTAAAGAGAGAGAGCCAAAACCCTTCAGTTAAGACTGATTCAACTGCTGCTTGTAACACTTCAATGTTACCATAAAGTACTAAATAATGCAACTTCATTCTAAATCAAATGTGGGGACCTTCACCCAGTATGCTGGATTCTGTTACTAGTTTATTAACATGATTTTGACCAAGTTACTTAATGTATCTATCCTTCAGGTTTCTCATATATAAAATGGTAGCATTAGATTAAGATATTTTTCCTATTTTTTTTTTCTTTGCTAAAAACATTGTGCTTCTGTAAACTTCTGTAAACAGGGAATAATGGCATCGATTTTCCATCACATAGTAGTCATGGTGCCTAAATCTCATTCTACTTCAATTTCCTGTGTTGTTAATCCAATATTTCAGTGATTAACTTCAAGGGGGTTTTTTCCTTTTGTTTTTGTTTTACTTTTTGAACTTGACAGTAAGGAATGAGAAATGCGAAATGGGATGGGGTACCATCATATGGTGGGAAATAAGCTTGATCTATCTGGTCAGTGTGAGGAAATGGTGGGAAAGCCCAGAAATAGTCAGATGTTGTATCTCTTTGTTCCTATCTGCTTATTAAAGGAGAGAAATGAGAGAACAATATGAAAATATGATGACAAACAAAATGAGATAGTAATTGAGCTATCATTTTGAAACTTCAGTAAATTTTTCTGCTTTCATACAAAATTTATAAAAGTATGACCATTTTTGTACCCAGAAAATAAAATGAAGGTAATATATATTGAGGATAATGTGTATTTCAAAATAAAAGTAAAAAAATGAAAGGCAGCCTGATATATTTGATAGTGAGCTAAGAAGATTAGTTCAAGTCCCACCTCTGACATAGATAGGCAAGTCATTTAACATGTCAATGGTCTAAACATTGGTAGAATTGATAGAAGGAATTTTCTTGTCAGATGGCTCCTTGTACTAGTTAAATCACAAGTTTAGTACTTGTACCTAAGTAAGCATATAAATACATGTGTATAAAAGTGTGTGTATGTGTATATGCACACATTTACACACAGACAACACACATCAATAAAGTGACAATGATGCTAAGCTTTCCTTTTAGGTGGAAGAGGAAAAGCAAAAGCATCAAATCAATGGAATGGAAACAGTGGAGGACAAAGATGTTGATAAATTAACAGAAAATAGAACAGTTGATAAAGTTAATGATCAATTTGCTATGGAGAGCCATCAGTATGGTAAAGATGAGGAAAATAAAATTCCTGGGAAAAAAATTCCAATAATGCATATTTCTCCCAAGAAAAATTTAGCACCTGTGCAGCATGTGTCAAAGGGGTAAGTTTGTCAAAATATTTAACTGGAGTTTTTTTTTCCAATATTAACATTTATGGTAAGTTCAGTTTGCTCTAAAATTCTAGATTCAGATCCATTCTACATCTCCTTGTTTTTTGCTAAGAAATTAAGGTCCCATGAATGTATGTTTTTCTATTGCTGTAAGTATGGTCTTTTATTTTGGAACTGTTACATCAGTGCCTATTGAAAGAAAGGTAGCATATGGGAAAAAAAAATAACATAAGATATGGATTTCAAGGAGCAAAGCAAGATCGTTTGCAAAAGTTTGCAAATGTATAAAAAGTGCCAATGAGATAAGAGAATAGGCTTACCGCTACTCCAAAAGTTAGATGAGTTCTCTTAGTCATTAGAAAGTTTCCCATCAGTAGAAATGTTCAAGAGTGAATCAGTTTAAGTGCTTATCATGAGCCAATCATAAGGATACCCCCCCAAAAAGTCAGCCAACCTAGATTCTAAAGAAATTTAATTAAAATTCTTTTAATTGCAGACCTACAAAATCATTGAAAAGATCTAGTCACCAACCCACCACTTTGTAAAATGGGCCTGAGGAAAGGAAGGTTGATGGCCTTTCCAGATGTCAGAATAAAAAAGGGGAATTAACAGAGAAGTGCTTACATAGTCATTGTTTTATAAGGCCTAATAGTGCTCATATGGCTTCTGGACAGGCTGAGGAAGAGCAAAAAGCAGAAAACAGCTACTTGCTGCCCCATCTAAAAAAACTCTTTAAGACCATAAGATAACAGATGAGCCATGCAGGAATATGGTAAAGAGGGTTCACAATTCATGTTGGGACTGTACTTGCAAGAGACCACCTCGAAAATTCCAATTCATAAGAGTTGGAATGTGGAAGTGATCTGGCTTGACATTTAGAAAATAGAAAATGCTTTAAAAACAAGCCTGGATTTACTTTTATTAACTTAAAAATTAATTTAACAGCCTTAAAAAACTTATCCTGAAATAATTAACTCCAAAACCAAAAATTAGATAAATTCAGGAAGACAATATATATACTATTTTTGAGAGACACTGAAAAGGGCATCTCTTCCCGCTTCAGTGCCAGTAACTCATATGAACTCAGTTGTATGCATATATATTGCTACTTCAATTAGTGTAAAGAAACCAATTACACTTATTTGTAAGTTACGTAGCCTTACAAGCTTTACATAGACTTAAAGCCAGAGACAATTGGGAGAAAGCTTGCTTTTTTAAAATGTGTCATCATTTACTTTCATATCAGCCTCTTTCTGCAAGATCTCTCTCCTCGCCCTTCTAGTGAAAGATCCCTAATGACTACATCAATATCGCATGCAATGTTCCATATTGAGTAGTCCTCCACCCTGCAAAAATAGGAGATGGTACCGTCACATCTGGACCAAGTTTGGATATCATAATTTCATAGTATTCAGTTACAGTTATTTTATTGTCCTTAATAATTTGTATTGTTGTTCTGGTTGTCATTATTTCATTTTGCATTAATTCATATAAATATTCTCATCCTCCTATAAAATTATTCCTAGCCATATGCAATGATGTTCCATTATGTCAACAAACCACAATTTGTTTAGCCATTCTTCAGCCGATGAGCAGCTACTCTATTCCTCCTTATTTGCTATTACAAAAAGTTGTTGCTGTGAATATTTTGGTTTTTAAAACTTTTCTTGCCATTGGGGTATATGTTAGCAGTTGGAGAGAGAAATAATGCTAAAGCACCAGAGAAATTACTATTCTTTGGGAAAGTTTGCTGAAAAGGGAATCAAAAGAGGGTAAGTTACAAGCGAACATTCTATTTTAATTCTATGAAATCTGTGAATAAAATTAGATGCTGGAACAAATTGATAATAAGAATGATTACAAAATGTGTTTTTTCCTATTAAAGTCCTTCTTTGATACCTTATCAGAGTAGGAAGGTGAAGTTACCTAAAAGGTACATGAACAAAGTAACAGGTAAGTTTGTGAGGTCCATGCGAGGTAAATCAAAGAACAATGTTCCTACATTTGTGATTGATTGCTCACTGTTTTTGCAAGCATGCACAGTCTCTGTCTCGCTCTGTTTCTCTCTATCTCTCTATTTCTCTTTCTTTTTCTCTCTAACACACACACACACACACAAACACACACACACACACACACACACACACACACACACGTGTTAATTTCCTAAGGCAATCCATTCCTTTTAAAATAGTCTTAAATGTTTGGAAGTTAGTTGTTTTGTTTTTTCATGCAGTGATCCCAAATGTGTTTTTCTGTGTCTCGTCCTACCCTTTGGAGGGTCATTTAAACATAATAGTCTATTATTTATTTGTCTTGTTATTTTTTTATTTGAACACATATACAACTCCAGTCATGCCAAATCCTCATCTTTTCTTCTTTATGGTAAACATCTGCAGTAAACATCACCAGTTGCCGTTTTTGACAGGGATTTTATCCTTCACCATCCTGATCTCTCTCCTCTGGAATTATTCTGAATGCTAAATGTCTTTCCTAAAATATATCTCCCAGGAATTAACAAGTTCTTCAAATGTATTCTGATCAGAGCATAGAATAAGAAAACTTATCACCTCCTTACTCCTAGATTCTATGAATTCTTAGAATTCAACCTATACTCATAATAAGACTATGCCATTACTGGCACACATCAAGAAATCTGTCTTGATTAAACAATTTGTGTGCAAATACTATATATATATATATATATATATATACATACATACATACATACATACATATATATATATACATATATATATGTATATATATATATAGTTATAGTTATAGTTATAAAGTCCAATCACAACAACCCAGTTTTAAGTGGATTTTAGCCATAATATAAGCAGGAAATAAGAAACACTGTTGAAAAAAAGGTAAAAAGGTTGGGTGAAAAATAAGCAACCTATTCCTAGATTGAGGAAACAGATCTAACTGGAAAGGACCTTGTATTCTGAGGAGTGTTCTTGGATTAAGACTGTAGGCTTGAATATAAAGGAGCTTCACATAGCCAGGCAGTATAGTTTTGATGTACCATTAAAAGTTTATGACTTGGGGGATAATATGATGAGCAAGCTAAGGAAGCTAAGTTCTTTGGAAATTGCTATAGAAATATATCACTATCATTATAAACCCAATAAATATATTATGCAGCATGCAGCAGAGTATTCTATTAATGACTGCTTTTATTACAATAGTTTTTATTGAAAGAGATCATACTTCGACACTTCTTGAACCACTGAACAGTATAGAGAAAAGCAATGGGGATATGGATGGATAGCAACATATACTCCATTTAACTTACCATTACTATTAATATAATAGTTGACTGAGCCCCTGAAAAGTGAGAGAACCCATTTTCTTCACATATAATTAATCATAATTTACTTATTTTGAATTCCTTTTTCTAACTCTTAATCTGTAGGACATATCTTGTTTTTGTTTTTTGTTTTTTGTTTTTTTAATTAACCTAGAAAGAGCCAATCATTTCATAGAATTTCTGTCTTTGAAATTTGTTATTCTGTTTAATCACATTTAAGTTTCCTACTTCACTACTTCAGAAGATTTGTGTATAGTCTCATCAACATTCTATCAGAGTAATTTCCACAAGGAGTCCATCTAATGTTCTGGTAAACTTGTTTAAAAATCACTAGCCACATACATACAATGTGGAGAATCTTATTCTAAACCCTAGGAAAAAGAAACACATAAGTAAGATAGTACCTGACTTCTTGGAGCTTACAATATAGTAAATACAACACAAGGCACAATGTAACTTGAATTACCAAAAAAAATATGATTATGTTGGTTACCATGGTTAATATTTTCTAAAACTTAGAATACAGTGAAACATTATGGACATAATTTAACATTTGCTGATGACTTATTTTATTCTAACAAGCATGATGGGATTATTCTCAAATTCTTATTCTTTTGGAATCTTACTAACAAGCAGTTGGGACATGAACAGTTGAAAAAGTAAATAATTGGTGTTACAATTTAAGATGTTATGGCTGACATTTATTTTGAAATTTTCTTTAATGGGAAAAACCAGCTGTTATTTCAGAATTTTTTTTTCCTCTTAAAAACTGTTCAATAGGCAAAGATAAACATTTATTATATGACTATGAGATATAATAGTCTGTATCTTATTTTACTGACTAGAAGTGTGAAAAAGCATAGGATTTTGAAATAATTACATATTAACCAAATAATTGCAATGACACTATATTTTTATGTACACACTGAAATCAAATATTTGTCTTTTAGGCTTGTGAAGAATACACCAAATGAAAAAAATAAGGTAATGTAAAAACTGCTGAAAATATAAATCAATGTAGAAAATAATACAATTTTTCATGAACATATGAGATCCCTTTTCTACATTATGGAGCATAGGAGCATTTCATCAGAAAATACTTTTAGGAAGTCTTTTTGTGAAATGCGTCCTTTGTAAATGCCAAAAAACTAATTAGGTTGCTGGCTTTTCTTTCGTTTCTCCCCTATAAATATTTGTAAGAGATATTTTGAGTATTTGTGATAATTTTTATAAGGTTGATAATCCAGCTTCTAGTTAGGTATATGGCCTAGTGAATAGTCAAAAGGAGGACCTAAGTTTGAATCTATTCTTGGGTTCTTAGCTAACTAAATGGACAAATCACCTAATCTCTCTTATACCTTATTTCCTCATTTGTAAAATAGTGCTTTTCTCACAAAATTGTTGTGAGAATGCTATGAGATAATGTATAAGAGATAACTGTTGTGAAATATCTTAAAGTACTATATAAATGTTATTCATTGACTACATAAATAGTATTCTTTCTGATTGCTTTAAAGTTTATTTTACAATGATTTTATTTAAGTTTATTATTTGATAGTACTTTTATATATTTTATAGGACGAAGTAGAGATGACTTCATATGCTCTTGATGACCTCACTCAGTCACATAACACAGATACAGAGGATTATGATTTGCCTCCCTCAAATAGTGTTCAGGGTAAGAATATTTTTAAATTTTCTAACAGAATACCAATGTTAAACAGAAACCAAATATGTATTTATAGCCAAGACAATAGTTCTGAAGTTCTAGTCCACTGACCTATAATAGAATAGAAGTGACTTTGGGTTCTTGGAGGATCTGACAGAGTCTAAGCTTTAATAGACCTTGCCAAGCTAAAAAGGATTTCATTAGCTTCAGTGTGGTGATTTTTCAACCACAGAAGCTCTCAAGGATGACCTACCACTTTCAATGCAAAAAGAATTAAGAATCTAGTGTGTGCCAAATTCACAAATTTGAGATAAGAAACAGTTCTTTTCCTCAATGAGTATGCAATCTACTAGGGGGATAGAGCCTACGTAGACAAATGTAATAGGAAAAAATACATAAATACTTAATAAAAATAAATAATATTCAAATAAATAGTACAGTCACACTGCTATTTGAGGTATAAAGTACGAAAGAGCATCAGCTATCAAAGAAAAAACTTTTTGAAAGTAGCATTTGTGTTATGTTTTAAATGATGGATGTGAATTCAATGGTTCATGAGAGATTAGGGGACTGAAATGCACATTTGAAACATGGGAATTGTGAGCAAGGAGGCACTTGTGAGCAAACAGGCTTTTGCTGTTTCTTCTTTTGCTTTGAATCTTGGAATCTTAGATTTCCCTTAAACTCTGGCAACTGTTGAATTGAACACTGAAATATATGAATTGAAAGTTGCCAAAGAAAATCTGATAATCAAATCTGTTAAATATGTAACTTGATGTAACTCAATTTTGTAATTCTGGGTTAGTTCTAAATTTAGTTATGTATCTCTCTGAAGAATAAAGTACCTAGGTTTTGAGGCAGGAATTTTCCTGAAAGGGCAAGTGTTTTTTGTTTTTTGTTTTTTTTTTTTTGTTTTTCAACTTTCTTCTGGTGCCTCAGCTATATTTGGGTTAAAGTTAGAAGATTGAACAATGAATAAATGAGGAAAAAGATTATTGTATGAATGATGTATAACGATTTACATTATAAGTTTCTAAAGAATAAGAAATGCTGACATGGAACTATTTGGAGTAAAACACATTTATGTTACTTTTAAAGTAATTTAGCATATGTATAATATATGTTTATTAATCTTATTTGTGCCAATCACAGTTCATATCAGTATGTTTACTTTTCACAGATATTTTTTCTTATATTGTGAGAAAAATCTGAGGTTTCAAATAATTTTTTTTAAATTAATGTGTAAATTAGAGATTTTGTTTGTCTTGGGAAAATAATACTGATTTTATCAGTGCCAGAGAATCTGAATTCTAAGTATACTGCTACTGTCATGCAGATTTTAAAATCCTAATATTTTTATTTACTTGTGTTTTTGTCTATATAGGTTCTCCTCGCCTTCAGAGACATCAGAAAGTAGTTCTTTCATGTGGTTTATCAGTAAAACATCAAAACAAATCACAATTGGTACAAATGACAAGAGTAGTGAAGAATAGTTTACAAACCACTGTTAGGCGATCACAGGAAAAATTCTCGAAAAGAAGAAAAACTAAATCCAGGTCAAATCATCAAAAAGTAAAATGTGATAAAGAATACTATAGAGGCAGGTATGGAACTCATAAGTTTAATAAAGGCTTAAAAGCATTTCTCTTACATTGAAGCGCACTATAACAGAGAATTTGAGGTTAGGAAATCAAAAGTAAAAAATCAGTGAAAATACTGTAATGAGCCTTCTTTATTAATCCCTTTTACTCTATGGGGGCATGCTCTATCTTCCTGTCTGGAATAGTTTCCAATGAGTGCCCACTGTCACTTCATCATATTATTTTTAAAGGACAGATAATTGTCTTTCATCAGCACATTTAACAAGTGCCTTCTTTGTGACAAGCACTGTTGTGGGCAATGAAGTACCAATGGGAAGTTTGCACTGAATTTAAGAATACAACCTACACATGCAAATGTAAATACAATAAAGTCATAGAAATTTAGAGCAGAAAGCAGGGCATGATTTTCAGGGGACAGTACTCATGTAGAAGAATGTACTAAGCAGAGTATACAAATAAAATCCCAATGGAGGGAGTTTAGGAAAGGAGCAGTGCAATCCAAGCTGAGCACAAGGGTGTGGCTTTGGGAAATGGAGTTCTCTGTTGTCCTGTGTGGAACCAAAAGGAGGGCACTTTGACTGGACTGTAGACTGCAAGAAGGGATTCTGATGTGCTATAAATAATGTTATTTTCAAATTCCTCAATAAATGCCCTTAGTCCCCTGCTATATGCAAAATACTTTTGAAACTTAGGGAAGATAAGGGAAGAATATGACATGGCCTGAGTTGTCATGGAGCTTACAATCTTGGAAAATGTACTGTTTCTCTTGATGATCTCATCTTGAATTTCCTTAACACCCTTGTGGAGGAATAATTTTCAGGTTTCTATGATCAGCCCTAGTCTCTCAAGTTTCTGCTATACATCACTGTGGGTTTTTTGGACATCTCAAATGGGATTGCCATATGCATCTTGACCTTAATTATCTTTCTTCCTTAGCCCTCCCCTCTTCTGATCCTATTATTAGTGACAACTATCTTCCTCATCTTTAACTCCTGCTTTTTACTTCTCACATTCAATCTAATGACAAATTTTCTGCCTTTGTAGTACCTCCCGTAACAGTCCATTTCTGTTCAATGTAATACAGGCAATCATTGCCTCTTGCTTATATTATTGCACTTGCCTTCCTCTTTCTTTCTCTGTATGAAGGCTTTCCACATACCAATCCATTCTTCACTCAGCTGCCAAAGTGATTTTCCTTAAGCACAAATGTCATGATTTTATTCCTCCTTAAGTAATACTGGCTCCTATCACCTCTAAGATCAAATATAAATTCCTTTTGTTGGCCCTCAAAATCCCTTATAACCTGGACTCTTCGTGCTTTTCCCGTTTTCGTGCACTTTACCCCTCTCTCTAACTCTGAAATCCATCTATATTGGCCTACTTGCTATTTTTCCTTCTTTGAAAGAGTATTTTTCCCCTATTTTAATGAAAGACTTGTTGGAACATTGATTTTCTAAAACATTTTGAGAATTCAGACTCCATAAGTACTTTTCTCCAGATGTGGATAGCATTCTCCACTTGAAATTATCTTAGATCATTGTATTGCTGAAAAGCACTTGATAGATGATCATCACATAATAGTGATGTACATTGTGCTCATTCTGCTCACTTTATATCACTTCAAGTAAATCTATCCTAGTTTTTCTGAAATTTAACTCCTTGACAATTTTCAGTGCCCTTAGTAACTAAGTGTCTTCTTTTCGGATATTGCCTCTCAGGTATTCATACTTGCTTTCATGTATTCTATTTACATGTTATTTTACCCATTTAGAATATAAGCATCTTGAGGGCAGGAATTGATGTTTTTGACTTTTTATCTTGTTTCTGAAATTTTTCTCCCTTCCACCCCCCACCCTTCCCCTAGATAGCAAGTAATCCAATGTATGTTAAACATGTGCAATTATCTTGAGAATAAAAACTTATTTTAAAATACAATACAATATGAAAATATATTAATTAAAAAGTGAATCCTGAAAATTAAATTTTCAGTTTTTCAGATTTCCTCACAAAGTTTACTGCAAATTTTCCTCTATTTTTAGAATTGTATCCATTTTTACTATATAACACTATATAACACAATTACTTGTAATTTTTTTTCCAAATGCAATACTGAACTCTAGATTGGAAGGTAAAAAACAAAACGGAGGAAAAACACAGTCAGAAATTGAAACTAACAGTTCCTCTGTAAGTTCTGACATCCTTTATGAGGAACATCAGCCACCAGAACTACACCTTCAGCGAGAACAAGAAGAGTGGCTCCTTTTAGAGGACCAACTAATAGACAAAATTGACATCCTGTCAAATAAGCTTTCTAAAGCTAAAAATGAGTTGTACCAACGACGTGATTCCCTTAGAATGAAGACATCAATTTTAGAAAAAACACAGAAAGAATTAGAGATGACCAAGGATAAAGTGAAGGAATTTGAACTCTCAAATCATATACAAAAAGAAAAATTGAAAAAATCATCTCTCAAAGTAGAGTCCATGCAAGAAAAATTAACCCAAAAGCAGAGGGAATTTGCCTTGCTTCAAGAAATATCTGAAGATGCCCAAAACAAAGGGGCCTTCAAAAGAAGGGTATTAAAAAGTAACTGGATGAACTTTAGGGATCGCTCCCTGACTGTTGATGCTTCTACTGAAAAGCAAGATCATGGGGTAGAAGAGAGAAATAAAGAGTCAACTGATGAGATTATCCATTTAAGAGAGCAAATACGTATATATGAAAATGAACAGGCAGAAGATGAGGTAGGTCTTTAAATAATATTATCTGACAAACATTTAGCATTTTGAATTGAATTTTAAAGTTATTTTGATCAAGATAAATTAGGAATTTGAATTTTCAGCAGTTTCTGATATTAGCAACATTCAGTATCAAAATTCTGACATGAGGGCAGCTAGGTGGCGCAGTGGATAGAGCACTAGTCCTGAAGTCAGGAGGACTTGAGTTCAAATCTGCCCTCAGACACTTGTGTGACCCTGGGCAAGTCACTTAACCCTAACTGCCTCTACCAAAAGGAAAAAAAAAAAAATCTGACATGCAAGAAGGAGGAAACATTCATGATAAAAATCAACCCCATATCCATTTTTTAGACAAGATGACTCATTTTGATTAAAAATATGGTGTAGCTAGCCCATGAAATTTTAAATGTATACTATTGGTGCATAAATGTAAATGGAGTTAAATACTTGTAAATAAATACTGATAAATATTACTATATATTATCCCAATTCTCCTAGCAGTAGCTTTCCTTACTCTTATCGAACATAAAGTGCTAGGCTACATGCAATTTCGAAAAGGACCAAATATCGTAGGACCCTACGGACTCCTACAACCATTTTGTAGTTCTAATAATTTGCCTGGTATTCCATTTAATGCTCCAATGAAATTATTAGAAATGCTGAAACAAGGTAAATCCTGAAAAAATGTGCTAAGAGTACTGTAACAATTCAAATTGAGATGCTGTAGGGCATCAGTTATTACCCTTTTCATAATCACTGAAACATATTTATCAATTGACTAGTTTTAATTCAAAATACTGTAAACTGATTTTAGAAATATTAAACAGTTGATCATATTTTAATGAAATTACAAAGATTAGCAACTACTTTTGTTTAAAATTTAGGACAATAATTCTGTTATTATTCCATTAAGAATTAATTTTGGTGTGTGGTAATAAAGCCATCTTTTTTAAATGTGCTTTTGATTCCCTACTACATTATTATTTATGTCAGTCTTTTTACTATATTTACTAATACTTCTTGCATAATAACCAGAATTGCAGTTTCTGGGATCCGTGCCTTTCCTTTATTGAAAATAGATAGCTTTTTACTATCTAATAACAGTTCTCATTATCTGTGATGCTTTTCACATAAGTAGTGAGTGGAAGTACTGTACAATTTCAGATAAAAAAATGTAGTTGAATCTATTCATTTCACAATGGAATTTAGTTTTGTGTAGTAATTCAATTAATTTTGCTAGTTTTCTTAAGACAATTTTACATTGCCTTCTCTTAGATGGTTTTCTTTCAAAAGGTTACTAGACTTTACTTGAATTTTGTTTTTAAGATGATTTTTATCTAACGAGATAGAAAATGTTCAATGTCTTTTACATTTTAGCTTCATTTATGCTAGTCACATGCAATAATTTTCTTTAATTTATAGTGAAAATGTACAGGATTTTCAATAACATGAATAGTAATGCACACACCCATATATATGGGTTTTTAATAACATGAATAGTAATGCACACACCTATATACATATATATATATATATGTTTGTATATATGTTTGTATTTTGTGTGTATATGTTCATCTATGTATGTAGTATATATGTGTGTATATTAGTCTTCCGGCTAGGTTACAGGATAACATGAAATTCTCTTTAGCACTGACCTTGCACCATACTGTATATCAAAAAGTGGAAGAGGTACCATATTTTCTATAATTTTCCCCATTTTTCTGTCCATTGACTGCAACCAGGGGTATAATTTCTATCCTTTCTTAAAATTGAACTTCTCTGAAGACTTGGCAAACAGAGTTGAAGATATAAATAGTAGCTAGCAAGACCTCCACTCCACTATCCATCTACTCCCCTTTTTTTTTGCTTTCATGAAATTAGATCAATCGTTTCAAGTAATTGTATGAGGGCTGGCAAGAATATCAGTGCATATAATCATTCTTCAAGGGAAACTATGAGAGTAAAGAAAATGCATCTTTTTCTTATAGGCATCCTTATTCATATAAGGCCAGATGCAAAGAAATTTTTTCTGAAAAATAGAAGGTAAACCCTAATGTTTCAGGTATAAGAAGCTATATTGTTGTACCCTTTACCATTCTCCCACCTTCCAAGTGAATTGCCCATAAAAAGCTTTATCCCCTATGTGCTTTTGGAGGTGTTATAATTCTCAAGAAGGTGAATGAGGAAATCAGACTGAAAGTAATGCTTTATCATGAGCAAGGAGGAAGATGCATGCTTGGATGAAAGGTGTGTTGCATCATCAAAAGAACTTTGTGGTCTTAAGAAATAAGTTCTCATCCTTTTCTCGATGACACTTTTATGACTTAATTTTATTTAAAAAGTCTTATTTTCTTATTTTTCTAAACTACAAAACAAAATGGTTGCATTAAATGATTCCTAAGGCTTTTCCTAGTTCTATATCAATGATAATCATGAAAATGTTCATGCTATATTAAGTTCTATATAAAAATATTGATATCAGTTAACTTTGAAGGTATATTTATTTCCCATAAGCCAATACTAATATATGAAATCAGTAGCAGAAATTCTATGTACATATTTCCATCAGGATATGATAAGAAAGCTTCAACAAGAACTTGCAGATTCCCAAAAAGAAGAATCCATTCTTTCACAAAAGGCTTTGGAAATGAAGCAACTACTGAAGATATATCAAATGGAAAGTGAAGTACGTATATAAAAATTTCGTGATTTGTCATTGACTAATGAAAAGTGTTTTCACTACGTCACTTTTGTTTTTTCCAATATTATATTTTGTACCTGTCATTTAAACTGACAGAACAAGACTTGTATCCATTTATATGATTTCTATATTGGGATAATTATTTTCACTCATAATTTATATCTATCATCACAGAGGGATGAGATTTTTTTCTAAGTAAGAATAAATAAATCATGTATATCTTTTATATATGTAAATAAACACACACACACACACAGACACACAGACACACAGACACACAGGCTGCTTTATGGAAATAGGAATAGAACTTTGCATCTGGATAGTTTTGGAGTTGTCCTAGGGGAATTCACTTAATCTTTCTTAGCTTCTTCAACTGTAAAATAAAGATAATAATACTTACGTTCCAGAGTCGTTGTGAAAATCAAACAAGAAAATAATTGTAAAGCTCTTAACACAGTGCCTGACACATAATAGGCACTTAATGAATGTTTGTTTCTCTGCCAGAAACAATATTTTCAGTTATTTATAAAAGTAATCATTGTCTCTTATATTTTGACAAACACTTCCTAATAAGTTCTCATCCTTTTCTCGATGACACTTTTATGACTTAATTTTATTTAAAAAGTCTAATTTTCTTATTTTTCTAAACTACAAAACAAAATGGTTGCATTAAATGATTCCTAAGGCTTTTCCTAGTTCTATATCAATGATAATCATGAAAATGTTCATGCTATATTAAGTTCTATATAAAAATATTGATATCAGTTAACTTTGAAGGTATATTTATTTCCCATAAGCCAATACTAATATATGAAATCAGTAGCAGAAATTCTATGTACATATTTCCATCAGGATATGATAAGAAAGCTTCAACAAGAACTTGCAGATTCCCAAAAAGAAGAATCCATGCTTTCACAAAAGGCTTTGGAAATGAAGCAACTACTGAAGATATATCAAATGGAAAGTGAAGTACGTATATAAAAATTCCGTGATTTGTCATTGACTAATGAAAAGTGTTTTCACTACGTCACTTTTGTTTTTACCAATATTATATTTTGTACCTGTCATTTAAACTGACAGAACAAGACTTGTATCCATTTATATGATTTCTATATTGGGATAATTATTTTCACTCATAATTTATATCTATCATCACAGAGGGATGAGATTTTTTCTAAGTAAGAATAAATAAATCATGTATATCTTTTATATATGTAAATAAACACACACACACACACACACACATACACACAGACACACAGGCTGCTTAATGGAAATAGGAATAGAACTTTGCATCTGGATAGTTTTGGAGTTGTCCTAGGGGAAGTCACTTAATCTTTCTTAGCTTCTTCAACTGTAAAATAAAGATAATAATACTTACCTTAATAATACTTACCTTCCAGAGTCGTTGTGAAAATCAAACAAGAAAATAATTGTAAAGCTCTTAACACAGTGCCTGACACATAATAGGCACTTAATGAATGTTTGTTTCTCTGCCAGAAACAATATTTTCAGTTATTTATAAAAGTATTCATTGTCTCTTATATTTTGACAAACACTTCCTAATAAGTTCTCATCCTTTTCTCGATGACACTTTTATGACTTAATTTTATTTAAAAAGTCTAATTTTCTTATTTTTCTCAACTACAAAACAAAATGGTTGCATTAAATGATTCCTAAGGCTTTTCCTAGTTCTATATCAATGATAATCATGAAAATGTTCATGCTATATTAAGTTCTATATAAAAATATTGATATCAGTTAACTTTGAAGGTATATTTATTTCCCATAAGCCAATACTAATATATGAAATTAGTAGCAGAAATTCTATGTACATATTTCCATCAGGATATGATAAGAAAGCTTCAACAAGAACTTGCAGATTCCCAAAAAGAAGAATCCATGCTTTCACAAAAGGCTTTGGAAATGAAGCAACTACTGAAGATATATCAAATGGAAAGTGAAGTACGTATATAAAAATTCCGTGATTTGTCATTGACTAATGAAAAGTGTTTTCACTACGTCACTTTTGTTTTTACCAATATTATATTTTGTACCTGTCATTTAAACTGACAGAACAAGACTTGTATCCATTTATATGATTTCTATATTGGGATAATTATTTTCACTCATAATTTATATCTATCATCACAGAGGGATGAGATTTTTTTCTAAGTAAGAATAAATAAATCATGTATATCTTTTATATATGTAAATAAACACACACACACACACACACACACACACACACACACACACACACACAGGCTGCTTGATGGAAATAGGAATAGAACTTTGCATCTGGATAGTTTTGGAGTTGTCCTAGGGGAAGTCACTTAATCTTTCTTAGCTTCTTCAACTGTAAAATAAAGATAATAATACTTACCTTCCAGAGTTGTTGTGAGAATCAAACATGAAAATAATTGTAAAGCTCTTAACACAGTGCCTGACACATAATAGGCACTTAATAAATGTTTGTTTCTCTGCCAGAAACAATATTTTCAGTTATTTATAAAAGTAATCATTGTCTCTTATATTTTGACAAACACTTCCTAATGTTGAAAAACAGTTCTTTTACCTGCTTAACTTCAGTATAATGGTATTTACTAAGAAATGGTTTATTACTGGTTTCAGTCCTTTCAAAACTTATTCTTTCATATTGCTATGCTTGAGAAATATTTCTAGTTTTGAAATAAGTATTGGAATGGAATAAGTTCTGTTTCTCAAATCACTTTGTTTTCCTTATCCCTCATTCTCTTTATTTTCCTCCCATTCCTTTTGGACCACAATGATTAAAATATTAACTTTCATAAAAGCCTTTGTTTTCAAGCTGGACTCTAGGAACTAGGTGTGGACTAAACTTTATAAGGAATAGCAAGGAAGCAATAAATCTTTGTCCATATGGATTAACTCAGTTAAATGGAATTCAGGGCAAAATGGTACCAAACTTTAAGCGATAAATAAGAATCGGGTGAAAATTATTTGTTCAATTATTAGTCCATCAATTAGTGAATGTCAGTTCTGTGAATTATATTGACAGGTTCTGACTAGCTTACCAAGATCGTGAGAAATCCATGCTCTCTTGTCCTTGAAGAATGTTCAGTCGGACTTGAAGCCAATGCAAAATAGGAAAAGCTCATACAAGTTATCATGTAAACAAGCACCAAATAGCTTATTATATAAGGAAGTAATTTAAGAGAGAAAGAGTGAAGGAGAAGGGAGGGTAGGGAGACACAAAGGAAGAAAGGGGAGAGAGAGAAGGGAGTCAGAGACAAATCACTTTGCTTGGAGATTTGCTTTTCCAGAGGCTAGTCACTTTACCTTAAAACATGTGTTTATCGCTCAGAGTTTTTCATTATATAGCTTTATAAACTTGAGGGGGCAGCTAGGTGGCACAGTGGATAGAGCACCAGCCTTGAATTCAGGAGGACCCGAGTTCAAATCTGGCCTCAGACACTTAACACTTCCTAGCTGTGTGACCCTGGGCAAATCACTTAAAACCAGCCTCAAGAAAAGAAAAAAAAAAAAAAAAAAAAAAGACCAAAAAGCATAACCTTGATCATTGTACACAAGACATCTTTAGTGTAGCGTGTTGGTTTGGAAGACCCCAAGAAACATTCTTAAGGCTGTGATCTACACTAATGAAGTGTCCAGTGCTACGTATGTAATTTCAGGTGTATGTGCCCATGTAAAATGAATTGAATATAGTGACATTTGGAATATATAAATGCAATCGTTTTGTCTATGCAATGGACTACTACCTGATGGACTAGTAAAATTTATATTAATAGTTAAGTATAGGCATCACTAATTCATAGATAAGGATAAGATTATGATTTCATTTTTAAAGTTGAAAAGTTTGAAACATTTTGGAACTTTTATAGTTGCAGGAATCTCAGGAACAGAAAAGAGAGACACAGCAGTATAATGAGTTAGAAGAGCATATGCAAAAGTAAGAATTAAAGCATTTTTATATTTCACTGCTATGACTAGTTGTAGAGCAAATCAAAATGATAAATATATTCATAATACAACATCATGCAATTGTTTATTTTAATTCCTTTTTTTCAATGGGAAAGGAGAATAATCTGCTTAAGTATAACTTATTTTGAGATGAATAAATAAATAAATTTTAGTCAATACTGGAAATGTCAAAAGTGCCTTGGGCTCCAATCAGAATTTACCTCCCATAAAGGGAGAAATGAGATGAGAAATGTAGCTGTAGGAAATCAGATTTTGGAGGACATGTTTCAGAAAATACTGGTTTTCATGTTGTCAGTTTACTCAAGTGCTTTACTTTGACCATTTTGGGAAATCAAAGGATAAGCTATATAAATTACGGCTAAATATATGTATGTAGGTATTGCGCGGACACACACACACACACACACACACACACACACACACACACACACACATATATATCCTACCACCAAATCATGGAAATGTTATATATCTGACTTGTTACTTGCTGTGCATCCTGTGCTAGTTGTTTTATTTTCCACAAAGTTCTCTAAAAAATATACATTGAAGAGCTGTTACAGATACAAACTGCTAGAAGGAATTTCCTCATGAAGAATTCCCTATTCCAATAAAATGTTCCTATCTTACTGCACCTCCCTTCCAAAAAAAATGTCCTTTCATAAAATATCTTAACTAACTGTGCCTTATCAGGAGTTTTTCCCCAGGAATAATATATTTTTCATAGCCAGTTGTAGTGTAGCGTAATTTATAGGTTTGAAAGAATTTCTGAAGGATTATCAAAATACAGGTTTCTTGCAAAGTTGATCTCCAGAAACAATCAGAAGAGAACTGAGTTTAGTGGGGAGAGTTCAAATCCTGATTCTGACATATACTGACTGTGAGCCTGAGTCACAGTCTGAACCTCTCAGTGCTGGCAAGAAACTTAAGAAGACTTGAGCTTGCAGGTTTGAATAGGTAGACAGTATCTTCCTACACCAAGGAAATCACAACTCCAAATCACAGAGATTTTTAGATCACAATGTTTTAGGAAAGTGTCTTAAAATAGATACATATTCTTGTCTAAATATGTCATTATATATGAAGATAGGACTGGATATATACAAATAAAAGTTTCTTAGAAGGAAGTGCTGTTTTTCTTGATATTTATATCCCAGATTCCAAATTCTGTTTGCCTTTGATCTCCATGCATTTGCATATTCCACAATATGGAATATACCTCTTGCAAATGCCTAGTTCTAATCAAAACTCACCCCAAAAAAACACTTAAATAAGACTTTCTGTATTCCTTTTTTAATTCCTTTTTGCAGTTACTTTGTATTTACTCCAAATATACTGCATTCACATGTTTACCTGTGCATGTTGTTTTCATTCTAATTAAACCAAATTGGAGCCTCTTTTACTTCTCTTTAAATCTATCTTCCAGGCTTTGCAAGTGAGATCTTGAACCTTATAGGAAATTATTAAATTAAATTAATTTTAAAAAAGTTCTTCAAAATTTTGTGACAATTATATTTACTTTTGTAGATTTAAAATGGAATGTGCCACATTTGAAAATTCAGGAGAGCAAGATGAAAACATTTGGGAAACTATCAATTTCTATTTTGTAAGTCATCTCTGGGATTTAGTTTTCCTCATTTTAAAAACCTTTTTTTTTTTAAGTGGTAGAATATGGTAAGAATTTTAATTGTAAAAAATCCAGTTGTTAATGTAATATGATATTCAAATACAATTCACATTGATTTGGGATGCTGGTGGTGTTAATCATTGTTATGGGAGAGATGAATTTTTTTTCTCTGTATAATTATTAATATTGGCATCACATCAGATTATCATTTGATGCCATAACTTGGCTTTCTGATTGGATACACTGAGGTTGGGTTTGCAAAGATGGAAAGAAACAATTTTCTAAGAGAAATAGGTGGTTTCTAAAAAACTTTTTGAAGTGCTGAAACATTTAGGGGCAATATCTGCAGGGCCTCTTAGAACACAGAGCTCTGCTACAATCCTAAAAATAAAAATACTACACCAAAAGATGACTACTAGGCAGAAACAATTTGAAAAGAGTATTGCTTTAAGAGATTTTAAAATGACAAAGCATAAATAAAGCAATAGTTTGATTGCAAGGTGATCACTATTGCCGTTAAGAAAGTTCATAATGTAAATTGATGTAAAAGTTAAAGATTCACTCTATAAAACAGGACTTAAATTGATTTAAGAGAAGGAAGTTATAGATTTTCAATACCTTCTACCAGTAAATGAATTAAAACACTTACAATACAATATTCTCCATACATTATTTTTCTATTTTAGGGAAGGAAAGATTTTCCTCCTCCTGGAAAAATGACTAATAAATGAATTCATCTAAAGCTACTGGGTTATTTTTTTAAGATTCTAGTATTTGATGATATTGAGACATTTCCTCAGTTCTGATATCTACCTAAAGTAAGGGGAAAGCCCTAAAGAGCTTTTATGAGATAACATTTGCAAATTGGTGCTATGGTGTACTGGTACTATACATATACTATATATGTGAATTGCAAAACTCTTCCTTATCAAGAAATGCTAAAATTCTCATCTTGGGAACTTAGGCTCCCTTTTAAAATATCTATGATAGAAACTTGCAGAATGTTTGGTTAAGCCCTCAATATCTCAATAAGCATCCTTTATCTCTTTTGTAATACTTCCTCTCCTCCCCTGAGAAACCCCAAGTTTATATTTACCCTATAAAAGGTGTGCTTATGATGTTCTTTCTGGAACTAAGTCAGCTATGAGTTAACTCTCTCTCTTCCCATAACATCTTCCTACTATACCTAACTCTTTAGACTGCTAAGCTTTTCTATGCATTTAGCCTGCCATTCAAAAGGGTACTCACAGCTTATAGCGTATTCCTTTAATGGTTTCTTCCAAATACCTTTCTTTGCTAACTCTATTGCTCTCCCAAATCTATTTCTATTTCTATTTACCCCTCCTGGGGCCAATTTCATCTTTTTGTTTTGTCGTAAATTCTTCTCATAAATAAAGATACCTTTTGGCAAAGAGAATGTCCTTGTGAATTTTTCACATGTACCTTGGATTTGGTATTTCATATTACTCTCTCAACCCATCCTTATTTGTTTAAATAATGACAAGTGACTACTTAGAAATATTTTATTTTACTGTCAATTAACTTGTTGTCCTGCAGTTCTCATCAATATTTCTCAAAAATAATTGATTTCTTAACATTCTAAGTTTCCCAAAAGCAAGAGATACAATGTTAGCCAGGAAAGGGTTTTGGAACAAGTAACAATGGAAAAGTTTCCACAATAGAACTTACAATTACAATTACAATTAACCTGGGGAAAGGTGGAAAGAAATAATGTTTATTATGCAGACTTTATATAAAAGCTAGTAATGTAATTCCATGGTTTCATCCTATCTTTGAAGTGTCTAAATGTATTTAAATAATTAATTTAGGAAAAACATTTTGGAGCTGTAACCTTTCTTTTGTGTAATTAGCTAAATTGATATTTTATAGAAACATATTCAAGACCTTAAAAGACAATTGGACGCAGCATTCTCAAAATTTATGCAGTTGGAATTAATGAATAAAATAATTCAAGAAGAATCATTTTCTAGCAAAAGTCTGCAAAAGAATCATGACAAGCTGGAAAGGAAGAAAAGGAATTTGAAGAAGTTAATGTTAAGTATCATTTAGAAATACCTGAATTAAAACACAAGGAGAACTGGACATTAAGGAACAACTAAATAACATCTTACTATTCTTACAGGTTACTTTATCAATTTAATGCTTTTAAAATATTTCCATGTAAGTGAAGGTTTTTGTGGGGTTTTTTTCTCTATTCTAAATCCAGAATCTTTTTCTCTGCCTTCTTTAGCTTGTCTGCTCTCTCTCCATTAGCTTGGTATCATGATTTTTAAAAAAGAAAATAGGCTTTTAATGTGAATTCTGAAACCAACTTATGCTCTTCCCTTGTCAGCAAATGTTAAAATGCTCATGCTGGAACTTAGTTTCCCAGACTGCCTTATTCCTTTATATTTGCCCTCCTCCCATACATGGTGTGAGCCCCTTTAAGGGGAGGGTTGCTCCTCTAAAAGATGTGCTTCTGAAAAAGATTTTTTTTCTCAATTCTTTTCAGGACTATGAGTTACTCTCCACTTCATAGCATCTTCCTTCTAATGGCTCCTTACTTATTATTTATGAGTTCCAATAGGGAACACATCTGTCCCTTTGTTAATTCACATAATAAATAGCATAACTTAGTAAAATGTGATGGATAGCTTGTTTCAATTCTTCCATGTCAAGAACTGAATGCTTATTTTGAAAGGATTTTTATTTACCAATTCTGGTGTCTATTTTGCCTTATCTTTGAAATGATAAGTGAAATAACCATATATCATTTGCTAAAAAAAAAAAAAAGAAAGAAAGAAAAAAAAAGAAAAAAAATTTGAAATTTACAATTTAAAAAATTGAAAGGTGAATTGCTTGTGCGTTTTTTTTTCACCAAAAGTTTTAATTGTAAGAAAATATTCTTGTGGATTCTGGAGTAATTTCCTTTCAAAATTATTTCTTATTCAAAAATTTTTATGATCTAAAATATTAGCACTAGAATGAACTAGTGAGCTAACATGCAGTAGAAATAGTTGTCTTCTTTTTAAGTTCAAATTTAATTTGCCTGTCCTTGAGTTCTTTTAAAGTTAGAACTTATTTTTGTGAATTCAGAATAGTTCTTTAAATCAGAGACCGAAATTTAAATGAAAACTAACAGAATATGGTAACAAACATCTTATAATTTTCAGGTGAGAATCGGGCATTTTATGTTAACTCTTTCCTTTGTTTTCCATTTGATTTAGAGCCTGGAGCTAAACGAAAAAAAAAAAAAAGATAACTGATATGACCAAATGGAGCATTGACTTCAAGAAATGGAAGCTGAATTCTTCAAAATAAAAATGTCAAATGAAATGTCTAAGGCAGAACTAGAGAAATACATGGGGCAGAACCAAGATGGCAGAGATTGCACAGGTCTTTATCTGAGCTCACATCAACACCAGATCAAAACTCTGATCTGTATCAAATTTCCAGCAATAGATATTTTGGAAGAACTTCAGAAAAGGTTTACTTCAACCGGGCATGGTGGGAAGGGATGACTGCACAGGTCCAGTGTAAGGACCCAGGACAGTGTGCCATCCACATGCTAAGGATCTACCAGGAAGCTCTTAGCCAAATATAGCAGCATTGGCTGCTCTGTCTCGAGTACAAGCCAGTGGATTAGCCACTCTCTCAGCTGAGAGTCATACAAAACAAAGGTAAATAGCGTGCTTCTAAACTCCAGAAGATCATGGGACCTAACCATGGCCACCCAACACTGGAAGGAAGTCATTGACCCAGCCTAAAGCTACTATCACTTGTACAGGAAGCTGGGTGAAATCTCCCTGTTACCCTAAGAACAGACTTCAACCTTTAAAAAATCAGGAAAAAAGCAAAAAGAAATCTGATTATAGATAGCTTTTATGGGGAAAGAAAAAAACAGACCTCTAATCCTGAGGATCCTAAAAGCAAATCATCTCCAGATGAATCCTCAAAGGGTGATAGATTTGAGCCCCATCTCATAAGGCTCTCTTGGAAGAATTCAAAAAAGATCTTAAAAGAGAGTTAGGAGGAAAATGGAGAAAGGAAAAGAGGACTTTGCGAGAGAGTTTGGAAAAGGAAACACAGAAATTATCTGAAGAAAACTCCTTTAAAATAGATTTAGTGAAAAATCATATAATGCCTCTTTATACATTTGATGAAATGGAAGAAAGTACATAACTCCTTAGAGAAACCAATTCAATGAAAAACAATTTGTGAAATGGGGGAAAAATGTAGTGAACAAAAACATTTAAAAGTTCAGTTACCCAAATGCAAAATGAAATAAAGATAACTGGAAATAAAAGGAAAATTAGAATTTAACAAATGGAAGTGAATGACACAGTGAGACTTCAGGAAACAGTCAAACAAAACCAAAAAACAAAAATGAAAAAAATAAGAAGAAAATGCAAAATGATTCATTGGAAAATCTTACATGGAAAATAGATTTAGCAGAGACAGAGACAATCTAAGGATTCTTTGGACTTCCTGAAAACCATGATGAAATAAAGAGTCTAGACATCATCTTTCAGGAAATGCCTGAAACTGCCTTCATGTCCTAGAACCAGAGGGTAAAATAGCCATTGCAAGAATTGACCTAAAACTTCCTGAAAGAGGCCCTGCAATGTAAACTCCAAGGAAAGTCATAACAATCTTCAGAATTATCAAATCAAGAAGGAAATATTGCAGGCAGCCAAAAAGAAATAATTCAAATATTGAGGAAATGCAATCAGAATTACCCAGGACTTAGCAGCTTCTACTTCTAAAGATCAAAGTACATGGAATCTGATATTCCAGAAAGCACAGGAACTTGGATTGCAGCCAAGAATTAACTTTCCAGAAAAACTGAGCATTATCATTAAGGGAAAAAGATGGATATTCAATGAAACAGGTGAATTTCATTTATTTGAGATGAAAAGACCAGAACTGAACAGAGAATTTGATCTTCAAATGCATAATTCAAAAGTACAACTTTCTTGTAAAAGTTCTATCTTCCCTATGTAGGAAGATATGTTTTACTTCTTGAGATCTGTATTGTCATACAGGTATAATTTGATTTTATTGTGTTAAAAAGGTAGAAAGGTAACCCACAGTAAGAGGTTCATACAGCTGCTCAAAAGGAAATCATAAAGAACTTTCTACTGGCACTGGGAGCAGGAGGACTATGTTGTCATCCTCCTAGTTGAAACCATGTTGCAGCTCTGGATCAAAGTCCCAGGCTGAGGAAGAGCATTATTATTACAGCATATGGTCACAGAAGAGCAGGAACTCTGATCACAATTATAGGATGGAAAAGATCATTCACAGATCAGAACACAGGCTAAGATAGCAGTGACCACACCTCTCTTAGATCATACAATACTGGAAGAACTAAAAGCTTCCAGATCTAGCTCTGAAAAAAGCAGAATAAAAAACCTGAATCTTGGGATAGTGCTGTCGCCATTGTAGAGCAACAACAAATAATCTAAATATAGAAAGTTCCTATGATCAAAACACAAGCATAGAAAAAGGCAACAAAGTCAAAAGTGCCACATCCAAAACCACAGAAAAATGTAAATTGGTCTCAGGACAATAACGAATTCCTAGAGGAGCTCAAAAAGGATTTTAAAATTCAAATAAGAACGGTTTAAAATACTCGGAAAAGAAATGAGTGACACAAGAAAATTAAGAAAGATCAACACCTTAGTGAAGAAGACACCAAAAAATATTAAAGAAAATCACCTTAAAAAGAGAATAGGCCAAATGGTAAAAGATGCACAAAAATCCACTGAACTACTTAAAAAGTAAAATTGACCAAATGGGGAAAAAAATCCAAAAATTTCAAAAATTCACTGAAGAAAATGACTTTAAAAATAGATTTGAGCAAGTTAAAGCTGATGGATCCATGAGACATCAAGAAAATAAAAAGAATGAAAAAAATGAAGAAAATGTGAAATATCACTGGAAAAACAATAGGTTTGGATAATAGATTCAAGAGAGTGCAACACCTGAAATCCCTGACCAAAAAGAGCTTAAACATCATCTTTCCAAGGAAACTGACCTGATATCCTAGAACCAGAGGGTAAAACAGAAATTGAAAGATTCCACCCACAATCAACTCCTGAAACAGATCCCAAATTGAAAATTCCCAGAAATATTTAAGCTGAATTTCAGATCTTCCCAGGTCAAGAAAAAAAATTATTGCAAGGAGCCAGAAATAAACAATTCTAATATTGTAGAGTCACACTCAAAACAGGGCTTGGAATGATACTCCAGATAGCAAAGATAATCAAGACTCAACTACCCAGTAAAACTGAGTGAGGGAAAAAGGATAGGGGAAATAATAATAGTAATGAAATAGAGAAGTTTCAAGTATCCCTGATAAGACCAAAAATAAACAGAAAACTTATGCAAAACCCAAGAGATGCATAAAAAGCTAACAAAGAGAAATCATAAAGGATTCAATAACATTAATAACTGCATTCCTACATGGGAAGATGACACTTGCAACACCTAAGAACTCCCAAGAAATCATTAGGGCAGTTTTAGGAATCTACATAGTCAAAGGGCACAGATGTGAATTAACTATAACAGGATGATATCCTAAGAAAATTAAAATAATTTCACAGGAGAAATAGTAAGGAGTAAAAGGAAAAAAACAGGACAAACGGAGAAAGTAGGATGGAAGTAACAATAGTAATCATAACTTTGAATGTAAATAGGATAAATTTACCCATAAAACAAGGAGATAGAACGAATTACATAATTTAGACATAAAAGGTGATACCATGAGCATAAATAAGGACATGTAGAGCAGTTTACTTTTTTTCTCTATGAATAAGGGAAGAATTTGTCACCAGACAGAAATGAAATGCAAAATGGATTGATTTTGATTAATTAAAAGGTTTGCCCAAACAAAAGCAAGTCAAGATTTTAAGGAAAGCAGAAAAGTGAGGTGGTAGTTTTATAACGATTTATAACAATATCATAAAGGCTTCATTTTTGAAATATATCAAGAACTAGGTCAAATTTATAAGAATACAAATCATTCCCCAATTGGTAAATGATCAAAGAATATGAACAGGCAGCTTTCAGGTGAAGAAATCAAAGCTATCTAATTATTAGAAAGAAAATGATAAATATTGGTCATGATAGAAAATTGGAACACTAATGGTTGTACCAAGTTGTAAAGTGATCCAAACATTTTGGAGAGCAATTTGAAACCATGCCCAAAGGACTATAAAATTTTGCATATGCTTTGAACCAGCAATACCACTAGGTTCGCATCCAAAAGAGATAGAAAAGGAAAAGGACCTAAATATTCAAAAATATTTTTATAGTGACAAAGAAATGGAAACTAAGGGAAAGATCGTTAATTGAGGAACAGCTGAACAAGTTGTGATATGACTGTAACAGAATAATATTATGCCATAAGAACTCAATAGCAGACTGATTTCAGAAAAAAACTTAGGAAGACTTAAGATCAAGAGAACATTGTACATAATATTGCACAATGATGAACACACAATAACTTAGCTACTCTCAGCGAACAATGATCTAAGATAATTCCAAAGAACTTAAATGAAAAATGCTATCTACCTCTAGAGGGGAAAAAAAGTCTGAATGCAGATCAAAGCATAATTTTTTAAAATTTATTTTTCTTAGGGTTTTTAAGGAGCTTGCGTTTTCTTTCACAATATGACTAAAAATATTTTACATCACTGCACGTGTATAATCAAATACTTTCTCAATAAGGGGGAAGAAGAGAAAGACCTAAAATCATTTTAAAGAGGTAAAAAATTGTTTCTATACATAACTGGAAAAAAATTTAAATGTGCTCAAAAAAAGTAAAAATTAAAATCTAATATGGTTCAAAAGAAAAATAAATGAGATTCCACCTCAAATGTAGTAAATTGCACACATTTTCATACTTTTTATTACAGTGTATTAGTTACACTGACTTTTTCTTCTTTAAAAAAAATCCATCATATGGGAATGGCTGTATGGGACAGGGATAGGGAGAGACACTAAAGGCACTAAATATAATAAAATAAATTTAAAAATTTTAAAAAGATCCCATGGCCAAAACTGTAAAACCAATCAGATAATGCTCTGGTATTCCTTCCACACAAATTGTTCATTTCTCATATCTATGCATTATGTGCTATTTCTGCTAAAAGGATTCTGCCTCTTGCTAATAAACTTTCCTGTCAAAAGTCATAACTGACTTCAAGGAATTTTGTTCTGGTTTGTTCATTTCTCTACCCTGTACTTCATTACATGAACATGGTGATTTTGTGGCATGCTGAAGAAATGCCCCAATTGCTTTTTACTTTTCTTTTTTTACATTTTTAGTCAAAACTCTATAGCCTCCATTCAAAGAAAATAGCAAAGGTAGAGGTATTCCTAAGGAGAAAGGTGTTTATTAAAAGTGCTATTTAGTTTTGGAACCAAGATTTGAATTGTGGAAATTTTCTGCCTTCCTAATTGTTTTTAATTGTTTTTATATATTTTCAATCCTTGAGAACATCTTGAAACTATGTTAAAAACTAAAATAGAATTCAAAACTTAGATCAACTCTAAGACATAACTAAGTTGACATATATTGATATACACAATATATGAGGAACTAATACACAGGACCAAGAGGTGTTCCCAAATGAATGGAGTCAATGAATGTAAACACTCAAATAGAAATAATATACCAAATCACTAATAAAAGAGATGAAAATCAAAATAATTCCAAAGTTTCACTTTACACTTAATTGGACAAGATAGTGCTGGAGAGATTTTGGAGAGATTTTGTAAAAATAGGCACCCTATCACACTGTTGGTGGACCTGGGAATTGGCCCAATCATTGACAAAAGCAATGTGGAATTATGCTAAGAAAAAATGGCTAAAAAATAACTCACACCTATTAAAATGACAGAAAGAAAAATGAGATATGCAGGAAGAGATGTGGAAAAATTGGGACACAAAGACAGTTGGTTCATTTGTGTTGGGACCAATTCAACCATTCTGGAGAACCATTTGCCCAAGGGCTATTTCAAACTCTGCATACCTTTTGACCTAGCAGTACCACTAGTTCTGTGTCCCAAAGTTAGATAGCTATCTGTTAGATAGGCATGTTTCTTGTGGTGGAAAAAATAGGAAATTGAGGAAATACCCATCAATTCAGTAATGAATTTGTGGCCTAGAATGCCCTAAAGAATGCCCTAGGAAAGATTTACATAAACTGATGCAAAAATCACGTAAGCAGAACCAGTAACAAGGTATGATGATGAATTGAAAATGACTTGGCTATTCTCCGCAATATGATCATCTAAGACACTTTCAAAGGATTTAATGAAAAATTAACCAGAAACACCAGAGAAAGAACTGGTGGAATCTGGATGCAGATTTAAGCACTTAATTTTTAAATTTTTCATGATCTGTATTTTCTTTTGCAACATGGCTAATAAGGAAATGTTTTCCATGACTGCATATATAATCTATATAAAATTGTCTTCTCAATGTGAGAAGAGGGGAAGGAGAGAGGGAAAGGATTTAGGACTCAATTTAAAAAATACAAATGTTAAGGACTGTTTTTACATGTAATTAAAATATGTATTCACATATATACATATAAGAAATTTTAAGTGGCTAAAATGTCAGTTTTTGACCCAGAGAATCCATTGCTAGGCCCATATCCCAAAGAGGTCAAAGATAGAACGGTCCCATATAAATCACAGTGTTTATAGCAGCATTATTTGTAATAGAAAAAAACCGGAAATAAAACAGATGCCCCTTGGTTGGTGAATGGCTTGTGCCCTAAGAATGACTAGGAACAATGAACAACTATGGATTTAATTATATTTTTTTCCTGGTTCAGCCCTGGCTTCACATCTGATTTAGTCTTTCATTTCCAACTGTGTTTTTGACATTTCGACCTGGATATCAATGGATACCTGACACCTTACATGGCCATAACTAAATTCAGTATCTCTGCTCCCAAAATCTCCCACATTCCAAACTTCCCTATTCCTGTTGAGCTCAACACAATTCTCTTGAGTTACCCAGACTCACAATTAAAATATTAACCTTGACTTCTCTTATTATTAACTATTAACTTCTTGACTTCCCTCTGACACAGTTACCATGCTAGTAAAACACCTTATCACAATATAGCTGGACTATTACAATCACCTTTTCATTTGTGTTCCCTGCCTCATCTACTCCCTACTCCCTACAATTATATCAATTGTTGAATTAATCTTCTCAAGTTTGACTGTCACCCATAACCTAAATCAATAAACTCCACAGTGGCATCCTATCACCTCCAGGATTAAAAAAACAAAAAAACAACCTACCTCTCTGACATCCAGAACCTTTTATAACATCCCCTCAACTTCTCCAATTCGCTTCTACATTCTAAGAACTCTGATCTGTTGACAATGATGATCTTGCTGTTCCTTGGGAAAAAAAAAACAAAAAAAAAAACCTCTGCTCACAACTCCAGGGATTTGTACTTCCTGTCCATGGCTGGACTGGTCTATTTCATCTCTGATTCTAGACTTCCATCAAGTTCAATTAAAATATCACCCCCTTATAAAAAGGCTTTTTTGATCCCTCTTATTGTCAGTCCCTTCTCTCTGTTGATGATCTCCAATTTATTCTGTAGATATCTTGTTTGTATGCAGTTATTTATATGCTCTCTTCTCTATTACCCAAATTCAGGGACTGTTGTCTGCCTTTCTTCATATTCCCAGTATTTATCACAGTACCTGATAATAGATGTCCAATAAAAAATTATGGGCTGATAATTAAAAGTATATACAAATTATATTAACAAGTACAAGGTTGTTGTTTGGTTTTTTTGTTTGTTTGTTTGTTTGTTTTTTGGGAAAGAGAGTACTGATGGTGGGATAAAAAAAAAAAGTGCTTCACTTAGAAAATGGAACTTAAGAAGTCTTAGAAAAAATAAGGAATTCTAAGAGGCAGAAGTGAAATCATAGGATTTGCCTGTGGCCACATGGTTACAAAGACTTGGGTTCAGTTTCCAACCTTAATATATACTTGTTCATTGAGCACATCAGGTTCATTTAAGATGTGAATTTAAGGGGCCCAACTCTTAAGGCTTGAAGTTGTGCGCTGCCATTATAGATTTGCTTTGGTAGAGTGAGTCTCTCAAGTTCTGTATACCAAAGAAAGGCATAATCCCCCCCCCAAAAAAAAAAACCAAAAAACCTTAAACAAATGGTTAAACTTCTTTGCTACTGGTGATATGAAGTTAGGAATACAAGGATCTTGGAAGTGGAACAGTGATCTCTAAAATTTCTTCTTTCAAGGATCAAATTGTAAAAATAAGAATTTTTTTAACTGTCCACCTGCTGCTATTCTTCAATCTTTTATTCAAACAATCAACTCTATAGCAATTAACTTAAGAAATTTGTGGATGGGAAGCATGGGATTTTTACAAAATATGGGAAGTTAAGGATATGAGCTACTTCATTTTTAGTCTATTACTAAAGTATGATTGTTCAATTTACTAAATAAAGGAGACAAGTAGAATTAACTTCAAGGAGAGATGGCACAAAAATGAGGGAAAATAATATAAATTAAAAGACAATATAAAATGTGTATAGCAAATGTATATGCTAACACTGAATGTTTTAGGTTACATTGACATCTGGTGGCAAGATTTTCAAATCTATACTAAAATATTTAGAAACCATTTTATTCATGAAATCATATATAGAAGTTTTGAAAATATGAAAGACCAGAATCATACAATGTAACAAAAGATTTTTCACTATTCAACTCATATTGCCAGGTAAGCAATTTAGAAAATTTGGACAAAAGAATCAGACTTGAAAAAGATTTCTCTGGTGATATGGCAACCACATTTTTATCTGTTGAGCTTTCTTTAAAATTCCTTCAATTCAACTGAAGCTTTCATTCAAGCCACTTTATATAAATGCCACAGTATGTGAAAGTAAATCCAAAAAGTGCTATATACAAAGAAAGTAATATGACCGATTGTGGTTTTTGTAATTTCCTTAATAGTTCAGGGTAATTTCCTTATAAGTTCAGGGTAACTTTGTTTCCTCCTAAATGATAGCTTCCACTAATATGGCATCTTCCTCCTTCCTCAATGATTTCTCTTTCACTGTCCTTTGTCTTACCCCGACCTCCTCACCTGGGAAATTCCAGTTCATTAGCTCTTCTACCTCAATACACTAACCTCAAAGAACTCATACACTCTTACTTGGACTAGGATTTCATTCAATCACTAAATCTCCATTTAGTCCTGATACATCTAGCTATCTAGAATGTCTTTACACCTGAAGCTTTTCCTGTGAAAAACGGAATCAATTTAATTTTATACCCATACCACATCCCACCAATCTTCCCCCTTCAAAGTATGACTATGATCTCTCAGTTCATAAACTTGCAAGTTTGCAATTAACTTTGACTCTCCCTCCCTTTTCTGATTCCATCCCTCATACCGGCATGTTATTAATTCTGCAGATTCTCTAATGTTTCATATAACCAATCCTCTATATTTTTGCAAAGAGTATCCATATTTTAGGCTTCCATACTTGAATTACTATAATTTATACTCTCTTTATTGAGAATACCATACATCACTACCAAAACAATGTGGTTTTTTTTTTTTTACAGTCTTCAGCCTGACAATATTATCGTGATCAATAAAGGAGAAAGGAAAGAGAATAAGCATTTACTAAATCCCTATATGTGCCAGGAATTCTGCAAAGCACTTTATAAATATCTCATTTGATAATTATCATGACCCTGGGAATTGGATACTATCATCTTCATTTTATAGTTGAGTAGACTGTACAGTCTATAGTTTTCTCACTTGTAGACAGCAAACAGAAGTGATTAGAAAATGGCTGAGCATGTATATGAACTCAGGTAACCTAGCTGCCAAGAACTTAAAGTAGTTACCTCTTGCAACTCTCTCAAATACAACTTATCCAAGCCTTCAAGGCCCAACAAGGCCTTGTTAAGTTAACAACCTTAACCAAGTATTTCTTTACACCACCGCATAGCCCATCCTCCCCAGACAGTCTTGCTCTGCTGATGCTCACACATATCCTGCTCATCTACATCTGTTCATAATATTCTCTCTACTTGGCACACTCTCTCAATTATCTTCCATTCCCTGAGGATCAAGATCAACATTCACTTTCTCCAAAAAAGCTTTTCCAACTAGCACCATCAATTAATCAACCAACAAGCATGTATTAAACATTTACCACGCACATGATGCTGTACCAGGCTGGGGGATCCAAAGACAAAAACACAAAAGACACTGCTTCCTGTAGGTAATTACAAAAAAAAAATAGACAAAAAAGATGTGTTTCCTAAGGGAGACAATGTAAATAGATATAAAATAGAGAGTAAACATAACGTTACTTTAGTTGTACAAATAGTAATTGCAGGTATTAGAAAGACTTCACATAGAAACTGTGCTGAAAGAAGCAAAGAATTCTGAAAGGCAGAAATGACAAGGGAATGAAGCACAAAGAGGGAGACAGACTAGCCAAAGGTGGAGGGGGGAGATGGAGTAGATTGAGTAGCCCAATGCCCAGCAGAGCTAAATATACATAAGGAAACAAATAGATGTTCATTGGCTGAATACTACAAGTTCTATGTCTGAAGGTTTCAACATTTATTTTTTGGCATGAAGTCACATGGGATTTTTAATAAATACTTGCTTGAAGAAATTTCCAATATTTCCCATATTAATACATATAATGATTTTTAAAGCATAACAGAAGCTAACAAAAAGCTGCTTGAGAAAGGAGGGGAGTGACATGGTCAAGCCTGTGCTTTAAGAAATCACTTTGTCACCTGCACATAGAAAATGGACTGGAGACAGAGGAAGCTGGAGTTAGGGACAACTATCAAGACTATTGAATGGACATTTACTTAGTTTCTAATTCTTTGCTATCACAAAAAGAATTGAAAAATGAGTAGATGCCCATCAATTGAGGAATGGCTGAACAAGTTGTGGTACACAATGCGTGTTAAGCAAAAATAAAGTAACTTCCGGGTCAAGATGGCGGTGTGGAGGCAGACAGCTGCTTGAGCTGCGCACTTTCTGTCAGCATTTACTTCATGACAAGCCTTGGAATTAATGCTTGGCCAGGAAAAAACCCTACAAATAATCACCAACAGAAGACATCCTTGAAATTCGCCAGAAAAGGTCTGTGTTTGTTTGGGGGAGGGGACAAACAGACAGAGTGCAGACTGAGGGCAAGCAGCCAGAGCAAGGCAGGCAGCTCACACAGCTCAGACCTGAGGGGGGAGGGGTGCGATCTCTTCCCCAGAACGACCTTTAACCCAGTGTGGATAGTCCTTCTTGGCAGTAAGGCAGGATCAGCAGAGAAAGTGTAAACACCGGAGGTGAAGAAAAAAACCCCAGAAAGCTAGCGTGTCTTGGGACCCGGCCATCCCCACCCCCACCCACAGTGACTCAACATGTTCTCAGACGCTCAGAGCAGAGACACAGTGCATCCATCACTGTCCTGTTAGCTCCTCGCTGCTGTCTCCCACAGTCTGTAGAGAAAGCTCGCTTACACCATCCAGCCCCAAACCCCCACCCCAGAAACAGACCAATTGTTTCTCTTGGCAATTTGTTTTCTCCCATTCCCGCTCTGACAAAAGGAACAAAAAATTTAAAGGGGCTCTAACCATTGACAGCTTCTGTATGGATAGAGAGCAGACTTCAAACCCTAAGGAGACTAAAAGCAGACTGTCTCCAGAGGAATCCCCTAAGGAAGATATGATCTGCTGCTCAATACACAAAATTCTCATAGAGGAAATCAAAAAGGCTCTATGAGAGCTAGAAGAGAAATGGGAAAAGGAAAGGAAAGCTTGGCAAGAGAGTCTGGAGAAGTCATCCCACACATTTAAAGACAGAGTGGATAAAGAAATCAAATCATGGAGGGCGGAGCCAAGATGGCGGAGAAGAAACACACGACTCAGTGAACGTCCTCACTCCCTCACAACCAATTAGATAAATTAAGTCTCAAAATTAGCTCAGGACTGATAGATACCACAAGGACTGGAAGCACGATTTACCAGCTGAAGAGAATCTGGAGTTTCAACAGGAAAGGTCAGTTCTCAGGGGAGGAATAAGAGAGACCAGCACAGACGGTGGGGTAGTGGCACACTGCGCCCATTGCGCTGGGAAGGGCTCTGGGATCAGAGAAGCCACTGAGGTAAAGGAATCTGGCACAGGCTGTTAGCTCTTCTCTGCTAATTATTTAGCAGTTCAGAAGAGAAAGCCAAAATATTTTAAAACAAATTAGATTTTCCCCGACCCGGGGGGGTGACTCAGCAGAGAATTGGCACCAGGGGGTGTGGCCTCAGCTACCACCTGAGAATAGTTAAGAGATTGACAAGTGGGTGGATACGGCCCAAGGCAACACACCCTGCCTAGCTTAGCTGGAGGGAGTGGAACTCAGCTCCAGGAAGTCCCAGAGAAGCGGAACCTTTGAACTAGGGACCGCGGTTTCTGGCAGACACTTCCAGTTTGAGCACAGGGGCTTCTCACGTCACCTGCTGCAGACGTCCACTCCCCACCCGGACACATAGGCTGGGCTTCGTGCTGTCTTCACTATTCTACGCCCTCGAAGCACAGTAGTGCTAATCATCTCTGAGGCACTCCCAGGGAGGGGGTGGGGAACTCTCTCCCAGAGCTCTCTCTTAGCTCAGGCGCAGGGGCCGTTGCATCCATCCGGTCTGGGAGGAAGCTGGTAAAGAAGTAAATAATTTCCTACCCCAGAGACAGACCCCAAAAGATTTTTTTAAGTATGAGCAAAAAAGCTAGAAAAACCATAGATTCCTTCTATACAGAGAAAGAGCGGGTAACCAACCCCGAGGAAGTTGATAGCAGAGAATCAACAGACAACAACCTAAAGGGGAACGATTCCTGCCCCCCATCACATAACTCTCTCCTAGAAGAAGCTCTTAAAAAATTGAGGGAGATCGAAGAAAAATGGGGAAAAGAAAGGGAAGTTATGATAGAGAATAACAACGTACTGAAATTGGAGTTGGAAAAAATAAAGAATTCACAGGAGATGCAGGGAAACAAAATTAGTGAATTAGAAAAGGTTAAAAAAACACAGGAAAGTAGGATTTCTGAATTGGAAAAGATAAAAAAGTCTCAAGAAAATAGAATTTCTGAATTGGAAAAAGAAAATAATTCTCAAAAAAAAAAATTAGGGAAATGGAAAAAAAACTCAATAGAGCAAAATAATTCATTTAAAAACGAAATTGGGCATTTACAAAAAGAACTAAAAACTGTGAAAGAAGAAAATAACTCCTTAAAAGTCAGGATGGAACAAATAGAAATGAATGATTCACAGAGAACCCAAGAATCAGTCAAACAAAACAAAAAAAAATGAGAAGCTGGAGAACAACGTCAAATACTTACTGGGAAAATCTATAGACCTGGAAAATAGATCTAGGAGAGATAATCTGCGGATTATTGGACTTCCAGAAAACTATGACCAAAAAAAGAGCCTAGATTCTATTTTACAGGAAATTATCAAAGAGAACTGTCCAGAGATAATAGAAACAGAAGGGAAAGTAGATGTGGAAAGAATTCATCGAACTCCTTCTGAAATAGACCCTAAAAAAAGAACACCACGGAATATTGTGGCTAAGCTGCAGAATTACCACACAAAGGAGAAAATCCTGCAAGCAGCTAGAAAAAAGCAATTTAAATACCAAGGTGCCACAATAAGGGTCACCCAAGATCTGGCTGCCTCCACATTAAAAGATAGAAGGGCCTGGAACCTGATATTCCAAAAGGCAAAAGATCAAGGACTGCAACCAAGAATGAACTACCCAGCTAAGTTTAGCATCTTTTTCCATGGAAGAAGATGGTCATTCAATGAAACAGAGGAATTCTATATGTTTCTAAGAAAAAAACCAGACTTAAACAAAAAATTTGATCTACATCCACAAGACTGAAGAGAAACAGAAAAAGGTACACAGAACCCTTGAGAACTGTAACTCTGTTGTGGGTATATAAAAAATACTCAAGGATAATTTGATTTTACTGATATAAAAGAAAAAAAGGGGGGGTGTGGTAAAGGGAAGGAGGTTGGTTCAGAAAAATGGGAAGGAGTGATAAAAAGAGGGAAACTACATCCCAGGAAGAGACATAGAAAATACACCATATCTGAGGGAACTTAGTGAGGGGGAGAATCATTGTGTGAATCTTACTCTCATCAGAAGAGGCTCAAAGAGTAAATAATTAGCATATTTGTTTTTCAGAGAATTTTCTCTCACCTCATTAAAAGGGGGGAGAGGAAAAGGGGAAAGGAAAAGGAGAATAAGTGAAGGGACTTGGAGGGAGGGGGGAGGGATCCTAAAAAAAAAAAAAAAAAGAGGGAGGGTTGCGCGTCACAAGGGGGGTCTGTAAATTAAATATCGGGGAGGGGGATCAGGGGGGTCAAGGGAAAAAAGTATAATCTGGGGATAATACGATGGCAGGAAACGCAGAATTAGTAATTTTAACTGTAAATGTAAATGGGATGAACGATCCCATCAAACGGAGACGGATAGCAGATTGGATCAAAAAGCAGAACCCTACAATATGTTGTCTACAGGAAACACACTTAAAGCAGGGAGATACATACAGAGTAAAGGTAAAAGGTTGGAACAGAGCCTATTATGCTTCAGGTAAAGCCAAAAAAGCAGGGGTAGCTATCCTTATCTCAGATCAAGCAAAAGCAGAAGTAGATCTCGTTAAAAAAGATAAGGAAGGAAACTATATCCTGCTGAAAGGTAGCATAAATAATGAAGCCATATCAATACTAAACATATATGCACCAAGTGGTATAGCATCTAACTTTCTAAAGGAAAAGTTAAGAGAACTGCAAGAAGAAATAGACAGTAAAACTATAATAGTGGGAGATCTCAACCTTGCACTCTCAGATTTAGACAAATCAAACCACAAAACAAACAAGAAAGAAATTAAAAAAGTAAATAGAACATTAGAAAAACTAGGTATGATAGACCTTTGGAGAAAACTGAATGGCAATAGGAAGGAATATACTTTCTTCTCAGCAGTTCATGGATCCTATACAAAAATTGACCATATATTAGGACATAAAGATCTCAAAATTAAATGTAGGAAGGCAGAAATAATAAATGCCTTCTTCTCAGATCACAATGCAATAAAAGCTACATTCAGTAAAAAGTTAGGGGTAAATAGACCAAAAAGTAATTGGAAACTGAATAATCTCATCTTAAAGAATGACTGGGTGAAAGAGCAAATTATAGAAACAATTAACAATTTCACCCAAGATAATGATAATGATGAGACATCATATCAAAATCTTTGGGATGCAGCTAAAGCAGTAATAAGGGGAAATTTTATATCTTTAGAGGCTTATTTGAAGAAAATTGAGAAAGAGAAGATTAACGAATTGGGCTTACAACTTAAAAGGCTAGAAAAAGACCAAATTGTAAACCCCCAACCAAAAATTAAACTCGAAATACAAAAATTAAAAGGAGAAATCAATAAAATCGAAAGTAAAAAAACTATTGAATTAATAAATAAAACCAAGAGTTGGTTTTATGAAAAAGCCAATAAAATAGATAAACCTTTGGTAAATTTGATCAAAAAAAAAGAAAGAGGAAAATCAAATTGATAGTCTTACAAATGAAAAGGGGGATCTTTCCACCAATGAAGAGGAAATTAGAGAAATAATAAGGAGTTACTTTGCCCAACTTTATGCCAATAAATTTGATAACTTAAGTGAAATGGATGACTTTCTCCAAAAATATAGGCTCCCTAGATTAACAGAGGAGGAGATAAATTGCTTAAATAGTCCCATTTCAGAAAAAGAAATAGAACAAGCTATTAATCAACTCCCCAGGAAAAAATCCCCAGGGCCAGATGGATTCACATGTGAATTCTACCAAACATTTAAAGAACAATTAGCCCCAATGTTATATAAATTATTTGAAAAAATAGGGGATGAAGGAGTCCTACCAAACTCCTTTTATGACACAGACATGGTACTGATACCTAAACCTGGTAGATCGAAAACTGAGAAAGAAAATTATAGACCAATCTCCTTAATGAATATTGATGCTAAAATCTTAAATAAGACATTAGCAAAAAGACTTCAGAAAATCATCTCCAAGATAATACACTATGATCAAGTAGGATTTATTCCAGGAATGCAGGGCTGGTTTAATAGTAGGAAAACTATTAATATAATTGACCATATTAATAATCAAATTAATAAGAACCATATGATCATCTCAATAGATGCAGAAAAAGCATTTGACAAAATCCAACATCCATTCCTACTAAAAACTCTTGAGAGTATAGGAATAAATGGATTATTCCTTAGAATAATCAGGAGTATATATTTAAGACCGTCAGTAAGCATAATATGCAATAGAAATAAACTGCAACCTTTCCCAGTAAGATCAGGAGTGAAACAAGGTTGCCCACTATCACCATTACTATTCAATATAGTACTAGAAACGCTAGCCTCGGCAATAAGAGCCGAGAAAGAGATTCAAGGAATTAGAGTAGGAAATGAGGAAATTAAACTATCACTTTTTGCAGATGACATGATGGTATACTTAGAGAACCCCAAAGACTCTGCTAAAAAGCTACTAGAAATAATTCAAAATTTCAGCAAAGTGGCAGGATACAAAATAAATCCACATAAATCCTCGGCATTTTTATATATCACTAACAAAATGCAACAGCAAGAGATACAAAGAGAAATTCCATTCCAAACAAATGTTGAGAGTATAAAATATTTGGGAATCCATCTACCAAAGGAAAGTCAGGAATTATATGAGAAAAATTACAAAACACTTGCCACAAAAATAAAATCAGATTTAAATAATTGGAAAGACATTAAGTGCTCTTGGATAGGCCGAGCGAATATAATAAAGATGACAATACTCCCCAAACTAATCTATTTATTTAGTGCTATACCAATCAGACTCCCAAGAAACTATTTTAATGACCTAGAAAAAATAACAACAAAATTCATATGGAAGAATAAAAGGTCGAGAATTGCAAGGGAACTAATGAAAAAAAACTCAGAGGAAGGTGGTCTAAGTGTACCTGATCTAAAGCTATATTATATAGCAGCAGTCACCAAAACCATTTGGTATTGGCTACAAAATAGACCGGTAGATCAGTGGAACAGATTAGATACAAAGGACAAAAAAGGGTACATCTATAGCAATCTAATCTTTGACAAACCCAAAGATTCCAACATTAGGGATAAAAATTCATTATTCGGAAAAAACTGTTGGGAAAACTGGAAATTAGTATGGCAGAAATTAGATATGGATCCACACTTAACACCATATACCAAGATAAGATCAAAATGGGTCCATGATTTAGGCATAAAGAGGGAGATAATAAATAGATTAGAGGAACAGAGGATAATCTACCTCTCAGACTTGTGGAGGAGGAAGGAATTTATGACCAGAGGAGAACTAGAGATCATTATTGATCACAAAATAGAAGATTTTGATTACATCAAACTAAAAAGTTTCTGTACAAATAATACTAATGCAAACAAGATTAGAAGGGAAGTAACAAATTGGGAAAATATTTTTAAAAACAAAGGTTCTGACAAAGGTCTCATTTCCAAAATATATAGAGAACTGACCATAATTTATAAGAAACAGAACCATTCTCCAATTGATAAATGGTCAAAGGATATGAACAGACAATTCTCAGAGGAAGAAATTGAAACTATATCCACTCACATGAAAGAGTGTTCCAAATCACTACTGATCAGAGAAATGCAAATTAAGACCACTCTGAGATACCACTACACACCTGTCAGATTGGCTAAGATGACAGGAACAAATAATGACAAATGTTGGAGGGGATGTGGGGAAATTGGGACACTAATACATTGCTGGTGGAGTTGTGAAAGAATTCAGCCATTCTGGAGAGCAATCTGGAATTATGCCCAAAAAGTTATCAAACTGTGCATACCCTTTGACCCAGCAGCGCTACTACTGGGATTATATCCCAAAGAAATACTAAAGAGCGGAAAGAGACATATATGTGCCAAAATGTTTGTGGCAGCTCTTTTTGTTGTAGCTAGAAACTGGAAGATGAATGGATGTCCATCAGTTGGAGAATGGTTGGGTAAATTGTGGTATATGAAGGTTATGGAATATTATTGCTCGGTAAGAAATGACCAGCAGGAGGAATATAGAGAGGCCTGGAGAGACTTAAATCAACTGATGCTGAGTGAAATGAGCAGAACCAGAAGATCACTGTACACCTCAACAACAATACTGTATGGGGATGTATTCTGATGGAAGTGGAAATCTTCAACATAAAGAAGATCCAACTCACTTCCAGTTGATCAATGATGGACAGGGGTAGCTGCACCCAGAGAAGAAACACTGGGAGGGGAATGAAAATTGTTAGCACTAATATCTGTCTGCCCAGGTTACATGTACCTTCGGATTCTAATGTTTATTGTGCAACAAGAAAATGATATTCGCACACATGTATTGTACCTAGACTATATTGTAACACATGTAAAATGTATGGTATTGCCTGTCGTCGGGGGGAGGGAATAGAGGGAGGGGGGGTAATTTGGAAAAATGAATACAAGGGATAATATTATAAAATATATATATATATATATAATAAAAAAAATAAAATAAAATAAAATGATAAAAAAAAAAAAAGAAATCAAATCATTGAAAAAAAAATATAGTGAATTGAAAAAGGTAAACAACTCCAAGGAAAACAGGATTAGTGAGTTAGAAATAGAAAACAGCTCTCTAAAAGATAAAATTGATGAGATGGAAAAGATTCCATAGAAGATAAAAACTCAACTGGACAATTACAAAAAGATATAAAAAAAGTCAGTGAAGAAAATACATCATTGAAAATTATAATCGAACACGTAGAAATGAATGACTCCAGGAGAAACCAAGAAGTAGTCAAGCAAAACCAGAAAAACAAAACAATTGAAAAGAATGTCAAGTACCTTATTGGAAAGACAATAGACCTCGAAAACAGATCCAGGAGAGACAATTTGAGAATAATCAGACTCCCTGAAAAATGTGACGAAAAAAAAAGAACCTGGACACTATTTTCCAGGAAATTATCAAAGAGAACTGCCCAGATGTTTTGGAAACACAGGGTAAAATAGACATTGAAAAAATTCATCAATCACCTACTGAAAGGGACGCTAAAATCCAAACGCCAAGAAATATAGTGGCCAAGTTCAAGAACCAGCAGACAAAGGAAAAAATATTGGAAGCTACTAGAAAAAAGCAATTCAGATATAGAGGAGCCACAATAAGGATAACCCAGGATCTAGCAGCATCAACATTAATGGAACGAAGGGCCTGGAATATGATATTCAGAAAGGCTAAGCAACTTGGCAAACAGCCAAGAATAACTTACCCAGCCAAAATGAGCATCCTTTTCCAGGGAAGAAGATGGACATTTAACGAAATAAATGAATTCCATCTATTCTTGATGAAAAAAACACATCTCCACAAAATGTTTGATCTTCACATACAGAACTCAAGAGATTTCTAAAAAGGTAAAAAGAAATCTTGAGGACTATATTTCTGCCATCAAAATAGGTAAAAAACACATGTATAATTTGTCCTAGAAACTAGAGGTGGAAAGGAAATTATAACCTAAAAAAGGGTAAAGTGGTGGTACTACATCTCATGAAGAGGCAAAGGTAACCTATTATATCTGAGAGAAAGAAAGGAGAGGGATGAACATAGTGTGTATCAATAGACATATTCAGTTTATGGTGAAACTTCTTCCACTTCATTGAAAAGTGAGAGGTAAGGAGTAAGATAAGGGGAAGGGAATACAGAAATTTCGAGGAAAAGGGGTAAAATAAGGGGAGGAACTTTAAGGTGGGGGAGAGATCCTAAAAAGGGAGGGCTGTGAAAAGCAAGTGGTGTTCACAAGTTTAATACTGGGTAGGGGGGTAAAAGGGAAGGAAAGGGGAAAAGCATAAGCAGGGTTAATAGGATGGCAAGCAATATAGAATTAGTCCTTCTAACCATAAATGTGAATGGGGCAAACTGCCTCATAAAGAGGAAGCAGTTAGCAGACTGGATTAGAAGTCAGAATCCTACTATATGTTGTTTACAGGAAACACACCTGAAACAGGGTGAGACATTCAAACTAAAAGTAAAAGGGCGGAGCAGAATCTATTATGCTTCAGGCAAAACTAAAAAAAGCAGGAGTAGCCATCCTCATCTCAGATCAAGCAAAAACAAAAATTGATCTAATTAAAAGAGATAAGGAAGGGCATTGTATCCTGCTAAAGGGCATCATCAATAATGAAGCAGTATCAATATTAAACATATATGCACCAAGTGGTGCAGCATCTAAATTCTTAAAAGAGAAATTAAGAGAGCTGCAAGAGGAAATAGATAGCAAAACTATAATAGTGGGAGATCTCAACCTTGCTCTCTCAGAATTAGATAAAGCAAACCACAAAATAAATAAGAAAGAAGTCAAAGAGGTAAATAGAATACTAGAAAAGTTTGGTATGAGAGATCTTTGGCGAAAGCTAAATGGAGACAGAAAGGAGTAAACTTTCTTCTCAGCAGTTCATGGAACCTATACAAAAATTGATCATATACTAGGGCATAAAAACCTCAAAATCAAATGCAGTAAGGCAGAAATAGTAAATGCATCCTTTTCAGACCATAATGCAATCAAAATTACATTTTAAAAAAAGCCGGGGGAAAATAGACCAAAAAATAATTGGAAACTAAATAATCTTATACTAAAGAATGATTGGGTAAAACAGCAAATCATAGACATAATTAATAAATTCACCCAAGAAAATGACAATAATGAGACATCATACCAAAATGTGTAGGATACAGCCAAAGCAGTAATAAGGGGAAGTTTTATATCTCTACAGGCCTACTTGCATAAAATAGAGAAAGAGAGGGCCAACGAATTGGGCTTACAACTAAAATTGCTAGAAAAGGAACAAATTAAAAACCCCCAGACAAAGACAAAACTTGAAATTCAAAAAATAAAAGGTGAGATTAATAAAATTGAAAGTAAAAAAACTATTGAATCAATTAATAAAACTAAGAGTTGGTACTATGAAAAAACCAACAAAATAGACAAACCCTTAGTAAACCTGATTAAAAAAAGGAAAGAGAAAAAGCATAGTATGGCAGAAACTAGGCATGGACCCACATTTAACACCACATACTAAGATTAGATCAAAATGGATCCAACATTTAGGCATAAAGAACGAAATCATAAATAAATTGTAGGAACATGGGATGGTTTACCTCTCAGACTTGTGGAGGAGGAAGGAGTTTGTGTCCAAGGGAGAACTAGAGACCATTATGGATCACAAAACAGAAAATTTTGATTACACCAAATGAAAAAGTTTCTGCACAAACAAAACTAATGCAAACAAGATTAGAAGGGAAGTAACAAATTGGGAAAACATTTTTACAGTTAAAGGTTCTGATAAAGGCCTCATCTCCAAAATATACAGAGAATTGACTTTAATTTATAAGAAATCAAGCCATTCTCCAATTGATAAATGGTCAAAGGATATGAACAGACAATTTTCAGATGATGAAATTAAAACTATTTCTCCTCATATGAAAGAGTGTTCCAAATCACTATTGACCAGAGAAATGCAAATTAAGACAACTCTGAGATATCATTACACCCCTGTCAGATTGGCTAAGATGACAGGAACAAATAATGATGAATGTTGGAGGGGCTGTGGGAAAACTGGGACACTGATGCATTGTTGGTGGAGTTGTGAAAGAATCCAACCATTCTGGAGAGCAATCTGGGATTATGCCCAAAAAGTTATCAAAATGTGCATACCCTTTGACCCAACCATACTACTACTGGGCTTATACCCCAAGGAACTACTAAAGAAGGGAAAGGGACCTGTATGTGCCAAAATGTTTGTGGCAGCCCTTTTCATAGTGGCTAGAACCTGGAAGATGAATGGATGCCCATCAATTGGAGAATGGCTGGGTAAATTATGGTATATGAATGTTATGGAATATTATTGTTCTGTAAGAAATGACCAACAGGAGAAATACAGAGAGGCTTGGAGAGACTTACATCAACTGATGCTAAGTGAAACGAGCAGAACAAGAAGATCATTATACGCTTCAACAATGATACTGTACGAGGATGTATTCTGATGGAAGTGGATATCTTCAACATAGAGAAGAGCTAATCCAATTCCAATTGATTAATGGTGGACAGAATCAGCTACATCCAGAAAAGGAACACTGGGAAATGAGTGTAAACTGTTATTTTTACCTTCTGAATCCAATTCTTCCTGTGCAACAAGAAATTTGGTTCTACACACATATATTGTATCTAGAATATATTGTAATATATTTAACATGTATAAGACTGCCTGCCATCTGGGGGAGGGGGTTGGGGGAGGAAGGGAAAAAATCTGAACAGAAGTAAGTGCAAGGGATAATGTTGTAAAAAATTACCCATGCATATGTACTGTCAAAAAAAAAAGTTATAATTATAAAATAAAATTAAAATTAAAAAAAGAACATAAGAAAAAAAAAGAAAAGTGAGAGGGAAAGAGTAAGCTAAGGGGAAGGGAATACAGAAATTGTGAGGAAAAGGGGTGAAATAGGGGGAGGAATTTTAAGGTGGGGGAGGGACACTAAAAAGGGAGGGTTGTGAAAAAAAAAGTTGTGTTCACAAGTTTAATACTGGGGAGGGGGGTAAGAGGGAAGGAAAGGAGAAAAGCATAAGCAGGGGTTCACAGGATGGCAAGCAATATAGAATTAGTCATTCTAACCATAAATGTGAATGGGGTAAACTCCACATAAAGAGGAAGCAGTTAGCAGACTGGATTAAAAACCAGAAACCTACTCTATGATTACAGGAAAGGCACCTGAAGCAGGGTGATACATTCAGAATAAAAGTAAAGGGGTGGAGCAGAATCGACTATGCTTCAGGTGAAGCCAAAAAAGCCATCCTCATCCAAGCAAAAAGAAAACTTGATCTAATTAAAAGAGATGAGGGCATTATATCTTGCTAAAGAGTAGCATACATAATGAAGCAGTATCAATATTCACACCAAGTGGTGCAGCATCTAAATTTTTAAAAGACAAATTAAGAGAGCTACAAAAAGAAATAGACAGCAAAACTATCATAGTGGGAGATCTCAACCTTGCACTCTCAGAATTAGATAAATCAAACCACAAAATAAGAAAGAAGTCAAAGAGGTAAATAGAATACTAGAAAAGTTTGATATGATAGATCTTTGGCAAAAGCTAAATGGAGACAGAAAAGAGTACCTATACAAAAATTGATCATACACTAGGACATAAAAAAACTCAAAATCAAATGGAGTAAGGCAGAAATATTAAATGCATCCTTTTCAGACCACAATGCAATGAAAATTACATTCAATAAAAGGCCAGGGGAAAATAGACCAAAAATAATTGGAAACTAAATGATTTTATACTAAAGAATGATTGGGTGAAACAGCAAAACATAGACATAATTAATAACCTCACCCAAGAAGATGACAATAATGAGAAATCCTACTAAAATGTGTGGGATACAGCCAAAGCAGTAATGAGGGGAAGTTTTATATCTCTAGAGGCCTACTTGCATAAAATAGAGAAAGAGAAGGTCAATGAATTGGGCTTACATCTAAAAATGCTAGAAAAGGAACAAAGTAAAAACCTCCAGACAAACACGAGACTTGAAATTCAAAAAATAAAAGGTGAGATTAATAAAATTGAAAGTAAAAAAACTATTGAATTAATTAATAAAACTAAGAGTTGGTTCTATGAAAAACAAACAAACAAACAATAAAATAGACAAACCCGTAGTATATCTGATTAAAAAAAAGAGAAGAGGAAAAGCAAATTGTTAGTCTTAAAAAAGAAAAGGGAAAACTCACCACTAATGAAGAGGAAATTAGAACAATAGTTAGGAGCTAATTTGCCCAACTTCATGCCAATAAATTCGATAACTTAAATGAAATAGAAGAATACCTTCAAAAATATAGCTTGCCCAGATTAACAGAGGAAGAAGTAAATAGTCTAAATAGTCCCATTTCAGAAAAAAGAAATAGAACGAGCTATTAAACAACTCCCTAAGAAAAAATCCCCAGGCCAGATGGATTTACATGCGAATTCTACCAAACATTTAAAGAACAACTAACTCCAATGCTATATAACCTATTGGAAAAAATAGGGATGGAAGGAGTCTTACCAAATTCCTTTTATGACACAGACATGGTACTGATACCTAAACCAGGTAGGCTGAAAACTGAGATAGAAAATTATAGACCAATCTCCCTAATGAATATGGATGCTAAAATCTTAAATAAAATATTAGCAAAAGACTACAAAAAATCATCCCCAGGATAATACACTATGACCAAGTGGGATTTATAAGTGGGGTTTATACCAGGAATGCAAGATTGGTTCAATATTAGGAAACGATTAGCATAATCAACTATATCAATAACCAAATTGACAAAAAATCTATGATCATGTCAATAGATGAAGAAAAAGGATTTGATAAAATCCAACATCCATTCCTACTAAAAACACTTGAGAGTATAGGAATAAATGGACTATTCCTTAGAATAATCAGGAGCATATATTTAAGATCGTCAGTAAGCATAATATGTAATGGCGATAGACTGGAACCTTTCCCAGTAAGATCAGGAGTGCAACAAGGTTGCCCACTATCACCATTACTATTCAATATAGTACTAGAAACACTAGCCTTGGCAATAAGAGCCGAGAAAGAGATTCAAGGAATTAGAGTAGGTAATGAGGAAATCAAACTATCATTCTTTGCAGATGACATGATGGTATACTTAGAAAACCCCAAAGACTTTGCTAAAAAGCTATTAAAATTATTCAGAACTTTAGCAAAGTTGCAGGATACAAAATAAATCGACCGAAATCCTCAGCATTTGTATACATTACCAACACAGTGCAATACCAAGAGATACAAAGAGAAAGAGAAAATTCATTCAATATAACGGTCCATAGTATGAAATATTTCGGAATATATCTACCAAAGGAAAGTCAGGAATTATATGAGCAAAATTACAAAACACTTGCCACAAAAATAAAGTCAGATTTAAATAATTGGAAAGACATTAAGTGCTCTTGGATAGGCCGAGCGAATATAATCAAGATGACAATACTCCCTAAACTAATCTATTTATTTAGTGCTATACCAATCAGACTCCTAAGAAACTATTTTAATGACCTAGAAAAAAATAACAACAAAATTCATATGGAAGAACAAAAGGTCGAGAATTTCAAGGGAAGTAATGAAGAAAAAAATCAAATGACGGTGGCCTAGCTGTACCTGATCTACAACCATATTATAAAGCTGCAGTCACCAAAACCATTTGGTATTGGCTAAGAAATAGACTAGTTGATCAGTGGAATAGGGTAGGTTCACAGGGCAAGATAATGAATAAAAATAGCAATCTAGTGTTTGACAAACCCAAGGACCCCAGCTTCTGGGATAAGAACTTTGACAAAAATTGCTGGGAAAATTGGAAATTACCATGGCAGAAAATAGGCATTGACCCACACTTCACACCCTACACCAAGCTCAGGTCAAAATGGGTTCATGACCTAGGCATAAAGAATGAGATTATAAATAAACTAGAGGAATATAGCATAGTTTACCTCTCAGACCTGTAGAAGAGGAATGAATTTATGACCAAAGAAGAACTAGAGATCATGATTGATCATAAAATAGAAAATTTTGATTATATCAAATGGAAAAGTTTTTGTACAAACAAAACGAATGCAGACAAGATTAGAAAGGAAGCAATAAACTGGGAAAACATTTTTACCAAAGTCAAAGATTCTGATAAAGGCCTCATTTCCAAAATATATAGAGAATTGACTCTATAAGAAATCAAGCCATTCTCCTATTGAAAAACGGTCAAAGGATATGAACAAGCAATTCTTCGACAAAGAAGTTGAAACTAGTTCTAGCCATATGAAAAGATGTTCCAAGTCATTATTAATCAGAGAAATGCAAAGACAACTCTGAGATACCACTAAATACCTGTCAGATTGGCTAGAATGACAGGGAAAGATAATGCGCAATGTTGGAGGGGATGTGGGAAAACTGGGACACTGATACATTGTTGGTGGAATTCCACATACATCCAGCCATTCTGAAGGACGATTTGGAACTATGCCCAAATAGTTATCAAACTGTGTATACCCTTTGATCCAGCAGTCTCACTACTGGGCTTTTATCCCAAAGAGATCTTAAAGAAGGGAAAGGGACCTCTATGTTCAAGAATGTTTTTGGCAGCCCTCTTTGTAGTGACCAGAAACTGGAAACTAACTGGATGCTCATCAATTGGAGAATGGCTGAATAAATTGTGGTATATGAATATTATGGAATATTATTGTTCTGTAAGAAATGACCAACAGGATGATTTCAGAAAGGCCTGGAGAGACTTACATGAACTGATGCTGAGTGAAATGAACAGGACAAGGAGATCATTATATCCTTCAATACTATGATGATCAATTCTGATGGACGTGGCCATCTTCAACAATGAGATGAACCAAATAAGTTCCGATAGAGCAATAATTAATTGAACCAGCTACATCCAGCAAAAGAACTCTGGGAGATAACCATGAACCACTACATAGAATTTCCAATCCCTCTAATTTTGTCCGCCTGCATTTTGGATTTCCTTCACAGGCGAAATGTAAATGTATACTATTTCAAAGTCCGATTCGTTTTGTTCAGCAAAACAACTGTTTGTTCATGTAAACATATATTGTATTTAATTTATACTCTAACATATTTAACATGTATTGGTCAACCTGCCATCTTGGGGGGGGAGAGGAGGGGAAAAATTGGAACAAATGGTTTGGCAATTGTCATTGTTGTAAAATTACCCATGCAAATACCTGGTAAATAAAAACTATTAGATATGAAAAAAAAATACTATGCATTGATCCATAATCAGAGTCCACAGTTTTGCTTCTGGATGTGTATGTTACTTTCCATCACAATCTTCATTGTTGAAAAGAACCAAGCCCATCACAGTTGATCATCACATAATTTTCTAACTATGTAGAATTTCCTCTTGGTTCTGCTTGTTTCACATAGCATCTCTTCATATAAATCTTTCCGGGCTTTTCTAAAATCTACCTGTTCATTATTTGTAGAATGATATTCCATTAAATTCATATACCATAACTTATTCACCCATTCCCCAACTGATGGGCCTCTTCTCAATTTCTTGTTTCTTTCCACCTCAAAAAGGGCTGCTACAAACTATTTTGCAAAAGTAGGTGTTTTTTTCTCTTTTGTGCTCTCTTTGGGAAACAGACCCAATAGAGACACTGCTGGATAAAAGGGAATGCAGAATTTGATAATTTTGGGGAGATATGGTTCCAAATTGCTGTCAAGAATCATCAGATCTGATGATCATTTCACAATTCCATGAGCAATGCATTAGTGTCCCAGTTTTCCCACAGTCTCTTCATCATTTATCATCTGTTCCTGTCATTTTAACCAATCTGAGAGGTGTATAGATACATCACTATTGTCTTAATTTGAATTTCTCCAATCAGTAATTTTTAATATGATTAGAAATGGCTTTAATTTATTCATCTGAAAACTGGCTGTCCATATCTTTTGATCACTTATCAGTTGAGGAATGGTTCGTATTCTTATAAATTTGAGTTTGTTTCTATACATTTTAGAAAGGAAGCCTTTATCAGAAAAACTGGATAGAAAAAAAAAATTTTTTCCCAGATTTCTGCTTGCCTCCTAACCTTGTCTGCATTGGCTTGCTTTGCACAAAAACATTTTTTAAATAACAGCTTTTTATTTACAAATACATGCAAGGGGTGGATCCAAGAATGGCAGATTAAAAACAGGAACTTGCCCACCCTCTCCCTGAGACTGCTTGAAATTCCTTTAAATAATGTCTCTAAACAAATTTTAGAGACTTAGAACACCCAAAAGAGAAGAATATTTTCTAGCTCAGCAGAAACTTGGAAGCAGCTTGGAAACTCAGCAAAAAAGGTCTGTGACACCAGAGTGGGAGTTCTGGGACAGAACACAACAGGACAGGACACACATGCAACCCTGGATCTAGCCCCAGCCCAGCCCAAGCCTGACCTCTGAATCAGCAGCAGTACCAATAGTTTCCAGGTGTCTCAGCCCAGGCATACCAAAGAGAATTTAGAAATATGGTATTCTTATCCTTCCTGGTAATCCCCAGAACCTTCTTAAGACAATTCAAATGGAAGCAATTCAGTCTTCTGAAAAAGGGTTTTAACAGCCTAAAACAGTTAACTATAAGGAGGAGAAAGATGCCATGAAGCATGGGGGAGGAAAGACTTCTTCAGGTGGAGTATTACAGACTAAAAGAAAGATTTTGTGGAAAATATATACTATGAGGGCATGTTTTATAGGGAAATTTAACCTTGAGCGTTTGATATTCATAACTTTGCTTTCTGATTGCATACAGCGAGGTTAGCTTGGCAAAGACCTCCACCAATGACCTTCCTTGCTTGCCCCAAGGAATGTTATAATCTTATCTTGAGGCTTCTCTGTTACCCCAGCTTACTACCCAGGAACTCATCACATAGAGACTTTACAGCGCCCAGAAAATTCTGGTCTCCAAAAACTTGATATATAGATTTGCATATTAGAAAATGTTCCTCTCTTTACATCATAGAATTCATAAGAAAAGCAAGCTTTGTGTGTATGTATGTGTGTGATTATACTGTGTTAAAAGAGCTTCTCAAGTATTTGAAATCACTTTCAAGTGGGAGAAATATTAGGCTTGTTTTGCTCATGAATGGAAATTGTAAACACACAAATTTAGTTTTGATGTAAAGAAAAGTGTTTCTAACAGAGGAATCCAAAAGGGAAATAGGTGGTTTCCAAAAACCTTTTTTTGGAAGTGGTGAAACATCTGGGGCAATATTTGCAAGGACTCTTGGAACGACAGATCTCCTTCCAACACTGCTCCTATAATCCTAAAAATGAAAAACATCCCCCAAAAGGATGACTAATAGGCAGAAACAGTATGATTGAGTATTGCTTTAATAGATTTTAAAATGACAAAGAACAAACAAAAAACAGTTTGGTTGCAAGGTGATCACTATTACCATTAAGAAACTTTATAATATAACATAGCTATATTAAGAGTTTAAGTTTAAGTTAAGAATTTATTCTATAAAAACAGGACATGAATTGATTTAAGAGAGGTAAGGACTGATATAACTGAGATTGTCATTCCATTCCACCAGTAAGTAGGTTAAGACCCTTCCAGTTCAATATTCTCCATACATTATTTTTTCTATTTTAGGGAATAAAAGATTTTCTTCCTCCTGGAAGAATAACAAATAAATGAATATATCTAAAGCTACTGCTTTTTAAGATTCTAGTATTTGATGAGACATTTCCTCAATTCTGATATCTTACACCACCAGAAGTTAGGGCAAAGTCCTTAAGAACTTTTGAAAAATAAAAGTGCTCAAATGAGATAACATTTGCAAATTTGTGCTATGTATGTGTTAACTGGTAGTAGTGCTATACATGTGAATTCTGAAACTCTCCCCTTGTCAGGAAATGCTAAAACACTCATCTTGCAAACTCTCACACTTCCAGACTGTCTTATTACCATAGTTAAGCCAATCTTGATGGGCCCACATTGCCTTGAGTAGTATATCTTAAATATTCCTATGATGGAAACTTCCCAGACAATTTGCTTAAGCCCTAATTAGAACCAAATTTCCCCCAGAATATCTTTAAGACATTCTCAGTATCTCAAATACATATTCTTTAACTTTTCTTTGGTATTTCCCCTCCTTCCCTGAAAAACCCCAAGTTTGTATTTACCTAAAAAAAAAAAGAAAAAAGAAAAGGTGTGCTTATGATGAAGATTTTTGCTAAGTCCTTTTTAGAACTAAGCCAGCTAGTTATCTTCCTCTCTATAACATCTTCCTTTTAATCATGTCTTTCTTCTGACTATAGTTAGCTCTAGTTAGACTGCTAAACTCCTCTATGGATAAAGCTTGCCATTCGATGGTGTACTCACAGTTTGTGGCATATTCCTTTAATGGTTTCTTCCAAATACCTTTCTTTAGTAACTATTGATCTCCCAAATCTATTTCTATCTATCCCTTCTGGTGCCTATTTTACTTCTTCATTTTGTCTGTAAATAATTCTCATAAATAAAGGTACCTTTTGGCAAAGACAATGTCCTTATAAATTTTTCACTTGGACCTTGGATTTTGTCTTTCATATAAGAATTGCTACTCTTACCCCATCATTAATTTTTAATAATGACAATTAGAAGCAGTTTATTTTACTGTCATTAATTTACTGTCCTACAGTTCTCAGCAATATTTATCCAAAAAATGACTTCGTAACATTTATAGGTTTCTGAGAGCAAGATATGCAAGGTTAGCAAAGAAAGAGGTTTTTAACAATTAAACGATGGAAAAGACAAGTTTTCACAGTAGAACTCACAATTAACCTGGAGAAAGGTGGAAATAATGTTTATTCTGCAGACTTTATATAAAAGCTAGTAATGTAATTTCATGGTTTCTTCTTTCAATCTTTACCTTTGTTTTGGGTTTGTAAACTTATCTAAATAATTTTAGGAAAAATATTTTGGAGATGTAAGATAAGGATAATTACACATCCCACTACAATGGAATTAATTTAATCTTAGTAATTTTAAATTAATATATAAGTTGAAAGACCTATCTTTTACTCACGTAATTGGCTAAACACGTATTTTATGAAACAGATTCAAGACCTTAAAGGACAATTAGAAGCAGAATCTTCAAAATATATAGAATTGGAATTAAAGTATATAAGTCTTCAAGAAGAGTTATTTTCTAAGAAAATGATGCAAGAGAAATGTATCAAGTTGGGAATGAAGAAAAGGCAATATGAAGGAGCAGTTAATGTTAAGGATAATTTAGAATTGCCTGAAGTAGAACACGGTCAAGGAGAACAAGATGAACTGGACTTTAAGCAATTCTTACAGGTTATTTTATTTATCACTTTTGTGCTTTAAAAATATATCCATGTAAATGAAGGGTTTTTTTTTCTCTATTCTAAATCTAAATTCTAAAAGATTTTTTTTCTCTGTCTTCTTTACTATAAGCCTCCATAAGCTTAGTATCATTATTTAAAAAAAAAAAAAAGCTTTTGTTGTGAATTCTAGAAACCAACTTATGCTCTTCCCTTGTCAGGAAATGTTTAAGTGTTCATTGTGGAACTTTCTTTCCCAGGCTGTCTTATGCCATCTTATTTGCCCTCCTCCCTAACATGGTATGAATCCCCTTACTAGGGGAGGGGAGATGTTGCTTCTCTAAAAGATGTGCTTATGAAAAAGATTTTCAGGACTATGAGTTACTCTCCATCTCACAGCATCTTCCCTGCAATAGCTCCTCGTTATTTGTGAGTTCCAATATGGATTTCATCTTATCCCTTGTTAATTGATGTAATACAATGCATATCTTTGTAAACTGTGATGTTTATCTTATCATGGTTCATCCATGTCAAGAACAGAATTCTTATTTTGAAATTTTCATGTAAAATTAATTTTAGAAAATTTTGCATCGCTGAATGTATTTCTAATTACCACCTTATCATCTTTGAAATCATAAATGGGGGGCAACTAGGTGGTGCAGTGCATAGATCACCAGCCCTGAATTCAGGAGGATCCGAGTTCAAATCTGGTCTCAGACACTTAACACTTCCTAGCTGTGTGACCCTGGGCAAGTCACTTAACCCCAGCCTCAGGGGGAAAAAAAAGATCATAAATGAAAATAACCATATATACTATCAAATTTTTTCATTAAAATGCTCAATTTTAAAAATTGAAAGGTGAATTGAGAAGCTTCTCAGGCAGTATGGTATTAAGCAGATAAGATTGTAATGCTGTTACTCCCCTTTAGCAGGCTTTGAAAATCTGCTTTTCAGAGAAAACTTTCCCTGTCTTCTTAGGGAAAAAATAGTAAACATTTAAGACATTGGGGTCTTTCTCCAAGCAGAGTATGGACACTTCCTCAAGTCGGCCCTTCTTTTCAGCTCCTTGGCAATGACTACTCTGCTTCAAAAGAGTGCTGAAACTGTTCAAGAAATCTTTGAGGGTTCCTCCAACAACACCTAGGACAACACACTACAAAAAAAGAAAAAAAAAAAAAAAAAAAAAAGAAAAACCTTGGGGCAGGGAGTTCTTACACATCCAGGACATTCCTTTGGGGCCAAGACTCTTGTCTAATCTTAAAATGGTTTGTAGATGTCTGGGTGAAGGGCTCTGGCATGTCCCCCTTTTTTCATTTGTAAGGTGACAGGCCTGTCTTAGGCTATGTGACCTGCCTCCGGTTGTGGGGAGTGAGCGTTCGATCTATATCAATAGCATGCCACCAAATGCTGTCTTAGGTCATCGGGGTCAACCACACCAACTCAGGGATACGTTATACCAGATTCTATCTTAAGTGGGTGGGAAACAGACCTCTCGAGGTTGCCCGTCATGGCAATTGCATGGTCTTACTGCCATGGTTCTGGAAATAATAAGTCAAACCTCAAATCATCCACCACCCGGGGTCACACTAATCCCGTCATGGGCTCAGTCACAGCTTACATAAGAAATGGGGTAGGACATGATTGAGACCAAGTCTTGGAAAGACACCAGGGAAAAATGGGGGAGGTGTCAGTAATAGATATTTTATCTAATAGTGAGCCTTCAATACCGCTATCAAGATTTTACATGCACAGTTCATCAGTTGCTTTTCAATGTCTGTCTCAGTTTGTTCTCTGCATTCAGTTGGGAAGTCCACACTCTCGGAGTCCACCAGTCCTTTAATTCTGGTATGTTGAGTCCACTCTCTTTCCTGTGTAGCACTGCTGTATCTGATGTCAAGAGGATCTGGAACAGTCCTTTCCATCTCAGGGTCAGCTTGTCCTCCTTTCATGTCTGAACCAGGACTCCATCTCCAAGCTAGAACTCATGCACTGTTGAAATCCTAAGGGAGGAGTCTGAGCAATAAGCCTGTTTAGTTGCAAAGTTTTCAGATGTTACAGTAAAGACATAACATATTTCCTTAAAAACAAATCCTTGGTTTCAAATATTGGATACAAGGAAGAATTTTGAATCCCTTTTGGATAAGGGTGACCATACAATAATTCATAAGGTGACAATTCCACATCTCTTCAGGGGTTTTGTTTTAATTCTTAATAAGGCAAGGGGAAGGCACTTGGTCCAGGGCAATTGTGTCTCTAATGCCAATTCAGTCAATTGTTGTTTAATTTCCTTATCCACCCTTTCCACTTTACATGATGAGGGAGGATGCTATAGCTTGGGCCACAGATTGGAGGATCTTAGCTGTGAAACAGGTGCTTTGGCCTAAATCTGCCTGCTCCACCATCTCCTCTGTACTTACAGATTCCTCTTCTCCAGGCCGCTTTGCTTCCTCATCTGCAAAGCAGTTTCTCCTTATCTCAAATGAATTTCCTCTTTGGTGCCCCTGCACATGAATCACTGCAGCATTCTTAGGTAACATAAGATTAGTCAAAATTTCAGTGACCAATGTCCTGTGTGCCAATCCCTTTCCTTTACTGTTTACCATTCCCCTTTCTTCCCATATTTCCCAAATATATGAACAATTCCCCAAGCATATTTTGAATCAGTCCTTCAAGCAATTTTAGGGCTTGATTTATTGCATATAATTCACAAATTTTGAGCTGACCATTCTTTTGGCAAGAATCCAGCTTGAACCAGAGTCAAATCTTCCCATTAACAATAGCATAACCATTTTTCCTTTTCCCGTTAACTATTTGTGAAGAACCATCTATGAACTATTCAGTGCCTTTCAACAAAGGGACTTCCTACAAATCTTCCCTAACCTTAGTTTGGTAATCAATCACATTTGGACAATCATGTTCAAGGTACACATGTTTCCCAGGGGAAGCAGATAAGAACATGGCTGGATTAAAGTTATGATCTGGTGAGAGTGCCAAATCATCTCTTTCCAATAGTATTGTTTCATATTTTAAAATCCTTGAATCAGTTAGCCACCTCCTGGCCTCTTTGATTCAGAATTGATTGAACCTGGTGCAGGACATTCACTATTAAACTATTCCCAAAGGTTAATTTCTGACTTTTCTTGTACCAAAAGTACTGTGGCTGATAACACTCCTAAAGCCACATTGTTTACTGTATTTATATTTTACCTCATGTTTCACAAATTGAAATTTGTTTTAAGAAATTCTCAATCCCTGTGCTCCTAAATAATTTAACAAACTGATAGTGACTTGGACAAGGTCACTTTTTTTTTTTTTTTTTTTTTTTTTTTTTGTCACAAAAAGATCATCTACATTTTGTAAGACTTTTAACAATAAGAAATTTATCCCAGAATGTTCACACAATTCTTATATACCCAAGTAGATGTTTTATAAGTTGAACATTGTACCAATTATTTTGTTTTTAAAATACCCAATACACAGAAAAATCCCAAATTACATATTGCCATAACAAAAACATTTTCAAAAGGACAAAGGCAAGAACTATTATACTTGGAGTCCCTGTAAATAATTGGCATCAATACAATTAATTAAAACTTCTATTTTCACATAAAGGAATCTGAAAAATTCTTAAAAACATCAATTAAACATTTTTTTTTATAAATAACCCTTTCAGACTATATATCACATTTCTGATCATATTCTTTAAACACAAAAACCATTATGTATTTTAGAAACAAATGTTCACTCAATTAACATCTTGTAAGAGTGGCTTGACCCTTTATCAGTTTGCTTTCTTCAACCAAAAACAGCTGCAGCTTCCTACTGCTGTTCTCCCCCTGTAAAAACACATCCTGTCTCACAGTCATCTCTCCGTGACTCCCCTTTCCAACTAGTTCCTTCTTTTCCCCACTGATTTCTTCTTGAAATCTTTTTGCTCCCACTAATCAATCCTTCTTAAATCACCTTCATTTTCCTGTCCCATCTCTCTGTCTTTCTCTTCCCAATGCCTACTTGCTCAAACTTTCTCTGACATACTTTAAACATTTCCAAACCAATAACTCTTCTGACTAGATGCTTCATTTTTCTCTCTTCCCAATGCCTACTTGCTCAAACTTTCTCTGACATACTTTAAACACTTCCAAACCAATAACTCTTCTGACTAGATGCTTCATTTAAACTATTAATTAATTTTGCAAATCAATCTCTCTTGTCCCTTTTCTTTAATCACCCCTCCTTTTTTTTTTTTAAACTTTAAACTTTAAGATTCATAACCCATAATGATAACAAATTACCCAATGTTTCAGAAGCAAACCAAATAGTTTTTCTTTTTTTTTTTTTTTTTTTTCTGCCTGAGTGCTTCAAGGCCACTAGTAGAAGCTTCTCAGGCGGTATGGTATTAAGCAGATAAGATTGTAATGCTGTTACTCCCCTTTAGCAGGCTTTGAAAATCTGCTTTTCAGAGAAAACTTTCCCACCAGTTTAAAATAGTCAAGTTTTTTCTTTTGTTTTACTTACAAATTGGTACAACAGGTTAAAAAGTTTAAAATCACAAACACTTTTATATTAAGTAACATTAAAATAATCAATTCCCAAATTTCTTAATCATTGTTTTTAAAACTTAACAAAGCTCTTAAATCACTAAAGCAAACTAGAGGCTTTTCCTAGGACTCCTGCTGCCAGAGAGAAGTTTGTTTCACCTTGAACATTCTTCCCTCCCGGAATCCAAACAGAGCTTCTCTAAACTTCAAAGCCCATTTTAATGCACTTCTCTGCCTTCACAGGGAATGCCTAGATATTCCATGATTTAAGACCACTCTGAAAGAATTACTATTCTGAATGAATTCCAATTTCCACAATTCAGCCTGTTATTTTTCTAAGCCTGTAACACAGAGGCTGAATTCTTATCTCTTATGAGCTTGCTAACTTTTAACACAGAACAGAAGCAATGCAAAGCAGACAAACATACACAGACAGACACAGAGCTCTATTTTTCTTAACTTTTAAGCCTCTTTTTTCTAAAGCTTTCTTTTAAGATCTTTCCTTTTAACCTTAATTCCTCGTTCCCTAAAACTCTCTTTAAGATCTTTAACGAAAATCTGTTCTTTAGAAAGGTGGGAGCCCATGATTTCGACGGATTGGTTCACTTACACTGTATGTGAAGATTCTCTTCGGGGTCCTTAGACGGGGGCCTGGCCAGGCGGTTCATCTCTCCTTCTCTTCGTCAATCCGTCGGGCTGATATGGATCTTCATGTCCCTGTTCGGGCGCCAATTTGACCCGGCCTGCGGGTCTCGAACTAGGGACGGCTGAAGTCACACATCAGTCTGTAAGCCGGAGGCTGGGGAAGGCGTTTGCCTGGGAATGGGCTGAAAAGAAAGAAAGAATGGAAACCACTCTGTGTAGTGACAGAATAGCTCGTTTATTGAGACAAAGCAAAGGGTTTTTATATGTTGTGGAGCGAATGCCACGTAGCAAAGTAAATTTCCATAGAACAAAAGATATAACATTTGTTGACCATATATCAGAAAGTCAAGGCAATATGTGACGGTTTGCGGTTGGAACATTCGTCATGTTTTTAACAGTTAATGCTTGGGTCAGAAAAACCTTGGGGCAGGGAGTTCTTACACATCCAGGACATTCCTTTGGGGCCAAGACTCTTGTCTAATCTTAAAATGGTTTGTAGATGTCTGGGTGAAGGGCTCTGGCAGAATTGTTATTTTATTTACCAAATATTTTAATTGTAAAAATATGCTCCAGAAGTTTCTGGAATCATTTTTTTTAGAATTGTACCTCTTGGTTTTTTGTTTATCCCTGAGAAAATTAGGACCACACAGCTGGTAAGTGTTAAAGTGTCTGAGATCAGATTTGAACTCAAGTCATTCTGACTTCAGGGCTAGTGCTCCATCCACTACACCACCTAAGGGCCCCTATCTATGGTTTTTATAATCTAAAATAATAGCACTAGGATAAGAACTAGTGAACTAACATCTAATAGAAATACAGTTGTCTTTTTTTTTAAGTTCAAGTTTAATTCACCTTAACTTGATCATGATTTTTTTCAAAGTTAAAACCTATTTTTAGGAATTCAGCCTAGTTCTTTGAGTCACTGACTGAAATTAAAATAAAATCAGGGGTGGAGCCAAGATGGCAGAGAAGATACACGCAAATCTGTAGGCTCCCTTCTTCCCTCATTACCAATTAGTTAAATCAGCTTCAAAAATAACACTGGACTGATAGAAACCACAAGGATTGGAAGGACAACATACCAGCTGAAGAGAATCTGGAGTTTCAACAGAAAAGGTCAGTTCCAAGGGGAGGAAAAAAAAGGCCAGCACAGACGGTTAGGTGCTAGCACACTGTGCCGATCAGGCTGGGGAGAACTCTGGGATCAGAGAAGCCACTGAGATAGAAGAATCTGGCACAGACTGTTAGCTCTTCTCTGCTTATAAAACAGCAGTGCATAAGAGAAATCAAGCCACTTTAAAATACCAAGCCAGATCCTAGAACCACCCCAATCTAGAAGTGACCTAACAGATCTCGGCACGGCTTTGCAGCCGCTTTCTGCTGTCCAGGCTTCACCTTGGGGTAGTTAAGAGCCTGAACAGTGGGGACACAGCCTGAGGCAATATCTAATCTACATTGTGCTGGACTTGGCCAGAGGCTGTGGAAGTCCCAGAGAAGCAGAACCTTTAAAATATGGACCTTAGTTTCCAGGCAGACACTTCCAGTTTGAGCGCAGGGGCTTTTCACTTCAGCTGCTGACATCCACGCCCCAGGGGACACATTGGCTGGGCTTTGTGTCGCCTTTACTGTTCAGTCTTAAACCTCAGGGAAGTCGCTAGGACACACAGCGCCCTCAAAGCACAGTCCTGCTAATCACCTGTTAGGCACTTCCAGGGAGGGGGTGGGGAACTCTCTCCCAGAGCTATCTCTTAGCTTAGACACAAGAGACGCTGCATCCAGTCTGGGAGGAATCTGGTAAAGAAATAAATAAATAAATTGCTTACCCCAAGGACAGACACCAAAAGATTTTTAACCATGAGTAAAAAGCTGAAGAGCACTATTGATTCCTTCTACACAGAGAAAGAGCGGGTATCCAACCCCGAGGAAGTTAACAGCAGAGAGTCAGCAGATAACATTCTAAAGGGGAATGATACTTGCCCCCCATCACATAACTCTCTCCTAGAAGTTAAGAGAGTTTGAAGAAAAATGGGGAAAGAAAGAGAAGCTATGATAGAGAATAACAACATTTTGAAATTTGAGTTGGAAAAAATAAGGAATTCACAGGAGATGCAGGGAAACAAAAATTTGTAAATTAGAAAATGTTAAAAAATCACAGGGAAGTAGGATTTCTGAATTGGAAAAGTTAAAAAATTCTCAAGAAAGTAGGATTTCTGAATTGGAAAAGATAAAAAAGTCTCAAGAAAGTAGTTTTTCTGAATTGGAAAAAGAAAATAACTCTCTTAAAATATTAGGGAAATAGAAAAAAATTCAATAGAGCAAAATAATTCATTTAAAAACTCTATTGGGCATATACAAAAAGAACTACAAAATGTGAATGAAGAAAATAACTCATTAAAATCAGGAGGGAACAAATAGAAATGAATGATTCATTGAGAACCCAAGAATCAGTCAAAGAAAACAAAAACAAACAAACAAAAAAATAATGAAAAGCTGGAGAATAACGTCAAATACTTACTGGAAAAATCTATAGACCGGGAAAATAGATATAGGAGAGATACTCTGAGGATCAGTGGACTTCCCGAAAACTATGACCAAAAAAAGAGCCTAGATTCTATTTTACAGGAAAACATCAAAGAGAACTGTCCAGAGATAATAGAAATAGATAATAGAAGGGAAAATAGGTGTTGAAAGAATTCATCGAACACCTTCTGAAAAAGACCCTAAAAAAAAGAACTCCACAGAATATTGTGGCTAAGTTGCAGAACTGGCAAACAAAGGAAAAAATATTGCAAGCAGCTAGAAAACAGTAATTCAAATATCACGGTGCCACAATAAGGGTCACTCAAGATCTGGCTGCCTCCACATTAAAAGATCGAAGGGCCTGGAACCTGATATTCTGAAAGGCAAAAGATCAAGGATTGCAACCAAGAATAAACTACCCAGCTAAGTTTCACATTTTCTTCCATGGAAGAAGATGGCCATTTAATGAAACAGAGGAATTCTATTTGTTTCTAAGAAAAAAGCCAGACATAAACAAAAAATTTGATCTACATCCACAAGACTGAAGAGAAACAGAAAAAGGTAAAAAGAACTTGAAAACTGTATATCAGTTGTGGATATATAGAAAGTCCGCATGAATAATTTGATTTTACTAATATATAAAAAAGGGGGGGTGTAGTAAAGGGAAGGGGGTAGTATCAAAAAAAAAAAATGGGAAGGAGTGATAAAAAGAGGGAAACTACATCCCAGGAAGAAACATAGAATAATATACCACATCTGAGGGAATTTAGAGAGGGGGTGAAACATTGTGTGAATCTTACTCTCATCAGAGTAGGCTCAAAGAGTAAATAATTGACATATTTGTTTTTCAGAGAATTCTCTCTCACCTCCTGAAAAGGGGGGAGAGGAAAAGGAAAAAGGAAAAGGGGAATAAGGGAAGAGTACAAGAAAAGGGAAGGGATATGGAAGGAGGGGAGGGATACTAAAAAGGGAGGGTTGCATGACACAAGTGGGGTCTATAAATTTAATATTGGGGAAGGGGTTCAGTGGTGTCAAGGGAAAAAAGCATAATCTGGGTATAATATGATGGCAGGAAATACACAATTAGTAATTTTAACTGTAAATGTGAATGGGATGAACTCTCCTATCAAACGGAGACAGATAGCATATTGGATCAAAATTCAGAATCCTACAATATGTTGTTTACAGGAAAGACACTTAAAGCAGAGAGATGCATACAGAGTAAAGGTAAAAGGTTGGAGCAGAATCTATTATGCTTCAGGTAAAGCCAAAAAAGCAGGAGTATCCATCCTTCTCTCAGATCAAGCAAAAGCATAAGTTGATCTAATTAAAGGAGATAAGGAAGGAAACTATATCCTGCTAAAAGGTAGCATAAACAATGAAGCCATATCAATACTAAACATATATGCACCAAGTGGTATAGCATTTAACTTTGTAAAGGAAATGTTAAGAGAGTTGCAACAAGAAATAGACAGTAAAACTATAATAGTGGGAGATCTCAACCTTGCACTCTCAGATTTAGACAAATCAAGCCACAAAACAAATACAAGGAAGACATTTTAAAAAGTAAATAGAACATTAGAAAAACTAGATATGATAGACCTTTGGAGAACACTGAGTGGTGATAGAAAGGAATATACTTTCTTCTCAGCAGTTCATGGAACCTATACAAAAATTGACCATATATTAGGTCATAAAGATCTCAAAATTAAATGCAGGAAGGCAGAAATAATAAATGCCTTCTTCTCAGACCACAATGCAATAAAAACTACATTCAATAAGAAGGTAGGGTTAACTAGACCAAAAAGTAATTGGAAACTGAATAATCTCATCTTAAAGAATGACTGAGTAAAACAGCAAATGATAGAAACAATTAATAATTTCACCCAAGATAATGACAATGATGAGACATCATATCAAAATCTGTGGCATGCAGTTAAAGCGGTAATAAGGGGAAATTTTATATCTTTAGAGGCTTATTTGAACAAAATAGAGAAAGAGAAGATTAATGAATTGGGCCTGCAACTTAAAAAGCTAGAAAAAGACTAAATTAAAAACCCCGAACCAAAAATCAAATTTGAAATACAAAAATTAAAAGGAGAAATAAATAATATTGAAAGTAAAAAAAAAAAAAAAAACTATTGAATTAATAAATAAAACTAAGAGTTGGTTTTATGAAAAAGCCAATAAAATAGATAAACTTTTGGTAAATCTGATCAGACAAAGGAAAGAGGAAAATCAAATTGTTAGTCTTACAAATGAAAAGGGGGATCTTTCCACCAAGGAAGAGGAAATTAGAGAAATAATAAGGAATTACTTTGTCCAACTTTATGCCAATAAATTTGATAACTTACGTGAAATGGATGACTTCCTCCAAAAACATAGGCTTCCTAGATTAACAGAGGAGGAGATAAATTGCTTAAATGGTCCTATTTCAGGAAACAAAAATAGAACAAGCTATTAATCAACTCCCCAGGAAAAAATCCCCAGGACCAGATGGATTTACATGTGAATTCTACCAAACATTGAAAGAATAATTAGCCCCAATGCTATATAAACTATTTGAAAACATAGGGGATGAAGGAGTCCTACCAAACTCCTGTTATGACACAGACATGATACTGATACCTAAACCAAGTAGATCAAAAACTGAGAAAGAAAACTATAGACCAATTTCCTTAGTGAATATTGATGATAAAATCTTACATAAGATATTAGCAAAAAGAATACAGAAAATCATCCCCAGGATAATACACTATGACCAAGTAAGATTTACACCAGGAACGAAGGGCTGGTTTAGTATTATGAAAACTATTAGTATAATTGACTAAATCCAACATTCATTCCTACTAAAAACGCTTGAGAGTATAGGAATAAATGGACTATTCCTTAGAATAATCAGGAGCATATATTTAAGATCGTCAGTAAGCATAATATGTAATGGCGATAAAATGGAACCTATCCCAGTAAGATCAGGAGTGAAACAAGGTTGCCCACTATCACCATTACTATTCAAAATACTACTAGAAACGCTAGCCTTGGCAATAAGAGCCGAGAAAGAGATTCAAGGAATTAGAGTAGGCAATGAGGAAATCAAACTATCACTCTTTGCAGATGACATGATGGTATACTTAGAGAACCCCAAAGACTCTGCTAAAAAGCTATTAGAAATAATTCAGAATTTTAGCAAAGTTGTAGGATACAAAATAAATCCACATAAATCCTCGGCACTTTTATATATCACTAACAAAATGCAACAGCAAGAGATACAAAGAGAAATTCCATTCCAAACAAATGTTGAGAGTATAAAATATTTGGGAATCCATCTACCAAAGAAAAGTCAGGAATGATATGAGAAAAATTACAAAACACTTGCCACAAAAATAAAGTCAGATTTAAATAATTGGAAAGAAATTCAGTGCTCTTGGATAGGCCGAGCAAATATAATAAAGATGACAATACTCCCCAAACTAATCTATTTATTTAGTGCTATACCAATCAGACTCCCAAGAAACTATTTCAATGACCTAGAAAAAATAACAACAAAATTCATATGGAAGTATAAAAGGTCGAGAATTGCAAGGGAACTAATGAAAAAAAACTCAGAGGAAGGTGGTCTAAGTGTACCTGATCTAAAGCTATATTATATAGCAGCAGTCACCAAAACCATTTGGTATTGGCTAAGAAATAGACCGGTAGATCAGTGGAACAGATTAGATACAAAGGACAAAAAAGTGTACATCTATAGCAATCTAATCTTTGACAAACCCAAAGATTCCAACATTAGGGATAAAAATTCATTATTCGGAAAAAACTGTTGGGAAAACTGGAAATTAGTATGGCAGAAATTAGATATGGATCCACACTTAACACCATATACCAAGATAAGATCAAAATGGGTCCATGATTTAGGCATAAAGAGGGAGATAATAAATAGATTAGAGGAACAGAGGATAATCTACCTCTCAGACTTGTGGAGGAGGAAGGAATTTATGACCAGAGGAGAACTAGAGATCATTATTGATCACAAAATAGAAGATTTTGATTACATCAAACTAAAAAGTTTCTGTACAAATAATACTAATGCAAACAAGATTAGAAGGGAAGTAACAAATTGGGAAAATATTTTTAAAAACAAAGGTTCTGACAAAGGTCTCATTTCCAAAATATATAGAGAACTGACCATAATTTATAAGCAACCGAACCATTCTCCAATTGATAAATGGTCAAAGGATATGAACAGACAATTCTCAGAGGGAGAAATTGAAACTATATCCACTCACATGAAAGAGTGTTCCAAATCACTACTGATCAGAGAAATGCTAATTAAGACCACTCTGAGATACCACTACACACCTGTCAGATTGGCTAAGATGACAGGAACAAATAATGATAAATGTTGGAGGGGATGTGGGGAAATTGGGACACTAATACATTGCTGGTGGAGTTGTGAAAGAATCCAGCCATTCTGGAGAGCAATCTGGAATTATGCCCAAAAAGTTATCAAACTGTGCATACCCTTTGACCCAGCAGTGCTACTACTGGGATTATATCCCAAACAATTAATAATTTCACCCAAGATAATGACAATGATGAGACATCATATCAAAATCTGTGGCATGCAGTTAAAGCGGTAATAAGGGAAAATTTTATATCTTTAGAGGCTTATTTGAACAAAATAGAGAAAGAGAAGATTAATGAATTGGGCCTGCAACTTAAAAAGCTAGAAAAAGACTAAATTAAAAACTCCGAACCAAAAATCAAATTTGAAATACAAAAATTAAAAGGAGAAATACATAATATTGAAAGTAAAAAAAAAAAAACTATTGAATTAATAAATAAAACTAAGAGTTGGTTTTATGAAAAAGCCAATAAAATAGATAAACTTTTGGTAAATCTGATCAGACAAAGGAAAGAGGAAAATCAAATTGTTAGTCTTACAAATGAAAAGGGGGATCTTTCCACCAAGGAAGAGGAAATTAGAGAAATAATAAGGAATTACTTTGTCCAACTTTATGCCAATAAATTTGATAACTTACGTGAAATGGATGACTTCCTCCAAAAACATAGGCTTCCTAGATTAACAGAGGAGGAGATAAATTGCTTAAATGGTCCTATTTCAGGAAACAAAAATAGAACAAGCTATTAATCAACTCCCCAGGAAAAAATCCCCAGGACCAGATGGATTTACATGTGAATTCTACCAAACATTGAAAGAATAATTAGCCCCAATGCTATATAAACTATTTGAAAACATAGGGGATGAAGGAGTCCTACCAAACTCCTGTTATGACACAGACATGATATTGATACCTAAACCAAGTAGATCAAAAACTGAGAAAGAAAACTATAGACCAATTTCCTTAGTGAATATTCATGATAAAATCTTACATAAGATATTAGCAAAAAGAATACAGAAAATCATCCCCAGGATAATACACTATGACCAAGTAAGATTTACACCAGGAACGCAGGGCTGGTTTAGTATTATGAAAACTATTAGTATAATTGACCAAATCCAACATTCATTCCTACTAAAAACGCTTGAGAGTATAGGAATAAATGGACTATTCCTTAGAATAATCAGGAGCATATATTTAAGATCGTCAGTAAGCATAATATGTAATGGCGATAAAATGGAACCTATCCCAGTAAGATCAGGAGTGAAACAAGGTTGCCCACTATCACCATTACTATTCAAAATACTACTAGAAACGCTAGCCTTGGCAATAAGAGCCGAGAAAGAGATTCAAGGAATTAGAGTAGGCAATGAGGAAATCAAACTATCACTCTTTGCAGATGACATGATGGTATACTTAGAGAACCCCAAAGACTCTGCTAAAAAGCTATTAGAAATAATTCAGAATTTGAGCAAAGTTGTAGGATACAAAATAAATCCACATAAATCCTCAGCATTTTTATATATCACCAACAAAATGCAACAGCAAGAGATACAAAGAAATTCCATTCCAAACAAATGTTGAGAGCATAAAATATTTGGGAATCCATCTACCAAAGAAAAGTCAGGAATGATATGAGCAAAATTACAAAACACTTGCCACAAAAATAAAGTCAGATTTAAATAATTGGAAAGACATTCAGTGCTCTTGGATAGGCCGAGCGAATATAATAAAGATGACAATACTCCCCAAACTAATCTAGTTATTTAGACTATACCAATCAGACTCCCAAGAAACTATTTCAATGACCTAGAAAAAATAACAACAAAATTCATATGGAAGAAAAATAACAACAAAATTCATATGGTCGAGAATTGCAAGGGAACGAATGAAAAAAATGTCAGATGAAGGTGGTTTAGATATACATGATCTAAAGCTATATTATATAGCAGCAGTCACCAAAACCATTTGGTATTGGCAAAGAAATACACCGGTCGATCAGTGGAACAGATTAGGTACAAAGGATAAAAAAGGGTACATCTACAGCAATCTAGTCTTTGACAAACCCAAAGATACCAACATTAGGGATAAAAATTCATTATTTGAAAAAAACTGTTGGGAAAACTGTAAATTAGTATGGCAGAAATTAGATAGGGCTCAACACTAAACACCATATACCAAGACAAGATCAAAATGGGACCATGATTTAGGCATAAAGAATGAGATCATAAATAGATTAGAGGAACAGACAATAGTCTACCTCTCAGACCTGTGGAGGAGGAAGGAATTTATGACCAGATGAGAACTGGAGATCATTATTGATCACAAAATAGAAGATTTTGACTACATCAAACTAAAAAGTTTCTGTACAAACCATACTAATTAATGCAAACAAGATTAGAAGGGAAGTAACATATTGGGAAAACATTTTTACAGTTAAAGGTTCTGATAAAGGTCTCATTTCCAAAATATATAGAGTACTGACCCTAATTTATAAGAAATCAAACCATTCTCCAATTGATAAGCTGTCAAAGGATCTGAACAGACAATTCTCAGATAATGAAATTTAAATTATATCCACTCATATGAAAGAGTGTTCCAAATCACTACTGATCAGAGAAATGCAAATTAAGACAATTCTGAGATACCACTACACACCTGTCAGATTGGCTAAGATGACAGGAACAAATAATGATGAATGTTGGAGGGGATGTAGGAAACTGGGACACTAATACATTGTTGGTGGAGTTGTGAAAGAATCCAACCATTCTGGAGAGCAATTTGGAACTATGCCCAAAAAATTATCAAACTGTGTATACCCTTTGATCCAGCATTGCTGCTATTGGGCTTATATCCCAAACAAATAGTAAAGAGGGGAAAGGGACCTGTATGTGCCAAAATATTTGTGACAGCTCTTTTCGTAGTGGCTAGAAACTGGAAGATGAATGGATGTCCATCAATTGGAGAATGGTTGGGTAAATTGTGGTATATGAAGGTTATGGAATATTATTGCTCTGTAAGAAATGACCAGCAGGAGGAATACAGAGAGGCTTGGAGAGACGTACATCAACTGATGTTGAGTGAAATGAATAGAACCAGAAGATCGCTGTACACTTCAATGCTGTATGAAGATGTTACATCTTGCTAAAGGGTACCATAGATAATGAAATAATATTAAACATATATTCACCAAGTGTTGTGACATCTATATTCCTAGAGATGTTAAGAGTGTTGCAAGATGAATTAGACAACAAAACTATACTAGTGGAGGATCTCAAATTTGTTCTTCAGAATTTAATAGAACCATAAAATAAATTTAAAAAAATTAATGGGGTAAATAGAATTATAGAAAACTTAGGTATGATAGAACTTTGAAGAAAACTGAATGGAGACAGAAAGGAAAATACTCAGCAGCACATGAAATCTATACGAAAATTGAGCATGGATTAGGGTACAAAATGATAAAATCAAATGCAGAAAGGCAGAAATACTAAGTGCATCTTTTTCTGATCATGATGCAATAAAAGGCCAGGGGAAAATAAATCATAAATTCATTAGAAACCAAATAATCTAATCCTACACAATGAGTGAGTGAAATATAGTAAAGAGAAGAATCAATGAATTTGACGTACAATTAAAAAACCTAGGAAAAGAACAATTTAAAAACCCCCAAATAATACCAAATATCAAATTCTGAAAATAAAAGGAGATTAATAAAATTGCAGTTAAGAAAACTATTGAATTAAAAATGAATAATGAAAAACAGAACACAATAAATTAACCTTTAGTTAATTTGATTAGAAAAAGGAAAGAAAATCAAATTGATAGTATCAGAAATGAAAAGGGAGAAGTTTCCACCAATGAGGAGGAGATTAGAGATGTTGCCCAACTATATGACAATAAATCTGATAATCTAATTGGAATTGAGGAATACTTACAGTATATGAGTGCCCAGATTAAAAGAAGAAGAAATAAATTACTTAAATAGTCCCATGTTAGAAAAAAGAAATTGAGCAAGCTATTAATCAACTCCCTAAAAAAATTAATAGAGCAAGATGGTTTTACATGTGACTTCTAACAAACATTTGAAGAACTATTGAAATACAAGGCAAACTATTTGGAAAAAAATGAGAAAGGAGGAGTCCTACCAAATTCCTTTTATGACACAAATGACCAAGTAGGATCAAAACAGAGAAAATTATAGACAAATTTCTCTAATGATATTGATGCAAAAATCTTAAATAAAATATTAGCAAAAAGATTACAACAAGTTACGCCCAGAATAATAACCATGACCAAGTAGAATTTAATAATAGAAATGCAAGGCTAGTTCAACATCAGAAAAACTATTAGCATAAGTGACGATCAATAACCAAACTAATACAAATCATATAATTATCTCAAGAGATGCAGAAAAGGCATTTGATAACAGTCTAACACAAATTCCTATTAAACTAGAGTATCTAGGAATAAATGGAGTCTTCCTTAAAATGATCACTAGCATCGATTTAAAACCATCAGTAAGAGTCATATGTAATTGGGATAAACTAGAACTATTTACAATAATTATTATGGTAGAACGCAGACATTGACCCACACCTTACACCCAGTCCCAAGATAAGGTCAAAATGGGTTCAAGATTTAGACATAAATAATACAAGCAAATTAGAAGAACAAAAGATAGTTTACCTCTCAGATCTGTGGAAAAGGAATTTTCGGCCAAAGTAGAACTGGAGTACATTATTGAATACAAAATAGATCATTTTGATTATATTAAGTTAAAAAATTTTATGCAAACAAAACCAATGCAGATAAAATTAGAAGGAAAGCAACAAACTTGAGGTGGGGGATTTACATTCAAGGGTTCTGATAAAGGACTCATTTCTAAAATTTATAAGAATTCAAGCATTCTCCCATTAATAAGTGGTCAAATATTTAAACAAACAATTTTCAGGTGAAGAAACGGAAACCATTCCTAGTCACATGAAAAAGTGCTCTAAATCGCTATTAATCAGAGAAATGCAAATTAAGAAAACTCTGAGGTACCACTAACCACCTCCAGATGATGATGGCTTAAGATGACAGAAAAAGATGATGATGTATGTTAGAGATATGGGGAAACAGGGACACTCATACATTGTTGTTGAAGTTTTGATCTGATCCATTCTGGAGAGGAATTTGGATCTGTGACCAAAAGGCTATCAAACTGCATACTTTTGATCTAGCAATATATCTACTGTGTCTATTTCCCACAGAGCTGACCCCTATATGCAAAAATATTTGTGGCAGCCCTTTTTATAGTGGCAAGAAACTAGAAAGTGAATGGAAGCCCATCAGTTGGAGAAGGCTGAATAAGTTATGGCATATGCATGTTAGGGAATATTATTGTTCTGTAAAACAATAAGCAGGATAATTTCAGAGTGGCCTGGAGTGACTTACATGAACTGATGCTAAGTGCAGTGAGTAGAACAAAGGGGACATTGTACACAGCAAGAATATTAATGTATAATTCTGATGAACATGACTTTTTTCAACAATGAGATGATTCAGGCCAGTTCCAATTTTCTTGGCATGAAGAGTCATCTGTACCCAGAGAGACAACTGTGGAAACCGAAGGTGGATCACAACAAAATTTCATTCTTTTGTGTCTTTTGATTGCATTTTTCTTATTTTTTATCTGAATTTTCTTTTGCAGCACAAGAAGTGTGGGAAAATGTATAGAACAATTACATATGTTTAAAGTATATTGGATTATTTGCCATCTAAGGGAAGAGGTAGAGGGAAGGGAGGGAAAAAATTAGAATACAGAGTTTTGCAAGGGGAAATGTTGAAAATTATCCATGCCTATGTTTCTTTAAAAAAATAAAAAGTTACACATATCTTCCCATGTAGTGATGTAAACATTTCTTCTTCCCTCTTTCCCTTCTTATTCTTCACATTTTCTGCTTAGCTCTGGTCATTTCATCAAAAATAATTAAGAACCCCCCCCCATATCATTGAAGTATCTATCTTATCCCCTGAAAGAAAACGCTTAGCTTTGTTTTGTTGGCTACTTGATCATTAGCCATGGTCCAAACTCCTTTGCCCTACATATCTTATTCCAGGCCTGGAAAGTTAATACTTGAAAGATCTTTCCTGAAGTTTTCCCAAAATATCTTCTGCTGGAAATTTGTTACACTCCAAATGTTTGTGGTTTCTATCACACTAAAACTCATTCAGAAACTTGATCTGGTGTTGATTCTGAGGAAAACCAGAAAGAGCTCAGCCAAAGACCAGTCTACTCTCCTCCGTCCGGGCTCCACCCCCAATATTAATTTTTTATTTCAGAGCTTAATACTAGAACATAGCTGAGCTTCTTATAAAATACAGGCATAAGATTTGAGCTTTATAATCTAAATCTTAGTCATTTCTAAAATTAATGTGAGGATAACTAAGTCTTCATGGACAGCTTATGGATCAAATTGAGGTTCTATTTAGCAGAAAGAGTTTGGTTAAGTAAATTATAGGCTATCTTGTGTTACCTAACCTAATGTTTCACATGTCTTGAAAGGCAGACATTTTATTTTAACTTATTCTCTGTGCACGGTTTTGCAATTGACTATTCAGTGTGTTTATACATCCCGTCCCAGAAGTTTTTCTTACAATTGCAATTATTTTGACAATTTTAAAATTAATTCATTTGGGTCATCTTTTAAAAATGTTTTAAAATATTTAAAATTTTTTAAAAATATTTTTCTAGCAAAATCTCATCCTCCTAGAGGATCAACATTTAAATGAAAATAGCTAGAAAGGAAAGTAGAGTGATTTTTCCCTTTGGTTTTAGTAAAAAGTTAGGTAAACAAAATTAGGTAGTTGCACATGCCATATATAAAATTTGGGTGGAGAATTTTTTTTTAATTTTCAGTTGTCATTTGAATATGTCAGCCTACAATGTAAATCATCTAGTTTAGTGATGTTGACATTATTGCTACTGATGTTTGAGCTAGCTCTCACTATCTGTTCACTAATTAGGAATTACTTAGTAATGGCAAAAGAAAGTATAATTAGATCTATTGCATCAGAGAACCTCTGGACATGAATTGAACTGGAAAAACAATGCAACAAAAGCTTCTGTCATTCCACTCATTACAATTTTGCTATGAGGAGAAAAGGGATCAAGAAGAGTACTATCTCACCATCTCACTTGTGATAGCTTATATCATTTCCTCCTGCCCAAGGAGAAGCTTGCTCCTCCATCTTCTGTGGGGATTTACTTCATCCAACTGATGACTGTGCTGCTATATCTTTCTAAGGAAAGACCTCTGAGTGGTTTGTCATTTCCCTCTGTAGTGGATTAAGGCATATGTCACTTATTCTGAGTCATATAATAAGTACCTGAAGTTGGATTTAAATTTACATCTATTAGACTTCAGGCCCATCTAGTTGCTTTAAGAGTATGTTCTCGTTGGTCAGAATTAGATAGGCTTAAAATATTCACATCCAACTGCTAAACCAATTGGAATTGCTTAAAAAGATGAGGAGCTTACTTTGAGATTTTCCACTTCAGTTTTGTGTTTTTTAAAGAAGAGTGGCTAACACCTATGGGTACCTGCTACTTTTTGCTACCATCTTAATCCATTAATAGAGGTGAGCAAGGAAGGAGAGAATGCAGCTAAACTGGATTAAAAGCAGAGTTTTAAGGAATTAGTATATGGTTGAACCATAGGAGAAACTGGCTCACTTTCATACCAAGGAGGTATAATCAAAGGAACAGTTGTCCCCTATAGGGTATTTGCTCATCAATTGCATAAACACAGGCTAAAAATAAAGGTGGATTCTTCAACTCAGCAGGTATTGGAGAAAGGGAACACTATCTACATTTTGATTTATTAGAGAATGTAATATCTCGGCTAGTTTTCTGGAGGTCTTCCAGAAGGTCCTTGGTCTCAACAGGATAGACACCATGAGAATGGACAAGAATGAGTCCAAAGTCTTTATTTCTTACACAGTCTGCGTCTGTCATAGTTCTGACCCAGTCTCCTCCAGCAGTCTTACAGTCTGCCAGTCTCAACTAGTCTTCCTCCCCTGAGTCTTTGTCTCCAGTTTAAATACCCCAGTATAGTTACATCATTACACTACTGAATATGTGTGAACTAGAGAACCATTACATCATCATACTAAGTACTAAGTATATATGTGAACTAGAGAACCATTATCAGTTCCACTGAGTTAGCACCTTGTTTCAAGTATTCTTCTCCAGAGTTCCAGCTCTCTACAAGAGAAGGTTTCATATGCAAGACAAAAGACAAAACAAAAATGAAAAATGAAAAGAAAGTCCTGAGAAGGCAGAGAAAAGTGGTTACTAAGAGTCTCTGAAACTGGTGAAAGAAAGATGTCATGAGAAAGAGTAAAAACATGCCCAAAGCTAGAGCTGTAGAATCTGTATCCCATAAATGTAAATAAAATAGTAGCATCTCCTACTCTATAGTTTACAGAACTTTAGCCAGGTTAGCAGGCATATTTTGGAAGACAGCATATCTCGATGATGCCTTCTAAAAGCTCCATGACCTTATAGAAAACATGCTTATCAAATATGATGTCAGAGTCCTGTGACTAAACCTTTCCATATCTATCCCATCATAGGTTGTGGAATGACTTTAATGTAATTTAATAATTCTTTAATTATTTTCCTATTTTGTCTCATTACTTTCATTACCTTCAATAAGGTTTAGAGTGGGTATTAATCTGAAAGGAAAAATTTCAACACATTAAGACATGCAGGTTTGCTCAGTGAACCAACCTCATTGGCTATATATTGAAATAATGTTGTCTGAACCTGGTAGTCCTTTGAGGTGGTGCATCTTTTCTTTATTCAGCCTTATAGTTTCGCCAACTTATTTTCTCAGTCCACTTTGGAGTGATCGGGGATTGCAGAACTAGTACCCATCAAACAATACTTAGGAACTGACCTATTATATAAAGCAAAGATCAACTGCTTCAAATCCTATCTCTGTCCTATGTATTGTCCTAGGCAAGTCACTTATATGTGTCTCTGTCCTAGGGGATTCTTTGTGAGTGTAAGTGATAAAAGAAGAGGCTGACATGCATTGGAAGAGGGAGCAATTCAAGAGAAATCCAAATCAATTCAGGAAATTAATCAACTGCTTGATGAAAAAAGAATTATATCAGAGAAAATAATGTTGTACATTATAAATATGCTTTATATTATAAATCCCATTTCTATTAAACTATGAATTTATATCAAAGTTTATAATCCTATTTTAATGATATCTTAAGACTTTTTTTTTTCCTCCTGAGGCTGGGGTTAAGTGACTTGCCCAGGGTCACATAGCTAGGAAGTGTTAAGTGTCTGAGACCAGATTTGAACTTGGCTCTTCCCGAATTCAGGGCTGGTGCTTTATCCACTGCTCTATCCACTGCACCACCTAGCTGTCCCCTATCTTAAGACGTCTAAACTACTGAATAGAATTTTGATATATGAATGAAGTTAGTTTTATGAAGGATAGTAATTCTACGGTATTCATTTGAGTTTCAGTGCTAGAAATCCATTATTTTAGTAAAACACAAGTAGTGCTCATATACATTTTTTACTGAATCCAAATATTAAAATTGTCAGTGGTCAGTTAAATTTAATGAGTCAAAGCATTTACATTAAAAGGAAGCCTTTAACATCTTGGGAGAGATCCTGAATCTCCTCCTATTCTGAAAGCAAACTCAATATAACCAAAAGCCCTGCACTGGCCAAGTTGTTTCTTTTGTAAAGAGTCAGTTTTAGGTTTAAAACTGATCCTTTCCCTTTCCCCTCACAAATATCGACTCACACCAGTTCAGCTGAAGTTGTAAGTGTGTAAGTTGCAAATGTGCTAATGAAGTTTTAGCACCGGGTTATTCCATTGCAAAGTGTGAATTGCTTTCTCTTACTAGGATGTCAAGATGCAATACCATTGGCCAGAATAAAAGTTGGTGTCCCTTTGGATTTGAAATAAGCCCTGGAGATAGTCTCTGATAGTCCAAATGTATATGTTACAACTCTACCTGCATTTGACGGTCCATTCCATTGGCCTTCTTTCTGTTATGCACCATGATTCTTCCATTCCTACCTTACTTTCATCTTATTTTCTTAAAAATGTGGCTTTATGAATAATTTCTACGGGATGACATTCCCTAATATTATCCCCACCAAATACTACTGTCCACCCTGGCAAAGTAAATAAATTAACAAATAAGTAAATAAATAATTACATCAGTTCAGCACTTGCATTAGCAGGAAGTAGTTAGGAAGCATGCCAGCTGGAAGAGATTTCCCCAGATTTAGAATCATTTTGCAACTTGTATCTTTTGTCTATTAATGAAGTTATTTATCTAAGGTCCTTAATCCATTGCCTTGCTTTGCCATTGAATATTCACTGTTGATGCTTTGATGCTTCTCTATTATCTATCTGGATTTTTCCCCTGGAAAATGAGCTTTATGTATATAAACTCTAGCTTTCCAAATTTATAGCAAAGCAAGATGTAGGCAGAAGTATTTTTAAAAAGCATAAAGGTCATCCAGTTCACTCTACAAACAATTTTATGCCCAAATCATGTATCCATGGGTGACAACTCTCTCGCTGATTGGTTGTGTGTGTGACCTCCTGGGCCCTTTATAAGCCCACTGCAGACAGCAGTCACTCTCTTTAACCTGGCTCCCTAACCTGGGTAGCTGAGCCAAGTGGATGGATAGCCCAGAGAGGTAAGAAGTTTGGTAGTGAACACATGGGTCTTCAGACCAGGTGTTCACTAAGGAACCAACAAGTCAGGGCAATGTTGTGAGTAGGAATAATAAAGGCTTTTAAGATTACACCTGGCTGTTCTTGAGTGTGCTACCGTTTATTAAACTATAGATTCAAGAGATCATGGCCAGAGATCTTTGAAGGCCTCAGAGGAGGCGATGCCGGGTAGAGTTGACACTGCAAAGGTCAGTGGTCAAAGGTACACTGTTGGGCCTAGGACAGACTAGTAATTGGAACTGCCAGGAGGGCATGTTACAGGGTATGTAAATAACAATCACACATATGCCTCCTTCACAGCCAAGAGACAGTCCAAAACCAATCTATTTTCCATTACTGCATGTATCTGGGAATCCAATGATCCCTGCAAGTTTTTGAAGTCCTGCAATACTCTTATCATGTCTCAGAGAATCCAATGATTCCCGAGGGCTTTTAAGTCCTACAACAAACTTTACATGTCACTGGGATTGCAATGATTCCTGAAGGTTTTGAAGTCCTGCATCAGTCTCATTATCAAATTTTAATATCCATGAGTCAATTGCCATAACTGCCATTCTCTTTCAGTGGTGGGCACAATCAGTGATGGAAACATCTGATGTTTCTTGGTCTTCTCCTTCCTTTCAAGGGTTTGCTCCATCTCGCTCTGATGGATGAGACAAATAGAGCTCATTGGCACCAGTCTGATTCCTGTACAGATACGAGCAAACCCTCTCCCCCCATCTGGTCCTTCCTATTCACTACTTTCTGGTCTTCTCCAACTCACCTGGCAATTATCTAAAGATAGTGGAGCTGGTCGCACTGGATGCTGCCCTTCCAGTGGGTTATAAAACCTGTCTGCTGGGGCCAGGGCATCTTTGTCAAAAATCAACAAGTTAATTGTATAAAGAGCTAGATTTAGAAGTTCTCTAGGGTTACCTGTGGCTCCCCCTTCCTTTTGTTTTTGGAGGAGTGTTGTATTGTCTCTTGTTTCTCCTCTCTACTCTTGCCTGTCCTTGAGGATTAAAGGGTATGCCTGTGGTATGTAAAATCTTATACTGTGCACAAAAGTTAGCAAATATTTTTAAAGGTATATGCGGGTCCATTGTCTGTTTTTATTGCTTGTGGCACAACCATAATTGCAAATGCTTTTATAAGGAAGTCAGTGACTACTAGGGCTGTCTCTTTTGCTGCTGTTAATGCAAAAGTGAATCCTAAAAAGGTGTCTACCACAACATGGATAAAAAGCAGACGACCAAAAGATTTATAATGGGTCACATCCATTTGCCAAATTTCATTGGGTCTCAAAGCATGAAGGTTCTTCCCTGGAGGGAGTGTAGGAGTGTGGAAAGGAAGTTAAGCTGGACAGGCTTTTACTATGCTCCTAGCATCCTCTCTTGTTATTCCAAATTGTAAATGTAAAGCTTGAGCAGCCTGATGATATACAAAATGAGATTCTTGGGCTTCTTGAAATAAAGGAGTATTGGCTAATATGGTTATAAGGCTATCTGCCTTTGAATTACCATCAAAAATAGGACCTGGAAGTCCACTATGAGAATGGACATGCAAGATACAAATCTTACCTGGATGCCTTCTCACTAGCTCTTGAAGTTCCTTAAAGAGCTGATATATTTTATTTGGGCTGTGGCAATTCTTTCTACCACACTTACTGAATAGGCTGAATCAGAAATTATATCTCCTGGATAATAAGAACTACAATGATTGCATACAATTCATTTTGCTGAGTGGACTGAAAAGGAGTCCTGACTACTCTCTTCATAGTTAAGTCACAAAAGTATGCTGTGCAAATATTATGTTTAGATGCATCTGTAAAGATCCTTTAAGAAAAACTTTAGAAGCCTTTTCTTCAAGAACACATCGCCAATTATGTAATAGTCTGGTTATCTTTAATGGAGATGCGTGTATAAAATTTGCAGCCATGGCTAATAAAACTGCCTCTCTGGGATGGTTTCATAGCATATATTAATTTGTGCATTAGGATAAAAGGTGTATATCTTGTCAAGTTTTATCTTGGATAATTGTACTACTCATTTAATGGCCTTTAATAAAATTCTAGCCACAAGCACTTGGGTAAGGACTAAGGCTTTGTTCTGGTTGTGCTGGGGGATTCACCCACTCTATCACACTGTCTCCTTGATGAAGGACTGCTGTGGGTGCCTCTTGTGTAGCAAAAACTGATACTTCCAAGGGTTTTTGAGTGACTCTTTCAACCACATTGGATAAAGCTAGTTCAACTTCTCTCAAAGCCTCTTGACCTTCTTTTGTAAGTTGGCATGGTGAGTTTAAAGCACTGTCTCCCCTTAATATGTCGTATAATGGTTGCAATGGATTAGTAGTCAAGCCTAACATTGGATGCATCCACTGGATATCTATTAATTTCTGAAAGTCATTTAAGGTGTTTAGCTTCTCAGTTCTTAAGGAAAGTTTTTGTACTGTAAGCACCTTAGTGTATACTTTATATCCTAACTATTGAAAAGGAGCATGTCTTTTAATTTTTTTCTGGAGCTATATGCAATTTTTAGTTCCTTAGTGTTTCTATGGTCTTTTGTAGACATGCTTCTAATATTTGTTCCTCAGGTGCACATCCCAATATATCATCCATGTAATGTAATTACATTACTTTTGAAAATGCTTTTCATACTGGAGTAAGAGCAGCAGCAATATACATTTGACACATAGTAGGGCTGTTTTTCATTCCTTGTGGCAAAACTGTCTATTCATCTCTCTTACAAGGATCAGTTAAGTTAACAGTGGGAACTGAAAAGGCAAATCTTTTCATATCCTCCTTATCTAGAGGGATACTATAGAAACACTCCTTAATGTCTATAACCCAAAGAGGCCATTCTCTAGGCAATTGAGTAGATGGAAGTCCAGGCTGAAGAGTTCCCATAGTTTCCATATGTTCATTTACCTTTCTTAAGTCAGTCAAGGTCCTCCATTTTCCAGATTTCTTTCTTACATCAAATCTGGGGAATTCCAAGAACTTAGAGAAGGCTGTAAGTGTCCTTGTTCAATTTGCTCCTGTACTATATCTAATAAGACTTGAATTTTATTGCTACCTAAGGGTCACTGTTCTATACACACTGGTGTACCAGTTTTCCATTGGACAGGAACAGGTGAAAGTGTTGGTAGGCCTTCAACAGCAGCTCTGCCTAAAAAAACCAAAGTGTTCATTTTTAATCCTAATTGTTGTAAAATGTCTCTTCTCCACAGATTGATGGGGATTTTTTCAATTGTAAAAGGAGTAATAACTCCTGTTTCAAAATTCAAAAAAAAAATTCAAAATTCAAAAAAAAAATTCAAAAATTCCTGTCCCAGCCCCCATTCTAATGATCTGCTCAGGTTTCCCAACCCCCACCTAGCAAATTCTAGCCCCCGATGAAATCCAGCAAGGAACTAACCTGGGACTGCACCTATAGGCCCCTTTAGCTAAATCTCTCCTTATAAAAGAGACAAGCTGGAATCATCTCTTTGCAGAGGGTCAAAACATGCTAGCACCATGCTTTGTACCACAGACTCTCTGTCCACTGGAACTTCTGGTGTATTTCTCTCTTTACCTAACACCTTTTATTAACTAGACTTTAACTTCCAAACCCCATAATGAGCCTCTTTTATCAATCTAGGTCTTCAGGCCTGTAAATTCCTTTACAGGGGACTCTGTGCCGCCACTAGAACTCATTTAACTCCATATCCTTGTGCCAAATCCAAAGGGGTTGCAGGGGAGCTCCATTTGACTCCCTGTGCCCCGAGCCTGACACTAGACCTCAATTAACCCTAATTTCATTTCGTTACCCCTAATCTAGATCTCATTAATTTCAATTTCATCATCTGAAAATTGTCTGTTCATATTTTTAACCATTTATCATTTGCGAAATTATTTGTATTCTTATAAATTTGACATGGTTCTTTCAGAACCATTTTAGAAATGAGCCTTTTATCAGAAACAGTGGCTATGAAATTTTCCTAGCTTTATACTTTTCTTTAATCTTGGCTCCTCCTTCTCAAATGCCAACTCTTCCTTTTGTTTCAGCCTGTTACTTCAGTAAATACCACAGCCACAACTTTAGTGGTCTTCTGGGGCCTCATGACCTTCTGAAATTTGTAAGATCAACTGGGCTCATCCATCTTGAGTTTTGACTTAGTCACCAAGTGACTTTGAAAAAGATAAATCTTCCACAATTCCCTTACTCTACTTTCCTATGAATCTTTGTAAAGATTTCTTATGATAAGAAACCATAAAGGAAAAAGAACATTTGAGGAGGGGGACAGGGGTTTGAAACTTCTCATTGGTTCTTTAGCCAACAGTGTGGGCATACAGATAACTCTTGATTAGTACAAACGATGACTTCTCTGAAGTTGGCCCTCATATTCACAAGATTTAAAGTTATACTTATATAAAATATGGCCATTGGTTGTAGCCCAATTAAACCCGGTAGTGCAAACCCAAATGATATATGTGACCAAGACATATTTCCATTAATTGAAACCAAACTAAGTTCTGCCTCAAGAAGCAATCATATAGACTCAATCAGATAGACATCATCTATACTCAAAAACAGCTGGGAAAAGGGCACGCAATATTCATGTATCCTATAAGTTGGAAAACCAAGGAGAAACTTCAAAAGAATGGCTTTATTAAATTTGCCATCCAAAGAACTGGGGTCAAATATAGCCTCTTTCATTTATCAGTTGCATTCCTAGCACTTAAAATGTCTATTTGTTAGACAACTCTGAGATACCACTACACACCTGTCAGATTGGCTAAGATGACAGGAACAAATAATGATGAATGTTGGAGGGGATGTGGGAAAACTGGGACACTGATACATTGTTGGTGGAGTTGTGATAGAATCCAGCCATTCTGGAAAGCAATTTGGAACTATGCCCAAAAAGTTATCAAACTGTGCATACCCTTTGACCCAGCATTGCTGTTATTGGGATTATATCCCAAAGAAATACTAAAAAGCAGAAAGGGACCTGTATGTGCCAAAATGTTTGTGGCAGCTCTTTTTGTTGTAGCTAGAAACTGGAAGTTGAATAGATGTACATCAGTTGGAGAATGGTTGGGTAAATTGTGGTATATGAAGGTTATGGAATATTATTATTGCTCTGTAAGAAATGACCAGCAGGAGGAATACAGAGAGGCTTGGAGAGACTTAAATCAACTGTTGCTGAGTGAAATGAGCAGAACCAGAAGATCACTGTACACTTCAACAACAATACTGTATGAGGATGTATTCTGATGGAAGTAGAGATCTTCAACATAAAGAAGATCCAACTCACTTCCAGTTGATCAATGATGGACACAGATAACTACACCCAGAGAAAGAACACTGGGAAGTGAATGTAAATTGTTAGCACTACTGTCTATCTATCCAGGTTACTTATACCTTCAGAAGCTAATAATTAATGTACAACAAGAAAATGGTATTTACACACATAGATTGTATCTAGGTTATATTGTAACACATGTAAAATGTATGGGATTGACTGTCATCGGGGTGAGGGAGTGGAGGGAGGGAGGGGATAATTTGGAAAAATGAATAAAATAAAAAAAGAAATTAAAAAAAAGAATATACCACATAAATATGATAAAAAATGTCTGTTTGTTGTAAATTTGCAGTAAAAATAAAGTACATAAGTATTGTGTAAACCACCAGATACTAAGTATGTGGGAGCTATTAATAGCAATGTTAACTGTAAGAGGAATTATTTGTCCATTTTCATCTAGTCTGTGTTCATCTGTATTCAAGAAAATGATTTTCAGACTCCACACATTTCATACTAGTTTTCAGCCAAATATCTGTAAGTCATCAAATTGTAATTATTTGCCTCTATATTTGAGTTTTAACAAACTAGATTTACGTGTTTATTCTTCATGTACACTGGCCTTCTCCCCAATAAGAAGCATAAGTATTTTCAAATAATTATATAATTCATGACCAATTTTTTTTGTCCACAACATATACACAGTACAATACATTTACCATAATGGAGTCTGTTACTTGTTCAATGGGGCTTCCAACTATCCAAGCCATTGTCCAAATCTATTCAAAGTATAGCATAGTGCTAAATGCTAGAAAATGTTATAGAACATCATATGCAATTTCTAAATGGAAGTATTGAAGTTCTACTGGATATCATCAAGTAGGCACAAACCCTAGAATAAGTCTATCCCTTGAATAGATACTGACCAGCCATTTCACAAGTAAAATCAACAACTTGACTACAGGATTTACAAACTGGATCACAAATAATCCCTACTGAGACCAAAAGAGCTACAGGATGAGCTAATATTTTGGTTTTTGGAAAGGAGGAGAGGGGAAAAGGGAGAGGAAGGGAAGAGGGGCAAAGGAGAGGGAATGGGGCTCTAGGAGTAGGAAAAAGAGAAGAAAGGAGGGGGAAGAGAAAGGGGAGAGGAAAAGGGGAAAGAAAGGGAAAAAGAAAAGGGAGGGGGAAGGGACCAGGGGACAAAGGATTCGAGATGAGGAGGAACTAAAGGGGAAGACCAGAAGTAAGATGAGAACAATCAAGGGGAGCAGTGGGGACGGGGTGGGGGAGGTCATTAGGATGGGTATGCATAATTTCCGTATTCTCAGATTCAGTGATCCTGGAGCTGAAAGAACAAATCAATGTGGGTGGTGGTGCAGAAGATACATTTCACATAGTGAATGGAACCTAAAGAGGCGGCAGGGAAAAGCAGCAAGGGGGAAAGGCCAAGACTAGTTAAATAATAAACTGCATTGTTTCCCTTTGCAGAAATGTCTTTATGGTTTGGGTGTTGAATGTAAATCAGTAAAACAACATACTGCTAGCTTCTACTCCACACTATATGTGACTTAAAAACAAAGAAGGCTTTGAAGATCTGTCCTAATGGAAGCTTGCAACAGTATGATATAAACTAATATAAAGTGACCCGTGCCTGATATTTGAAAATAGTCATATCTTCCCTTACTCTTCTCTTTCTTATCCGTATCTCTTGTTCCTTCCTGAATGAATTCATCATTGTCTCTCCTAGAATGAAACATACTTAAAAACACAAAAATCTTTCAACTAAAAGTGTTATATATTTTGTCAATAAACCACTGAATCCCTCCTCCTGCCCCCTCCATTAATAACAGCATCAATAAAGTAATTAGAATTCTGTAGAGAGTGGGCTTGAACCCAGGACTGCCAGGTTGAGACCGGCTGTCGGGCTGGCTGTCCCTTACAAATTCTTCCCTGACACATTTGAAGATGGGAAAGTAACGGGAAAGGAAGAGTCAGAAGAGCATTTACACTTCATTTGTCCATCCCGGCCCCTAGGGTCCCTTCCAGGCTGGGCTGTAAGCTGTTCAGCTTCACAGAACTGTTAAACGGCTGTAAGAGACTTGAGAAATTATCGAGTAGAATCTCTTCATTTTACAGAAGTAACCCAATCTCGGAGAGGAAGGCCATCATTAAGAAAATAAGCAACAGAGCGGGTCCCGAGATTCTAACGGGAGACCTGGAGCTCACCCATCCTCGTGATCTGGAGCTTTGCACTCCTCGCGCTGAGAGCCAACGGACCCGGCCCCCGTGCCCTCACCACTGCGTGACTTGACAGTTTATCCTCGCATCCGCGTGAGCAGAGAACCTGATAAAAGCCGGTGCAGAAAGCCCGCACAGTTCACTTTCCCTCCTGCCGTTGACAGGGTTGCAGTCGGCTCTGAATCGATGATTAATGCTATGGGGCTCACAGGTTTCTAAACCTCTGGCCTCGGATTATTGACATTTCCCCTTTAATTCTCCCTTTAATTTCCCCTTTAATTCTTCCTTTAATTTATCCCTTTAATTTTTCCCTTTAATTCCCCCTTTAATTTCTCCCTTTAATAATCCCTTTAATTTCTCCCTTTAATTCTCCCTTTAATTTCTCCCTTAATTTATCCCTTTAATTTCTCCCTTTAATTCTCCCTTTAATTTCTCCCTTTAATTTTTCCCTTTAACTCCCCCTTTAATTTCTCCCTTTAATTCTCCCTTTAATTTCTCCCTTTAATTCTCCCTTTAATTTATCCCTTTAATTTATCCCTTTAATTTTTCCCTTTAATTCTCCCTTTAATTTCTCCCTTTAATTCTCCCTTTAATTTCTCCCTTTAATTTCTCCCTTTAATATCTCCCTTTAATTCTCCCTTTAATTCCCCCTTTAATTTTTCCCTTTAATTCTCCCTTTAATTTCTCCCTTTAATTCTCCCTTTAATTTCTCCCTTTAATTTCTCCCTTTAATATCTCCCTTTAATTCTCCCTTTAATTCCCCCTTTAATTTCTCCCTTTAATATCTCCCTTTAATTTCCCCTTTAATTCTCCCTTTAATTTCCCCTTTAAGTCCCCCTCCGAGCAGGCTGAAGGGCCGGAGAGAGGACTCCCCCATGAGTTCTACCTCCCTGCCCTGAAGCCTGCCTCCAGGATGAAGAAGATTTTCGATTTCGGCAAGAAGGGGCAATCTTCATCTAGCCGCTTCAACCTGCCGAGTTTCTTTGGCTCCCAACCGGTTTACCGCACCCAAGGATACCTGATCCAGAGCAAGGACCTCGGAAAGATCCATAAAGCTGCCTTGCGCGGGGATGTGGTGAAGGTGCAGCAGCTGTTGCTGCTCGGAAAAAACACCGTAAATGAACTGGATAAAATGAAGCGGTAAGTGCAAAGGGTGGGGGCGGGGGAGAGAACAGGCTGACATTCCCTCCCCCCATCCGTCCACTTGAGCCCGTGTCCCCCTCCCCCCATTAACCCTGGAGAAATCAAACCCCCTCCGCACCTGGGGCAGGGGCAGGGTCAGTCTTTGCCTTGTAGAGATTGGATTGGAAGTCCCAAAACCTGGCTTCACATCCTAGCCTGTCCATTTTTAATGACTTGGAAACTCCTTCCTTTTACTTTTAACCAGGGTTCAACTAATTATTTCTTAATCAACAGCTACGTGAGAGTAAATACTATTCCCTCCTGCTGAATTGCTGACATTTCAAAAACGACTGTGTGAGACTATCCATGAGGATATTTGGGGGATTTTCTTGGGAAAGTTAGTGGAATGGTTTGCCTTTTCCTTCTTCAGCTCATTTTGACAGATGAGGAAATTGAGGCAAACATGGTTAAGTAACCTGACCAGGATCACACAATGGTAAGTATGTGATATCAGATTTGAACTCAGGCACCCATTGTACCACTTAGCTGTCCCAGCTGTTGTAATATGGATATGTGAAGAGTAAAAGTTTCAAGGCAGAAAATTAATCGCTGCTCTTAAGAACTAATATGTATATACACACACACACACACACACACACACACACACACACACACACACACACACATACACACAAGACTCCTGTTTTGTAAAATAGTTTTAGATTTGGCAATTTGGCACAAGTAGGCCATCTTCATTTGTTTTTTGTTTTTTGTTTTTTGTTTTTTTTCATTAATTTCTGTGAAATTCTTGACCTTTTATTTTTCCAGATGAACTTTATTATTTTTTCTTGATCAGTGAAATAATTTCTTGGGAATTTGATTGGTATAGCACTACATAAGTAGATTAATTTAGGTAATATTGTCATTTTATTATATTTGCTCAGCCTTCCCAAGAGCACTTGCTATTTTTTCCAGTTGTTATTTATTGACTTTATTTCTGTAGAAAGTGTTTTGCAACTGTGTTCATATAGTTCCTGACTTACCTTGGCAGGTAGATTCCCAAATAGTTTATATTGTCAACATGTATTTTAAATGGAACTTCTCTTTATATCTCTTCCTACTGGACTTTGTTGGTAATATATAAAAATACTGATGATTTATGTGGATTTATTTTGTATCCTGCAACTTTGATAAAATTATGCATGGTTTCTAGAAGTCTTTTAATTGATTCTCTGTAGTGTTCTCTTAAGTATTCCATCATATTTTTTTAGTTTTTTAGTTGATTCTCTATAGACTTCTCTTAAATATTCCATCATATATTTCAGTATGTCAAATTCCACAACCTTCAATCCTTTAAAATGGAAGCTGCTAGATCCTGGGTAATTCTAATTGTGACTCCTTTGTATTTAAATTGTTTCTTTCTGACTGCTGGCAATATTTTTCCTTGGTCTAATAATTCTAAATTTTAGCCACATTATTCTTTGGTTTTCATTTTGGGGTCTCTTTCAGGAAGTGCTCAGTAAAATTTTAAATGGCTATTTTTACTTTCTGATTCTAGGTCATCAGGGAAGTTTGCCTTGATGACTTCCTGAAGGATGATGTCGAGGCTCTTTTTTTTTCGTAGTTTTCAGGAAGTACAATAATCCTTAAATTGTCCCTCCTAGATCTATTTTCCAGGTCATGTTTTTCCAAGGAGGTATTTTACATTTTCTAACTTTTTTGTTTTCGTTTCACTGGACTGATTCTTGTTGGCATTTATTTCCATTTGCTCAGTTCTGATTTTTAGTTACCTTTTAAAATTCTTTTTGTATTTGTCCACTTTAATTTTAAATGAGTTGTTTGGTTCTATGGGTTTTTTCCATTTCACAAATTTTGTTTTTTCAGGAGTTATTTCCTTTTTCCACTTGCTATTTAGCTCTTACCATTTCACAAATTTTGTTTTTTCAGGAGTTATTTCCTTTTTCCACTTGCTATTTAGCTCTTTTTTCTGCCAAATCTTTCCCAGGAATATCATCCTTTTACCCTGTCTCCTTTAATTTTGCTTATCCCTTTTCTGAACAAAAATGTGGACCTTTACATTGGATAAGCAAGGGGGACACCTAGATTGAGAGATAAAATTAGGAGTGTAAACTGAATTAACCAATCTCAAATGTTTTTAAGGTTACCTTGATAATGTCAATAATAAAAGGCTTCATCTCATCTCCACCTTTTCTAATTTAACTTTTAAAATTAACAGTTTATTTTTAAGAGATGCAAAAGCCTTGTTTTATTGTTTTTGTTTTATTTAATTACTAATTTAACTAGTCATTAGAACCAAATACTCAGAATGACTTGAATTCATATTCAGTCGCATATACTTTCTAATTAATGGGACCTGAGAAAATTTGTTTCTCAGTTTCCTCAAGTATGAAATGAGAATAATACCCACTTCCCAGGGTTCTTACAAAGATCAAATGAAGTAATATTTCTAAAGTGCTGAGCACAGTGTCTTGGACATAATAGATGCTAGTTTTTCTCCTTATCAAACTACATCTAAGCATGTCAACCATTGCAGTTGAGAGGATAGGGGAGACAGAAATATCTTCCACTTTACCTATCTTAGACACTCTGGAAGAAGGCATAAGGAAAAGGAAAAAGGAGTCCTCAAAAACAAGAAAAATTACAACATACATGTATGAATATTTATATACACATTCATTACTTCTGAAATATATGATTTTGTTGTGAATATTTCCTCTACCAATACATAACATAACCTCTTTACAACTTGATGTTATCAGCTATGGGCAGCAAGGTTTTCATTGAATAGAATGCTGGGTTTGGAATCGAGAAGACTCCATCTTTGTGAATGTGAATTCAAGTCTAGCCTCAGATACTAGCTGTGAGGCTCTTTGCAAGTCACTCAATCTTGTTTCCCAGTTTCCTCATCTGTCAAATGAGCTGGAGAAGGAAATGGCAAACTGCTCCAATATCTTTATCAAGAAAACTCAACATGAGGTGACAGTCAAACAGGACTGAAATAACTACACCACAAAGATAGACCTTGAAATAGACCTATGAATAAAAAATTCATCCTTCGTTGACCAAACTGATGATATCTTTATGACATTAGTTAGGTTGGTCAATGGGCAGCAGATATACCAAGTGCTCACTGTAAACCTTCCCAGCATGGTAGAACTTCCAAAACTTTTACTCTTCTGGAATAGCCTGTAGCAATACAGAGCCACTTCAACTGTACACTGCTGCATTTCAGTAAGCATTAGTTGAGAATGCACACATATGTGCCCATGTGATTGTAGAAAGATACAATATGCAAATGTGTAAGGGCCTTTTTCTGAGGCAGTTGCTTTACTAAAAAATGTGTAGTTGTAGATGGATATTCTTATTGGGAAAAGTAATTAGTTATTAAAAGTTATTAGACTTGACCACCAGGCAGGGTGAAGCCCTGTAATCTGTTCCAGGGAGGCTAAGGCTGGCAGATGTCTTGACTCATGAGTTCTGGGTTGCAGTGGGCCATGCCATAAGAACTCCATTTGACATCAGCATGGTTAATCCCAACAAGGGACCAGCAAATTTCTTCAGGAGAGGTGAAGCAGCTAAGGTCAGAAATTGAGCAAAGTTCCCATGCTAATTTCTGGTGAAATCTAAATTTACCTACTGGATATATTCTACTCCCACCTGCCAGCGATTTTGTCTATCATATCAACAATGAGAGTTAATTCATATTTTGTATTTAGGTGACAAGAGTGGTCATTTATTTTGGAGGTGATTTACAGTTTAGGCATAATAACAGTGCATGTTATATTAAAATATAAATATATATATATATATACATATATATATATATATAAAACAATGGTAAAATTTTTATTGTTGTAGTATATTAACAAACATTACTCTCTCATTTCTGTAGAACACCTCTTCACCTGGCTTGTGCTAATGGATATCCAGATGTTGTATCTCTCTTAATAGAGAGAAAATGTGAACTCGACTTGTTAGATAATGACAACAAAACACCTTTAATGAAGGTATTCATTAGTTAAACATGCTTTTCCATGAAATGCATTTTGATTTCTTTGATTAAGAAAATTAATAGTAAATAAGTTACTAAGTTTGCTAACAATTTAATATCACTAATGATGCTTGAATATATTAAATTTTATATCATATTATTATTTCTTTATACATATTATACTAACAGGCAATAGAGTGTCAAAGGGAAGAATGTGCAACAATCCTGCTGGAACATGGTGCAGACCCTAATCTTAGGGATAGCCACAGCAACACTCTACTTCACTATATTGCCTCTGGTGGGAACAAATTCATGGCAGAAAAACTGATTGAACACAAAATTGATATTGATGCAAAAAACAAGGTAGAAGCTAACCTCTTGTATAATAAAGTAAATTATCAGCTAAAAAATCAAATAATGTCCACTTCACATGTTTTATAATTCATTTATTCATGAAAGCATTTCTTTAATGGAAATAAATTAAAATCATTCCGTAGTCAAAATCCATCAGCCTTCAGAATTTTCTGATGCAGGATGGAGGGATGAGGAAGGGGAGGAGTGGGCATGACACTGGAAGAGATTTCTTAAAACATTCATTCACATTCACATTCATTCCTAAGAAGGAAATACCCTCTACTACTGATTTAGACCAGCAATTGCTCTGTATTTTAAGCATGGATTCTTCAGCTGGGGTCCATTAATTTTAAAAGGACTATAATAAGTTTATAGTTATTTCAATGTAATTGTTTTGTTTTAGTTTTCTACATATTTTAGGCATTATTCTGGAAAAGGGGTCCATGACACAAAAAAGTTAAGAAACCCTGCGTTACTTACTGCAGTACTGCAGGTCACCCAGTCAATATATATTTGCCAGCATCAGGCCCTGAATCTAGGTCTTATTGACTTTAAAGCTTGCTAGCTAGCTATTTAATCACATCTGTCTCTCCAGAATCTTCTTTGCACAATATATTAGGTCTGCTCTCCAGAATTCAATAGTTCCATCAGATATTGTGGAATTATACATTTAATTTTTTACTATTCTACATTTTATTTTTCTATTCTATTCTACATTTAAATTTTTACAATATGAATTTCACATGAAGAAATGTCACAATTTTTTAGGAAAAATTTTTGAAATTTGTTCCTACTAGGTATAAAACTAGAGACAGAATTTTCACAGGAACAAAAATTTTTAAGTACCATGTTTCTTTATCCTAATTATTACACATTTAAAATAATTTTCTCTCTAGAATTACTGAATGACTCCTGATTTTTTGGAGCAAAGGCTTAATTTGTAGTCATTGCCACTTGAGAGAGAAAAAAAACAAAATACAAAGAACATGTTAGGAAGGTTGGTAAGAAATGGAAAAGTCTAGATGAATGACTTTCTCCTGGGTTTAACCCTCTCAAGACAATATTTTTTTTAGTTTGTTTTGGTGGTGGTTGTGGACATGGTGGTTGTTTTGAGAAGAATGGGTAAAGATAACTAGTCACCTTTAAACTCAGCCAGGATATAGCTTTATTTTAGTAGAGTTCTGAGGGGAAAAGTTTGGCTGCATTTGGACAATTGATTATGAAATGAAAATGGCAAGAAAGGAAGACACCCATGGAATAATACAAAATGGTCTCTTACAAATTCTGGATTTCTGTCTTCTTAATACATAATTACTAGCTAGAAGGAATCCCAGAGACACCTAGTTTCATTGTCATTTTTAATGTAAGGAAACTTAGGGCCCAGAGAGGTGATATAATTTGCTTAATGATCACATAGGAATTAATTAATAGACAACAGGATTAATGCTGTGGTCTTTTAACTCCAATGTTCCATTGTGCCATACTTCCTTTCTATATCATTATCAAATTTACAAGATGTTCACAAAATATCATAAAATGCATTAAAGTAAATATAGAATGCTTGCTTATTATAATGGTATCTTTATTTTGATTTTGCAGGAAGATTGTACACCACTTATGCTGGCAATTTCAGCAAAAAACACTGAGTTGGCAGATTTTCTCTTAAAGAATGGAGCAAATGTGAATGCCATGGATGACTCTAAAAGGTACAGCTTAAATTAATTAAATTAAATTAAAGCTTAAAATTGTTAATAAAGCAACCTTTCTAGAGGAGTAAGATTAAATCTTGGAATTTAAATCATGGAACACTTAGTGAATGAGATTGAATATCATTACAAAGGGGTGAAAAATGTCAACAAACATGAGCTATAAAAATAAAAATGCTTATTGATTCTGCAAGAGAGAAAACTACTCACGTGAGCATACTAACTATTGTTTATTGGTGACTACTATTTGCAGTTTTCTTTATTGATTTGAAATTATTTTAAGATTATTCCATAGAAGTTTTGAACTCTCATGATTCAGTTGGTTCTCTTGATGAAATAATCTTAATGTCACCCATGAGGATTGTAGCATGTATTTTCTGCTCCTTCTTGTTTCAATTTCTCTTAAGAATATTCACATTGACAAATGTAAATAAATAAAAGCATGATATGGTGAAATACTTTGATGGACCCCTTGATCTTATTGTCAATACTCATGACACTGTTTCTTATTTTGATCCTTCCATTCAATCTCCTCCTACAGGACTTTTGTCGTTCTTCATAAAAAATCCAGGAAACACACTGATTCGTTCCCTTGGTTCTTTTTATACTTGAGGACCAGTGCAAGCTTTTATTTTATTTTCAATACAATCTTAGCACACCTTTTTTCTGATCATTTATGTCTTTGACAATACTATACATCAAAGTCATTATTGCCTGCACCTACTTATATTCACTGTACATATATGTCCATGGCTCTTTGGGATTCTCTATAATTTTGATTCTTCTGAGATCATGTATTGGGGTTGGAACTTTGAAACATTTACTGTGGCCAAAAATCATTCCTGAAGGAATATTGATGTTTATAAAATGAGGTTTTGAGACAGCATGTAATTACTGTGTAATTTTTTAAATGAGATCCGATTAGCACTTTTCTTTTGAAGCCACTGCATTGTTGTTCTTCAATGGCCATGCAGGCTTTGTTGTATGCATGTATTTCTATACATACAAATAAACCACCTAGATAGAATGACCCATTAAACTACACAGAATCTAGTTTGATCAGTTCTGACAGACATGACTGTTTTCAACAGTAAGGTGATTCAGGCCAGTTCCAATGGTTTTTTGTGATGGAGAGAATTATATACACCCAGTGAGAGGACTATGGGAACTCTGGGTATTGATCACAACATGGTATTTTCCTTTTGTTGTTGTTGTTTGCTTGCTTTTTGCCTTCTTTTTCATTTTTTTCCCTTTTTGATCTGATTTTCTTGTACAGATGATAATTGTGGAAATATGTATAGAAGAATTGCACATGTTTAATATATATTGGATTACTTACTGACTGGGAAGGGGGTGAGGAGAAAGGAGAGAAAAAATTTAGAACACAAGGTTTTGCAAGGGGAAAACTGTGCATATGTTTTAAAAGTAAAAAACTTAAAAATAAAATAAATTTAATTAAAAACAAAAAGTGTTGAGTCACTACTCACAGCTGCCATTAAGAAACCACATGTTACATTATGCAAAATAATAGGCTTGTGAAAAAACAAATCCCATCATTTAAAAAAAAAAGCAACCTTTCAAAAGAGAAGTAGGGTTGGAGGAAAGGAGAAAGAAAGGAGCAGAGAAGAAAGTGAGAAAGAGGAGAGAATACTTCATTCTTTACTCAGATATAATCAAATCAATTTCTTTTAAGTCCTTCAAAATAGACATTGATCATCCTACTACTGAGAATAGCAAAATAATGCACATACCACAATTGAAATAGCCATCTCCCAATTGATGGCCATCTTGATTTCCAGTATCTTGCTCTGAGAAGAGAGTTCCTACCAATGTGTTTGTGCATATACGTCCTTTTACTTTTTAGAAAATCTCTTTTGGTATTCATAATTAGTATTCAAATTATTAAATCAAATGATATGCACTGATTTATTGCTCTTTGTACATAGATTTTATCTTCTGATCATTTATCATTAGGAGCATAACTTTTTAATAAATTTGACTCATTTTTTTTCTGTTTGAGAAATAAGGTGTTATCAGGTGAAACTTACTTCAAAATTCTATTTAGAATTACTGTTGCTAACTGTATTTTCTCTCTCAGATTCTATTCCCTCTCTCCTTTCACCCTGACCCTCCACAAAAGTGTTTTGCTATTGATCATATCTTCACCAAATATGCCCTCTAATTTTATCACCATCTCCCCTTCCTGTGTACTATTCCCCTCCTATTTTCCTGAGTTAGATTTCTGTACTTCTATTGAGTATGCATGTTTTTTCCTCTTTGAGCCAATTCTAATGAAAGTGAAAGTTGACTCTCTCCTCCTTTGCTCCCCCACTTCCCATTCACTGTAAAAGCTCTTTCTTGCCTCTTTTTTGACAGATAATTTACATCATTTCCTCTTCTCCCTTTCCCTTTTTCTCAATACATTCCCCCCTTAACCACCTAATTTCATTAATTTTTTTTAAAATATCATCCCTTTATATTCAATTTACAGCCGTGCCCTCTGTCTATATATGCTCTTTCTAAATGCCATAATGAGAAAATTCTAATGAGTTATAAGTATTATATTATTATATATTATATATATAAGTATTATGATATCACTTTCCTGATTACCTCCTTATGCTTCTCCAGAGTCTGGTATTGAAAATCTGATTTTCCATTCAGCTATGATCATATCATCACAAGTGTCTGAAAATCCTCTACTTCATTTGATGCCTGTCTTTTCCTCTGAAGGATTATATTCAGTTTTCTGGATAAGTGATTCTTATTTGTAATCCTATCTCCATAGTTTTCCAGAATACCATAGTTCTAGCCCTTATCTTTTAAATAAAGAATCTGCTAAATCTTGTGTTATCTTAACTGTAATTTCACTATAACTGAATTGTTTCTTCCTATAAGCTTGTAATATTTTCTCCTTGACCTGGGAGTTGCAGAATTTGACTATAATAATACATGAGTTTTCATTTGGGGATCTCTTTCAGAAGGTGATTGGCCAATTCTTTCAATTTGTATTTTATACTCTGGTTCTAGAATATGAGTTCAGTTTTCCTTGATAATTTCTTGAAATAAGATGTCTAGGCTTTATTTTTGATTATAACTTTCACATACTGTAATAATTCTTAAATTTTCTCTCATGGACTGATTTTCCAGGTCAGTTTTTTTTTCCAATGAGATAGTTCATAGTTTTTCTTTTTCTTCATTATTTTGTTTTGATTTATCTGGATTTCTCATAATGCTTCCATTTACTGAATTACAATTTTTAAGAAATTATTTCCTAAAGTGAAATTTTGTACCTTTTTTTTCAATTGGACAACATTCCTTTTTAAGTTATTCTCATTAGCTTTTCGATCTTCCTTTTGTACCATTCTCGATTATTTTGCTAATTTTTTTCTTCTCTCTCTGTTACTTAATTTTTAAAAATTCCTTTTGAGCTCTTCCATGACCTGGGACCTATTTCAATTTTTCTTGGAGGCTTGTAATGTAGGGGTTTGTAATCTTCTTCTGAGTATGTGTTTTGATGTTCCTTATCACCATATTATCTTTTATGGGTCAGAAACTGTTTTTTTATCTGCTCATTTTCCTAGTTTATTATTTGGCTTTTAACTCTTTGTTAAAATAGGACTCTTTTTTTCCAGGGTACAGGGTGCACTGCCCCAAGTCCCCAAGTTTCACTATTTGCCTTCTATGGTTGTGTTGGAGGTTTCACAGCTAACCTGCTGATCCATTGGCTTTAGAACCAGGATAGAGTAGCCAACACTACTGTATTTTGGATAAGAGCCACCCAAAATATTCCCTGTGCATCCTGGAGCTGCCTGCATGGCACTGGTGCTGATCCACACACACACTCTCTATATCCATCTGCTAATTAAGTCCTTCCAAAATATCTTCTGCTGGAAATGGGTTGTACTCCAAATATTTGTGGGTTCTGTCACTCCTAAACCTGTTCAGAGGCTTAATCTGATGTTGATTCCAAGGAAAGCCAGGAAGAGCTCAGGCACAGATCTGTCTTACTGTCTGCCACCTTGTCTCCATCTTCTATAATTTCCTTTGTCTTCTCTTTTGATTAGATCTAGTTTTGCTTCTGCTTGATTTGAGATCAGGATATCTATGAATGCTTTTTTTTCCCCTTTAAACTGAAATATATTATATTCTGTTCCAGCCTTTCCCCTTTACTATGTATTTATCTCTCTGCTTCAAAGGTGTTTCTTGTTAACAAGATATTGCAGGATTCTAGTTATGTGCTTTAATTTTGTAGGGGAGTTCATTCTATTCACATTCATAGTGAAGGTTACTAACTTTTTTTCTGCCATTCTATTTTTCCAGGTTTTATTTTTCTTTCTTTTTTCATCCTTTCTCTCCTTAAAAGTGTTTTGCTTCTAACTTTCAAACTGACCTCCCTTTTGTCAACTTCCCCAGGCTTTTCTTATCCCTTTCTTTTATTTCTTTCTGCCCTCCCTTATATTACCTTCCTGCTTTCCTCCTACTTTCTATACCACACTAAATATGTATGTTATTCCCTCTTCAAGCCAAATCCTGTGAGTTTAAAGATGCTTGTCACCCTCCCTGCTTTTCTTAAAGTGTCATAATTCCTTCCTGTGATGTATTTTATCCCATTTTTACTCTTTCCTCTTCCCCCAGTACAATTTCTTTTTCACTTCTAATTCTTTTTTATATCATCACATTAAGGTCAGCTTAATCTACTTAAGTATGCCTCTTCTAACTACCTTGAGAAAGAATTATATGTATCATCTCCCATATAAAGATTCAAACACTTAACCTTTAAAATGTAGGTGTTTTTCTTCTTCCATTTACCTTTTTATGCTTGCCTTGAATCTTTTATTTGAAGATGGAATTTTCTGTCCAGCTATGGTGGTTTTTTCAGAAATTATTGAAAATACTCTATTTTATTGGATTTTCATCTTTTCCCCAAAAAATGATAATGCTTAATTTTGTGGGGTTGTTTCTTGGTGTAGTCCATAATTCTTTACCTTCCAGAATACAATACTCCAGACACTCCAGTGCTTTAATGTGGAGTGGAATAGACCATGCTTTCTTTCTGGTACTTTTTGCAGTATTTTCTCTTTGATCTGATAATTCTGGAAATTAGCTATAATATTCCTTTCAGTTTTCCTTTTGTGGGTCTCTTTTTGGAGGTAATCAGTGGATTTTTTCAATGAATATCTTACTCACTGGTTCTAGGATATAAGAATAGTTTTCCTCAATGAGAATTTAAAAAGTATGTTGAAATGAAAAATTGAAAGTAGTATCCAGATTCTTTTTTTTTCAGCACAGCTTTCAGGTAGTCCAATAAATTTTACATTGACTCTTCTGGATCTTTTTTTTTTTTCAATGAGCATTTTTACATTTTCTTATATTTTTTTATTTTTTGAACTTTTTTTGATTCTTAGTATCTCATTGAGTCAATCACTTCCATTTGAACAATTCTAATTTTTAGTGACTTATTTTCTTCACTTAGCTTTGTTACCTGCCTTTGCATTTGACTAGTTGTACTTTTAAAGAAATTGTTCAATGAATTTTTTTTCCATTTCAACCAAATTTATTGTTTAAAGAATTTTATTTTTTTTTAATTATCTTCTTCAGTAGCTTTTTTTTTCCATTTCTCCAATCTTATTGTTTAAGAAGTTACTTTCTTCAGTCAGATTTTGTGCTTTTCCAACCTTTTGAACTTCCTCCCCAAAAAACAAAAAAAGGATTATTCTCCTGCAAAGCTTTACCCTATTTTTTCTTTTATCTCTCTTTCAAGATCCTTTTCAAACTCTTTCTGGAGAGCTTTTTGATGTTGAGATCATGAGATCCATTCAAATCCCACTTTGAGGTTTCCCCTGAAGTCATATTGCCTTTGCTGTCTTCTTGCGATTCTCTATTCTGATCTTCCCTATCTCCAAAGTAGCTTTTTATGGTCAGAGCTCTTTTTGCCTATTTGCTTCTTTAAAAAAGTTGACCTCTGCTTATAGGGTATAGGGGGAAATTGTCCCAATCTTCTTTGGCAGGGTATGAGAACCTCTTACTGATAGTTCAGGGGCCAGAGTTGCTGCAAGTTTTCCCACTTACTGGGTGGCCTGACTAAGTTCCACCTGTTATACTGATTTTTGGGGGCTTACAAATTTTTTTTACTTGTACTGAAGGTCTCACATCTGTTCTGCTGATCACTGGTCTTCTGAACCCAGAACAAGTAGCCAACACTGCTATATTTTTGCTAAGAGCCTCCCTTTATATCTCATTTTCCCTCCACCCAACTGAGCCAGACCTTTCCTAAAATCCTTCCAAGATGGCTTGAGTTGGAAAATTATTACTGTGAGTGTTTCTGGGTTCTGTTACTCCAGATTCCATTCAGAAGCTTGATTTAGCATTGATTCTGAGGATTTGTTCTTATACTTTAGGTTTAGATTCTTTAGTTTTCAATTAATTTTTTTCTCTTTTTTTCCCCACTGCCCTTTGTTGAATTTAATCATATGGCATTAAGAGAAATAAAAGAATAGATCTAATATTTTGAATGACTTCTAGGAATTGAGCTAGAGGAATAAGCAGCAAATCAGTGTAACTACCATATTCACCTCCAAACAAATATAAAATCATTTCCAAAACAAACCTGGGCACAGTAGAATCATGAAAAAGACAGAGGGAAATAATCTGTGACCCCAAGAAACTTGAAAAATTAGCAGGAAATGGGTCAGGTAAAAAGGGGAGTCTAGTCCATGACAGGAAGCAAGCCACCAACAAACTCCACCTCTGTAGCTCTTGGTAAAAACTGACCACTAATATGGTGGAATAGGCAAATACCAACACTTGGATCCCCCAAATATCTCAGTATGGTCAGGGGAACAGGGAGACTAGTTCTGATAGTGCTTCACTCTAGCACATAACAAAATGGTAATCTCCAGAGGCCCCAGGAAAATAAGTAGAGCCTGAACCTTCATGTACCTATGCAGACAGGCAGCTGCCAATGACTGGATCACCATGTCCTTCAGTGTATTGGGGGGTGAATGCAGAAACATCTCAAAGACCTCAGTACACACCAGATGCCACCACTAATCATCTAACTCAGTAGCAAGTAAGCTGCTAGACCCCGAGGGCCTCCAGCAGTGCCAAAGGATAAGCAAAAAAAAAAAAAAAAGCACAAAAAAGATCTGACCATAGAAAGATAATTATGTAAAATAATTAGATTAAGTAGATGAAGACACAAAGCCAGAAGAAGGCAACAACGTCAAAACATCTATGGGCAAAACCCCAACGAAAAGTTCTTTTTCTTTTCCCAATTTTTCTTTTATGATTTTTGTAAGCTCCTTTCAGAGCTCTCCTAAAAGTTCTTTCTGGGCCTGCAAACACTCCTTTTTCTTTATGGATGGGGTGGGGTGGCTGACACTACGGGAGGCTTGTTACAGGTAACTTGCTACTGAACCAATGTCCTAATGTTTGTGCCTGCCCTCTTTTAAGGCTGTTTCTGCATTTTTCCATAGATATACTGAAGCAGTGTTAGTCTGACTATAGTGGCTGCTTGTTTGCGTAGGTACCTATATGTCTGGGGTCTGCTTATTTGCCCAGAGTTACAGAAGTCTGTCCTCTGGAGGTTACCTGTTTATTTGGGGCTATGATAAAGCATGTGGCAGTTCTCAGAGCCGAAGTTTGTCTATTCCCCTGACTATGCTGAAGTACATGGGTGATGCTGGTGTTGGCTTTTGCTTCCTTCTCTGAGCCGACACTCAGAATCTACTGCTGGTTTTCTGAGATGCTTCCTGTCTGGACTGCATGTCCCTTTTATTAAAATGAGACCTTTCCTTCCAATCTTCCAAGGTTCTTAAGGCTCATAGATTGTTTCACTCCATCCTTTTGATGGTTCTGCTTTTATAGCATTTTTATTGGGGAGCTATTTTATATTGTTTGGAGGTAAATGTGAAAGATTTAAAGTGATTTACTATTTAGTCCACAATTTTGAATGCTGAACTGAATAGTTAACTAAAAAAAAAACAAAAAACAAACAAACCAACAACAACAACAACAAAAAAAAACTTAACCTTTTTAGACATGTGATATTAACTACTGATACCAGAGTTTAGGATTCCATCAATATATTTCAATAAATGCCTTTTTAAAATCTATGACTTTTCCAGTGAAGATTCGCCTTACATGAATTGAACCTTTAATAGAATTGGCAGTTTATCACTTATCACTAAATAGTCAAGGGATAGCAAATCTTCCCATTATATCATTTCAATACTAGCTTAGGTAAAAAGCCCATGCATCAGTATGCAATATGCTCGGTATTTCAGAATATTTATATTTTTATCAATATGGATATTCCTTCCACTTGTTCAGCTTTTAAACACTCTTTAATCTTTTTTTTTTTTTTTTTTGGGGGGCAATTGGGTCTAAATGACTTGCCCAGGGTCACACAGCAAAGAAGTGTTAAGTGTTAAGATTTGAACTTAGGTCCTCCTGACTTCAGGGTTGGTTCACTGCACCATGTAGCTGCCCCTTATCACTGTTAATCTTAATAAAATGCCTTTGTGACTTCATAGTCTTTCTCAAATCAACTATCTTCTGGTGATTAATTCTTCTTAATTTACAAAAGTTTGTCCTTTAAGAAGAAAGTTTATTGCTGTATTCATGTTCAAAAAGTTTCAGAAAGACATAAAATAGCTTATTCTGGTTTTGCTTTAGACAAGCAGTGGTCACCTCTACGTTATGATGGGACAGTGGAGTAAGAATTCATTGGAGTGGCTAAGATTATTTCTAATTATTTTCAAAGGGCTTCCACTTTACTTTTCAGGCTAGTAAACAAGCTGAATTAGCTGGGGGGTTTTCTCTTTTGTTAACATGATTTTCACAACACAATCCCTACTAAAATTGAAAAAAGACAAAAAAGTTGTCTTTTCCATCTTTTTGTCTGGTTTTTATTAATATTTGTAATGCTGCACTCGAACCATCATAGTACTCCTCTCCATCACAACATACATGTGCTCATGATGCACATATACATATATATATATATGTATGTATGTATTGAGTAAAGAATATGAGATATCCTCTTATTGAAGGATGTCCAGAAAAATAAGATTAAATGTGACTAGTTAAAAATTTTAAAAACAAATTGCTTCTTTGCTATTCTAGAACGGCCCTTATGATTGCTGTCAGTGTGGAAGCTTTAGGCTTGGTCACTCTTCTTCTTCAACATAATGCTGATCACACTCTCCAAGATAATGATGGATGGACAGCTGAGCAGTATGCTAAGCTCTATGGTTATCCTATGTAAGTGCTAACATAATTCATGTCTTTATATCATTACATCTAAAAGAATATTTCCTCCATAAAATTGAGAGTGAATGTGGCTTTCATAGTTTCATATTATAATAATTGCCTGGCAAGCATCCTGGCAAACTACAGCTCTGAAAACTGCCACGTGCTTCAGCATAGCACCAGGCAAACAGGCAACTTCTTGAGGATAGACCTCTATCTGTTTTGTATTTAAGGTTACTAAAAAGGAATTGAGCAAATGGAAAATTTAGGCTATCAAAGTTCAGTATGACATAAACAAAAGGGATATAAGAGAGTCATAGTCTGAGATCAGAATTTTCAGAAATAATAATAGCCGCCATTTTAATTTTTTAAGGTTTTCAAATGTTTACAAACATTTTTGTATTTGATCTTCAAGGAGTTATACAATTTAATAATAATAATAATGTACATTTAGCAGTGATCTTTGTCTTTGTTTCTATTTTAATGTTTTACTGATATCTCTCAACTGTAAGAGACCTAAAGTTTTAATTTTAGGGAAAAATCACGTATCTTGGATGCCTTCATATGAGTGATAACAAAAAAGAATCATAAATATTAATAGTCAACATTGGAATTCACAGAGAAGCAGTTTTCAGGGGTAAGGATGTTCACCTTGGAGTGCTGTGGTGAGATCATGCCCCTCATGCTATGTGTGACCTTGGACAACTGTAACCTTTCTGGGATTTAGTTCTTCATTGATAAAATAAAGAGATGATTGTTGATCCCCCAAATAAGCTTTATCAGTTCTAAGCCTAGAATTCTATAATATTGTGATTCTGAAGACAAGTGTATTACATCTAAATTGATTAGTTTTGTTCTACAGATTTTATTTTTTACTGAAACAATAAAAAAAATCTAATATTTGAGATACACAAAGACTTGCATGTAATTTTTATCTTAACTACCTTTATTATGTTTTACTTTTTATTTTAGAAATATTTATCACAAACAAATTGAAGACCAGAAGGAACAAATTGAAAAAGAGAAGAAAGAAATTGAAAAACCAAAGGAACAGATTGAAAAACAGAAGGAGCAAATTGAAAAACAGAAGCCCTGTACGCCCCAAATCAGCTGTTCAGAGAAGACTTCTGATTCTGCACCATCCCTGGACAAAAAAGGTAGAACTGACAAACCCAAATAATAGATAATTTTTTTAAAAAAAATGAAGAGCAATCTTAAAATTCATATATTCTGGGGTTTTTTCTATTTTCATTTTATATTTTAAAATAAGAACTGGTTTATCTTTGGTTAATGATCTAATTGCCTTTGTATGTGTACTATCTGAAACTACAAAAAAACGTGTTTGTGTTATTATCTGCTTTATTAGGAAAAAGAATCAGGCTACACTATGAATTTTCTAATTTCCAAATTATTTTAAACATGTTTAACCAAATCATACGAAAACTCTTTAACACTTAAAATATTAAATATTGTATTTGGCAATATGATGTTTTTATTCTTAAATGTGAGATAAATAAATACTGAATATTACTTATGATTGAATATAGATTGATTGATAGAATGAGCAAACAGCAGAAGAGCAGAGTCTTCTTTTTTGGAACTCAGTAAATCACTTATGCAAGTGGAAACACATTTTAAATCTTTTCAAATTTTTATAATGTTCATAAAGCTTTCCCTTAATACAAACTAAAGAAAAAGAAAAAAATCAAAAGAATTAGGGGAACCAGCAAACAGAGGAGCAGATTTGAAAGGTAATGCATATGATCCTTCATTTTCTGCAGATATTTTCATACATGCCCACCTCCAACTTGACTCTCGGAATACTTTACATCCTTCTGATTCAGATAGTTAAATGATAGAGCATTTTCTGGTTGAGCTTCTAACACTATAGCCTGCTAGCTGGCCCATTTGAAAACTTAATGGCCTAGATTTGCAATAATAAATTCATCTTAAACGATTATTTTTAAAATAATTTATCCATTACCACATGAGAAAGATAATATGGTTATTCTGGTGATTCCTACTTGAATGCTGATGAAAGCAGAAAGCTTAGATGACTTCCTTATAGGAAAGCATAGAGGAAAACATTTTTAACAATTGGACATTACATTGTCAGAAGGAGATGAGTTATGTAAAGCTTATGGAAGAACAGAGGAACTACAATGGCATAAAAAGCAGTATATAATTTTAGTTATATTTTATTGCTGCCTAAAAAAATCCTTTTCCAATAAAATACTTTAAATCCTATTGTTTGTGAGTTGAAAATTGATCATCACTTTTCCTTATTAATTTGTAAAATGGTTGATCTCTGGCTACTTTTATAAAATTGTTGTGACATTTAAGGAAGGAAAGTGAAATTCTATTCATCAAAAATCTAACATTATATTTTAATATGCTAATTACATATAAAATTTTTAAAACTCCTAATCCAATTTTAATAAAAATTATTACATTAATGATCTCATGATGAAATCAAAGAAAAAAGTTATAGTCTGTAACAGAATTTAATATAAGTACAATTAAAGAGTATGGCTTATTGGTGATAGAACTGTACCTAGATATGTTTGAGGAAGGTATCAGAATATAGACATGAAAGGTCAATTTCAGTTTATGGATAAATATATTAATGTTGGTTTTAAATGGCTAAAATAATTAGGAGTATAAATAAGTTAATTATATGATTGCTATTATAAAATATATTTGCTTTCTCCCGAATATTCATCTTCCACCATAAGACATTTATTTGGTCCACCTTATTTTCTGTTCATCAAATAATTGATAAAATTCATTATTTGATAGGTTCGTATAGAAATAATAGCTTTGCTTAATTACACATTACGTTGTTTTGAACTTAACTTTTTTTTCCCTTTGAGTTTTACTAATAGAAAACCCTTTGCATATAAGTTTTCCTATAAATTACATTTTCAAAATGAACCAGACTCATTATCATGAAAAATGAGTGTGCTAGAGCCCTGGTCCTGGTCCCTAGAAGTCCTTTTTTTTTAACATTCCTGGAACCAACATCTTGTTTTCTATAATAACTATAATCATAATATAATAACATATAATAACATAATAATAACTATAAAATAACTAGTTATTTTTATTGGTGACTTTGATATGTTAATTCAAGATTATGGTGGAAAAACACAATTTATCCATAACATTTAATAGATACTCAATTTGTTTTTAGCACATGATTCAAATAGTTTGAAATTTTTAAATGAATCAAATTTTAGTTATTTAATTCTTAATTATTTTGTATTTTATTCTCTTCTGATTAGTAACAGCCGTAACTCACGTTAAAATAGTGTTTTAATGTTTTCAAATTGTTTTCTTCACATTATTTTTGCCCTTGCTTATAATCTTTGAAATTTATGCTTTAGGAGAAATGTCTAGAAATTTTATTTTTAAGTAATATTTTCCCTTTAAAAAAATGATTAGAAGACTGACTTAAAAACTTGGAATTGGACATTAGAGGTAATCTGATGTAACTCCATTTGGGAAAATTCACCATTAATGGTATTTATCTTCTGTCCTGGGAAAGAGATAACATGCTCTGTCTGTGAAGCAGTTAATGTAACCAGATCATTGACAGATATCTAATACTTTAAGACCCACCTCGTTCTACTTAAAGACATTTATCTTATTTAACAAAATTCCATTTAAATCATATTGTTATTGCTCAAAAAGTACACTATAGAATGGTTTCAGAATTATGCTTTTCATATTACACTTTATAGAAGTTCTTTAAAATGATGCTTCTCATATTCTATGTATCAAATTTTAATTATATTTTAATTGTTTCTATAATAGCAGAAGATGGTATTGTAGAAGATTCTATAAGCAGGTATGGTTCATAGCAGTTTTACATTTCTTTTAATTAATTCTCTTGAACTAGTCTTCCATGAGCTTTTCAATCAAGAGCAAAGCAGACTCTTATGACTCCAAAAGCTATATCTTTTATTTCACCAATTTCCACTATCACATTAATCCATGTTTATCTTTCAAAAAATTAGGTTTACTTAACTCTAATTGGTACGAGTGCATATGCATTTATCAATATATGTACATTATTATGTGTATGTATGCATATATGTATATATATATAATATACAAATAATATGCCAATATATAAACACACATACATATATGTATTTATGCACACTGTGTGTGTGAGCATGTATGGTTATTTATGAGATTGGCAATTGTTCTGTGTTGCCTGGGAATGCAGAAGGATTAAGTGACTTGTTTGGGCTACAAAATCAGTATGTGACAAAGGAAGAATTTGAATCCACAATATTTTTACCCACTTCTTACTTCTTATCCACAATGCCCTTATATAACTATTAGCAAATAGTTAATAAATGAATGAAAAAATGAACCTCTATGTTCCATATGGCCACACCACATAGTAGCCACCTGGAATGAATTCCTAGCAAGCCTTTTGAGGCACATCTGCAATGCAAAGATGTATCATATTATACTTGTGGAAATTTATCTAAGTGCTCAGTTAAAGGAATTATCAAGATGGAGTGGGAATTAGTCACTGGGACCAGGATCCTAAGTTAAGACAAGAAATGGTATTGGAAAATTCTCAGCAAGGAGAGAAGCAATAGAAAAGAAGAAAGTGTCTGGTGAGTACTTTCTGCTTGAAACTCTTGTGGACAACTATGGTACAAAGCTAATTTTCACTTTGAGACTTTAGCAGGAATATTTTTCCCCAGTTAAGAGACATGTGGGCAAACTGGCATTGTATATATAGAAGTGGTAAACAATTTAAAATCTAAAATTTCTCTAGAGATGCTATAAAAGCAAACAGATGTAGCAGAGCATTAACTGTAAAAGCCATTAGCAATAATGGCCAAATACTAAGTATCTCACTTCTAGTGAGCTTATTTTCCCACTTCACAGAATGTTTATTTTTCAGTGACCTATAGATTCTGCGCTCTTTATTGCTGTCAATGACTTAGTCTTACTACAAAAAGGGATGAAAAGTCTGGGGGGAAAAACCCTTTCCACTTTCTAGATGATCAAGTAGAATCAAGTATTACTAGAAATGATTTTTTTAATTGAAAAAAATAGAGAACCTAAAAGTCAAAACAGGGAGTGATTGTGTCAGGAGGTTGGTGGGAAGAATCCTGTGATACCAAGAAGCTGAACATTTCGTACCTTTCTAACTTTTTATCCAAAGAATGAAGAAAAGTACCACATATATAAAGCACCAAGGTACCGGGCTGGAAGAGCAGTTCCTAATGTGACAAATTCACCCGAAATATTTATCACAATCACAAACAATGGCATTTGTTAATGTGAAACAGTGTATGGGCTAAATCATATAAATCATAAAGCAAGATACTTCAAGTAACATGGCTTTTTAAAATCTGAGGGAAGAGCGAGAGGGAAATAAGGACTTGACCTAGGGAGTAAAGACACCATTAGCAAGGAGTTAGGGAGTGGGTAGGAAAGGGGCTGGGTAAGAACAAATTCTCCTGTAAATTGCCTTGATGATTGAGTCAGTCTTAGATATTCTAACAAGACAGTCCCAGGAAACTGATCTCCTTTTGCATGGGATTATGGCTGATGGACATATTGCAAAATTTACATTATTCCTATTAATGGGGACAGAATGACCTCTTTTAGATCTGAATTTAAGGAAAAGCAAATGCGAATATGATTTTTGAAGCCTTAAGAACTTGGAAAAAAGAGATTGAAAGTTAATAAAATTCAGTAGTTTTGAATTTCAGGAGAAATTGAAGTGACTTGAAGGAGAAAGATTCCAGCTAAAGGAAAAAAAGGAGCTGAGTCCAAGGAGGATTTGAAAAGATGGAGGATGACATAACAAAGACAAAATGAAGACTATAAGAAAGAGGAAGAAAAGGAGGAGGAGAAGGAATACGACTGAGAAGAGAAGAATGTCAAAAAACAAGACCAAATAAGAAAAATCTGTGGGCAATTTTAAGGAGAAGGAAAAGGAAATCAGGGATGCTAGCAAAGAATTAGAGCTTTTAAAAAAAAGGGAAAAAGAGATGTCTTGGTGCTAACAGATCCTAAAGAGCTGGGAAGAGAACAGCCTTAGGGTCAGTGGACAAGGAGTGGGAATGGGAATAAAGATAGAATGGGTTCATCCTTTGTCACTCTCAGCAAGTATCCCCCAGCAACTCAAGACACAACAGTTGTCCATCTACATTATTTTCCTCTCTGGAAATTCCCTGCACCAGCCAATCATAAGTGATATACCCCATCCTCCTTGAATTCTGGACCCAACTACCCTTGCCTTGCACCCCAAGTGAGTTGAAATTCTTTGAAAGCAGATTACCACAGCAGGTGTAAAATTAATGCTTATAACTTTTCTGAGTCTTACATTTTGGAATGTACGACCTACTCGCATATCTGAAAGGCAGTTAGGCAAAGTAGTGGGTGCTATCCTGGGCTTGGAATCAAGAAGACTCATATTTATGAATTATAATCTGGATCACATATTTATTATTTTGTGACTAGGCAAGTCTCACTTAATTCTGTTTGCCTCAGTTTCCTCATCTGTGAAATGAACTGGGGAAAGAAATGGCAAGTCATTTTGGTACCTTTGGCAAGAAAAACCAAATGGGATCACAAAGTCAGACGCTGAAACCTGTTGGGGGGGTAAGAAAAAATAAGAGTGAAAGTGTTTGTCAGAACCAAGTATGGAAGGCTTGGAGAACAGTGACGTGTTATAATTTCCAGGGTTTTGATGATTCTGTGTTTTATAATGTCCCATTGTGTTCATTTGTCAACTTTAGAAGAATGTAAAAATTAAAAATGAGCTTGTTCTGGAGGACAGACTGACTGGTAGTTTCTACATTATTTTCTTCTCAACCAAAATGAATCTTGGAATAGGAATCATTGATAATACCCTGATCTATTAAGATATCCTTTGTAATGTATCATTTGGTGGTAAAGCAACAACTAAAAAGTTTTCTTGTTGACTGATTTCTGGAAATAAAAGTACTAATTTTGGGTTTGTTTTTTTTTTGAAAGATTCTCGGACAATACAGGATCTGATAAGTCTTGGCTAAGCACAAATGAACTGGATTTTGATAGAAAGGTAAAGTTTCTTTATTAATTTTTTCTACTATTATATTTCAGTTTGGAGGATGTTTTCCTTTATTTAAAAAAATTTGCAAACAATAGAATACAATTTCTTTAGTATTTAACACTAAAGATCCAAATGGAGTTAAATGAACCCAAATGATTCTAAAGCATATAAGCTTTTATTCTGTTTTAAGCTTTCTTTCAAGTTCCCCACTTCTAGCTTAATTTTTTTGTTTTTGTTTTTTTTTTTTTGTTTCTTTCTGAAAGAAATCAATTTTTATACAATTTACCTTCTGCCAATATTTCTACGTCTCTCTCCATATTTCCTTGTACCTTTCTGTTTATCAATGCACTGAAAAGAATTTTAGATTTGGAGTAGAGGACCAGGATTCATATTTAATAATTGCCACTCTAAAATAAATGGCATTTTAAAATCTTTGTTTCCTAGATAATATGTAAGGTTCTTTCTAGATCCAAATCTGTGATTTATTCCATAATGTTCCCTTAATGTTGATTGTACAGGTGGCTTCCAATTTTTTTTAAAGTAGAGCAGCTATGAATATTTTTGTCCATAAAGATCTTATTTTTCCTTCCTTTGCTCTTTTTAGGAAGAATTCTCAGTAATAGAATCAGAGTTATGAGTGTTGTATGTTGTTTTCTAAAACAGCTGGATCAATGTGCAGTCCGCCTAGTGGTATATAGGATTTCCCATTATTTGCAGTTATTTTTTTTTTGTTTTTGTTTGTCCATGGCATTTTATTTATTTTTAAATTTTATTCAATTTTTAAATTTAAATTTGAAAAAATGGATTAATAAAAAACAGAAAAGGAATACAAAACAAAATAAAGCAAAACAAAAGAGAACATTGTCATGTGCCTTGCAAAACCTCCGAGGATTCAAAATATGTCACAACAAATTACCAGAACAAGAAAGTGTATATATGTATATATATATACATATATATATATGTATATATATAAAATTAGTAGAAGAAATTATATTCATGAATGTCCATTATTTTTACTTCTTTGTATTTTCTTTGGTTGTCTGCTGTATAACTTATTTCTTTTCTTGTTTTTCCCCTTGAATCCCCCCCTACCCTAAAGCAAACTACAGTTAAAAAAGATATATTTATGTAGATACACACACACACACACACACCACATACATACAACTTTCCTATTCCTGTTGACTCTTTAATATTCTGCTCTATAACTTTCCTTGCTAATACTCAACCTCCCCCTCCCCATTCAAAGATCCCTCCCTTGTCTCAGTTGCTTACCCTGTGTATTTCAAAATAAAAGTAAAAAATGAAAGGCAGCATGGTATATTTGGTAGTGAGCTAAGAAGACATAGTTCAAGTCCCACCTCTGACATATATAGGCAAGTCATTTAACGTGTCAATGTTCTAAACATTGGTAGAATTGATAGAGGGAATTTTCTTGTCAGATGGCTCCTTGTACTAGTTAAATCACAAGTTTAGTACTTGTACCTAAGCATATAAATACATGTGTATAAAAGTGTGTGTATGTGTATATGCACACATTTACACACAGACAACACACATCAATAAAGTGACAATGATGCTAAGCTTTCCTTTTAGGTGGAAGAGGAAAAGGAAAATGGAATGGAAACAGTGGAGGACAAAGATGCTGATAAATTAACAGAAAATAGAACAGTTGACAGAGTTAATGATCAATTTGCTATGGAGAGCCATCAGTATGGTAAAGATGAGGAAAACAAAATTCCTGGGGAAAAAAATCCAATAATGCATATTTCTCCCAAGAAAAATTTAGCACCTGTGCAGCATGTGTCAAAGGGGTAAGTTTGTCAAAATATTTAACTGGAGTTTTTTTTTCCAATATTAACATTTATGGTAAGTTCAGTTTGCTCTAAAATTCTAGATTCAGATCCATTCTACATCTCCTTGTTTTTTACTAAGAAATTAAGGTCCCATGAATGTATGTTTTTCTATTGCTGTAAGTATGGTCGTTTATTTTGGAACTGTTACATCAGTGCTTATTGAAAGATAGGTAGCATATGGAAAAAAATAACATAAGATATGGGTTTCAAGGAGCAAAGCAAGATCATTTGCAAAAGTTTGCAAATGTATAAAAAGTGCCAATGAGATAAGAGAATAGGTTTACCGCTACTCCAAAAGTTAGATGAGTTCTCTTAGTCATTAGAAAGTTTCCCATTGGATATGGAAAAACTGGTACTCTGATGCATTGTTGGTGGAGTTGTGAAAGGATCCAGCCATTCTGGAGAGCAATTTGGAATTATGCCCAAAAAGTTATCAACTGTGCACACCCTCTGATCCAGCAATGCTACTACTGGGCTTATATCCCAAGGAAATACTAAAGAAGGGAAAGGGACCTGGATGTGCCAAAATGTTTGTGGCAGCCGTTTTCATAGTGGCTAGAAACTGGAAAATGAACGAATGCCCATCAATTGGAGAATGGTTGGGTAAATTATGGTATATGAATGTTATGGAATATTATTGTTCTGTAAGAAATGACCAACAGGATGAATACAGAGAGGTTTGGAGAGACTTACATGAACTGATGCTGAGTGAAATGAGCAGAACCAGAAGATCACTATACACTTCAACAACAATACTGTATGAGGATGTATTCTTATGGAAGTGGATATCTTCAACATAGAGAAGATCCAACTCACTTCCAGTTGATCAATGATGGACAGAAACAGCTACACCCAGAAAAGGAACACTGGGAAATGAGTGTAAATTATTAGCATTTTTTGTTTTTCTCCCCAGATTATTTTACCTTCCGAATCCAATTCTTCCTTTGCAACAACAACAAAATTCGGTTCTGCACATATATATTGTACCTAGGATATACTATAAGATATTTAATATGTATTGGAATGCCTGCCATCTAGGAGAGAGGGTGGAGGGAAGGAGGGGAAAAATTCGGAACAGAAGGGAGTACAAGGGATAATGTAAAAAATTACCTATGCATCTATACTGTCAAAAAAAATGTTGTAAAATTAATGAAAAAAAGACAGTTTTCCATCAATAGAAATAGTCAAGAGTGAATCAGTTTAAGTGCTTATCATGAGCCAATCATAAGGATACCCCCCCAAAAAGTCAGCCAACCTAGATTCTAAAGAAATTTAATTAAAATTCTTTTAATTGCAGACCTACAAAATCATTGAAAAGATCTAGTCACCAACCCACCACTTTGTAAAATGGGCCTGAGGAAAGGAAGGTTGATGGCCTTTCCAGATGTCAGAATAAAAAAGGGGAATTAACAGAGAAGTGCTTACATAGTCATTGTTTTATAAGGCCTAATAGTGCTCATATGGCTTCTGGACAGGCTGAGGAAGAGCAAAAAGCAGAAAACAGCTACTTGCTGCCCCATCTAAAAAAACTCTTTAAGACCATAAGATAACAGATGAGCCATGCAGGAATATGGTAAAGAGGGTTCACAATTCATGTTGGGACTGTACTTGCAAGAGACCACCTCGAAAATTCCAATTCATAAGAGTTGGAATGTGGAAGTGATCTGGCTTGACATTTAGAAAATAGAAAATGCTTTAAAAACAAGCCTGGATTTACTTTTATTAACTTAAAAATTAATTTAACAGCCTTAAAAAACTTATCCTGAAATAATTAACTCCAAAACCAAAAATTAGATAAATTCAGGAAGACAATATATATACTATTTTTGAGAGACACTGAAAAGGGCATCTCTTCCCGCTTCAGTGCCAGTAACTCATATGAACTCAGTTGTATGCATATATATTGCTACTTCAATTAGTGTAAAGAAACCAATTACACTTATTTGTAAGTTACGTAGCCTTACAAGCTTTACATAGACTTAAAGCCAGAGACAATTGGGAGAAAGCTTGCTTTTTTAAAATGTGTCATCATTTACTTTCATATCAGCCTCTTTCTGCAAGATCTCTCTCCTCGCCCTTCTAGTGAAAGATCCCTAATGACTACATCAATATCGCATGCAATGTTCCATATTGAGTAGTCCTCCACCCTGCAAAAATAGGAGATGGTACCGTCACATCTGGACCAAGTTTGGATATCATAATTTCATAGTATTCAGTTACAGTTATTTTATTGTCCTTAATAATTTGTATTGTTGTTCTGGTTGTCATTATTTCATTTTGCATTAATTCATATAAATATTCTCATCCTCCTATAAAATTATTCCTAGCCATATGCAATGATGTTCCATTATGTCAACAAACCACAATTTGTTTAGCCATTCTTCAGCCGATGAGCAGCTACTCTATTCCTCCTTATTTGCTACTACAAAAAGTTGTTGCTGTGAATATTTTGGTTTTTAAAACTTTTCTTGCCATTGGGGTATATGTTTAGCAGTTGGAGAGAGAAATAATGCTAAAGCACCAGAGAAATTACTATTCTTTGGGAAAGTTTGCTGAAAAGGGAATCAAAAGAGGGTAAGTTACAAGCGAACATTCTATTTTAATTCTATGAAATCTGTGAATAAAATTAGATGCTGGAACAAATTGATAATAAGAATGATTACAAAATGTGTTTTTTCCTATTAAAGTCCTTCTTTGATACCTTATCAGAGTAGGAAGGTGAAGTTACCTAAAAGGTACATGAACAAAGTAACAGGTAAGTTTGTGAGGTCCATGCGAGGTAAATCAAAGAACAATGTTCCTACATTTGTGATTGATTGCTCACTGTTTTTGCGAGCATGCACAGTCTCTGTCTCGCTCTGTTTCTCTCTCTATCTCTCTATTTCTCTTTCTTTTTCTCTCTAACACACACACACACAAACACACACACACACACACACACACACACACACACACACGTGTTAATTTCCTAAGGCAATCCATTCTTTTAAAATAGTCTTAAATGTTTGGAAGTTAGTTGTTTTATTTTTTTCATGCAGTGATCCCAAATGTGTTTTTCTGTGTCTCGTCCTACCCTTTGGAGGGTCATTTAAACATAATAGTCTATTATTTATTTGTCTTGTTATTTTTTTATTTGAACACATATACAACTCCCAGTCATGCCAAATCCTCATCTTTTCTTCTTTATGGTAAACATCTGCAGTAAACATCACCAGTTGCCGTTTTTGACAGGGATTTTATCCTTCACCATCCTGATCTCTCTCCTCTGGAATTATTCTGAATGCTAAATGTCTTTCCTAAAATATATCTCCCAGGAATTAACAAGTTCTTCAAATGTATTCTGATCAGAGCATAGAATAAGAAAACTTATCACCTCCTTACTCCTAGATTCTATGAATTCTTAGAATTCAACCTATACTCATAATAAGACTATGCCATTACTGGCACACATCAAGAAGTCTGTCTTGATTAAACAATTTGTGTGCAAAAACTATATATATATATATATATACATACATACATACATATATATATACATACATACATACATATATATATACATATACATATGTATATATATATAGTTATAGTTATAGTTATAGTTATAAAGTCCAATCACAACAACCCAGTTTTAAGTGGATTTTAGCCATAATATAAGCAGGAAATAAGAAACACTGTTGAAAAAAAGGTAAAAAGGTTGGGTGAAAAATAAGCAACCTATTCCTAGATTGAGGAAACAGATCTAACTGGAAAGGACCTTGTATTCTGAGGAGTGTTCTTGGATTAAGACTGTAGGCTTGAATATAAAGGAGCTTCACATAGCCAGGCAGTATAGTTTTGATGTACTTCAAAAGAGGGGGGACCATTAAAAGTTTATGACTTGGGGGATAATATGATGAGCAAGCTAAGGAAGCTAAGTTCTTTGGAAATTGCTATAGAAATATATCACTATCATTATAAACCCAATAAATATATTATGCAGCATGCAGCAGAGTATTCTATTAATGACTGCTTTTATTACAATAGTTTTTATTGAAAGAGATCATACTTCGACACTTCTTGAACCACTGAACAGTATAGAGAAAAGCAATGGGGATATGGATGGATAGCAACATATACTCCATTTAACTTACCATTACTATTAATATAATAGTTGACTGAGCCCCTGAAAAGTGAGAGAACCCATTTTCTTCACATATAATTAATCATAATTTACTTATTTTGAATTCCTTTTTCTTCCTCTTAATCTGTAGGACATATCTTGTTTTTGTTTTTTGTTTTTTGTTTTTTTAATTAACCTAGAAAGAGCCAATCATTTCATAGAATTTCTGTCTTTGAAATTTGTTATTCTGTTTAATCACATTTAAGTTTCCTACTTCACTACTTCAGAAGATTTGTGTATAGTCTCATCAACATTCTATCGGAGTAATTTCCACAAGGAGTCCATCTAATGTTCTGGTAAACTTGTTTAAAAAGCACTAGCC